>NC_089230.1:50534636-50839140 GCF_963924675.1 Phocoena phocoena
CTCCTACTCAGGAGTGTCTGAGGTTTTTTTAAATTAATTAATTAATTAATTAATTTTTTGTTTGGCTGCATTGGGTCTTCATTGCCGTGCGTGGGCTTTCTCTAGCTGTGGTGACTGGGGTCTACTCTTCATTGCGGTGCGCAGGCTTCTCATTGCAGTGGCTTCTCTCGTTGCAGAGCACGGGCTCTACGCACACGGGATTCAATAGTTGTGGCACGTGGGCTCAGTAGTTGTTGCTCACGGGCTCTAGAGCACAGGCTCAGTAGTTGTGGTGCATGGGCTTACTTGCTCTGTAGCATGTGGGGTCTTCCTGGGCCAGGCATCAAACCCATGTACCCTGCATTGGCAGGAGGATTCTTAATCCCTGTGCCACCAGGGAAGCCCGAGTCTGAGCTTTTAAAAGACAAAATATATCCAGTTGTACTTGTGTATATATATTTTACATAGTTATGTATGGAAGTCAATCAACAATGATAAATACAAACAGATTGACAAAATAAAACACAATTTTCAGAGAACAGAAATGACACATTTGTCAGAAGATGTCCACAAATAATTAATTACTTGAGCACAATAAAGATATTCTCTTAATACTAGAGTTTCTTAAAAAGGATACTCATTATTTTCTAACCATCTGTCATCACTCCTCCCCAAAAAACTAATTAGGGTTTCCACCAATCACACATTATAAATCATGCAAATGTGGATGGCAGAAAACACAGTTTAAAGAAGTTAACATTATAACATTTTGTATTTTAAAAATCACAGGCTTTAGAACTAGGCTTTCATTTTCTAATAATTACCCTGCTTATTTTTCTCATCTTGTCCTGATTAATTATTAGATATTAAACTTAGAAAATGAAAATTAAAAAACAACTTACAGGTAGTAGAGTTCTCCTGCAGCAGGAAGTTCCCTTTTCCGATAATCTATCCCAGAATCTAGCTGGACAGTATTACAGTGTTCCTACAATCCAAACACATAAAATATCTTTTTAAACAAATGGTAGCTTAGAATTATAATCTTTCTGCTATCCTATTTTTTTTTAATTTTTCAAATTTTCCTTAATAAAATAATGAGTTTAGGACAAAATAGAACTCATGTAAGAATCATAAATGTTGCAATATTAAACATTTATTAAGCCAAAAAATATCAGTTTAATAAAATTAAGATTTATAGCATGCCTTCCTCAAACTTTGTTAAAACTGTGCTGTCAGCAAATTCCCCAAATAACCGCATTAGATTTTTTTAAATTCCAATTTCCAGTCCTCTGAAGTGAGAAGCTGGAGGCTATCAGAAAAAATAACTCATGGGTCTTAAGCATCACAATGAGAGACAGTCTAAGAAAGCTGCATCAGAACATTAGCATCCACATTTTAAACTGAATGATCGTTCTAAAGTGATGCTATAGGTATACCTGCCCTTCACTTCTAAATGATAGCCACTGCCTTCGTTCCTTAGCTCCCTCTCCAGCCATCAATGTCTTCAGAGTTCTTTCCTGCTATGAATGCTTCCGTTCAACCTGAATGGTCCTGTGCCACTGCTGTCCTTGTCTCCTCCCAGTTACTCTTTCCTTTCCATCCTCTGGGGTGCATGTATGCATAGAAACTCCCATACACACACACACACACACACACACACACACACACACCCCTTAAAATTCTTACTATGGAAGCAAATGAACTTTTACTACACCTATGTTGGTCAGTTGGCTTTTTGGGAAGATACACACACACACACAAACACACACACACACACACTCTTTCATGCCAGTAGAACAGTGGTAAGCAAGAGTTCTCAGAACAATTCAAGTAACACTTACAGGCTGATCTTTTTGTTTTCATTTGAAATAAAAATTGCATTAAGAAAATTCATGAGGAAAAACCATATTTTAACAACTTTACTACTTTTATTAATGAAAAACTGCATTTGGAAGCTAAGGTAATTGTGGTGGATTATATTTTCCAAAGATGGCTGCAATAATGTCTCCATCTCAACAGGTTGTGACGTTGACCTTCTAACCATCATGAAGTAGGGTCTAGGGACTTCCATAGTGGTCCAGTGGCTAAGACTCAGCACTTCCAATGCAGGGGGCCCAGGTTCGATCCCTGGTCAGGGAACTAGATGCCACATGCTGCAACTAAGAGTTCGCATGCCATGACTAAAGATCCCGCGTGCTGCAACTAAGACCTGACGCAGACAAATAGATAAATATTAAAAAAAAAAAAAAAAGAAGTGGGGTCTATGCTCCCCACTTGAATCCTGTGGCTCTGGTGAAAATGATGCTATACAATAATATCTGATATGACATTTGAGGCAGCTTCTTTCTTGTTGGCTAGAATACTTGCTCCAGAACCCTAAACTGCCACGTAAGCATCACCTGTCTGAAAGCAACCAGGAGAGCTTAAAGTAGCCCATAGAGAGGCCGTGAGATGACATGAAGACAGAGGTGTTGGACTGGTCTCCAGCTGTTTCAGTTGTAGCCACTGTCATAATGAGGGAGCCAGAACTGTCAGCTGAGATTTTCTCAAATCCCAGAACCACAGAAACCAGAGGGATAATAATGTTATTTTAAGCTTCTAAATTTTGCAGTCATTTGTTATGCAGCAATAGATAATCAGAAGAGCACTATCTGGGCACACTTGGGATGTAGCAACATTCTTCCTCCCTGAAATTACATCCTGGGTTGTACTGCTATGTAAGAGCTCTTCATCATCTGTACTACAGGGAAGAGATTGTACACAGTGGCAGCGAGAATGCATTTCCCCTCCTCCTATGCTACAGCTGCTAAGGGCTCAGGGAAGTAAAATAGGGTGATCAATCATCCCTCTGAGACTGAGAGGTTTCCCCAAGACTGAGGATTTTTTTCCTGAAAGCAGCACTTTCAGTGCTAATACCACGAGAGTCCTGGGCACACTGGGATAGTTGGTCACCCTCGGAGTGAAGACCAACTGGCCTGGAAGGCTGGAAAAGCTACAGCATTTTGATTTACATATTAGCAATTGTGAATTAGGTTAGAATAAAATAATCCCCAAGAAGAGGCCGCTCCCCTGGGGAGCCTACAAAGCTAAGCTTTTTTTTTTTTTTTTTTGCAGTATACGCGGGCCTCTCACTGATGTGGCCTATCCCGTTGCGGAGCACAGGCTCCAGACGCGCAGGCCTAGTGGCCATGGCTCATGGGCCTATCCACTCCGCGGCATGTGGGATCCTCCCGGACCGGGGCACGAACCCGTGTCCCCTGCATCGGGAGGCGGAGTCTCAACCACTGCGTCACCAGGGAAGCCCAAAGCTAAGCTTTTTGACTACACATTTGAAGAACCACCCCTGAAGCTAACAGAGTCACGCCACTGTGCAATGCTTGGCCTAAGCAGCCACCCACACCTCCCTAGCTCATCATCCCAAGTGGCTCAAACCTACCCTCAGGGCTCAGGCCCTTAACTCATCTCACCAGAAAGAAATACAGCATTGCCCAAATACATGCATTCCACTCTCCCATTGCCTTAGAGACCTGTAAAAAAAAAAAAGGTATAGCTATACATCTCTCTTCTTCTCAACTTTAAGTTAATGTAGGAAACCTGGGAAAGGAGACATTTCCTCCCCTGACCCCTGCTATAACTGTGGGGCTCAGCCACCCAGTGCAAAGAAAGAAGGAGATGCACTTGTTCAGCTAGCACTTCTTTCTCTCTCTCTCTCTGAGGGAAATCTGTCCTGGTTTGGTAAGGGCCAACTATTCATAAGCTACCTATAATACAGACAATATACTACATGGTGGAAAAGTATATTCACGTAAGTGTATTTCCCCAGGTTCTCTATTTCTTTTAAACAACAATTTATCTTATATTAGTCAATATTCCTAATTTAGTCAAAAATTATTCTTATTTTTTTGCTATTAAAAAAATAAGGCTAATGAAAGTTATACAAGCTTCAATTTCTCCTTCTGGGTAACGAACTTCTCTCTCATATAAGTGATTAAACCCTACCGAATGATTGCATTTGTACATTCACTAATCACCAGCAAGGAATACCTAATCAGCAGCATAAGAACTATAACCAAAGCCTTTAGATGTTAGCCCTTAATTGTCTGAAAAATACTAATACTCAGTTTATATTTTTAAAGAAAAATAAACCTCAAAATTTCTGATCTTATTCACTTAAGCTAAAGTCTTCAAACCACTGTGCAGAAGGGTGGAGGAAAGTGAAAACTAACTTTATTTCCAAGTTGAGGATGAATCTAGTCAAACGGGCCTGATCTCTAAGCAATTTCCTAATTTCCAGGGATATTTACAAGACCTGTGACCTCTTACCACCATCCAATTCAAATGTATAAAACTAATCAGCCAGCAAACTGAATTTATTTTAAAATGGTTTGTATATTTATGTATACAAAGGACAAATACAATTACACAAGCTAAAAATGCAATTAGGAAACTTGAGGAGGAAAAGGAGGGAGGTTAATTCACCCTTGGGAGCATATTCATGAGTCAAAGGCTTTTGACTTTGGAAAGAAAAGTATGTCACTAAAAGAACTGTATTCCAACAGTTTGCATTTTCCTCAAGATCTATTGTGTGTATTTTTAGCAATTCTTAATAATACCATTAGAAAAACAGCATCTCACAAAATAACTTTTTATAGCTTCCAGTCTGGCTTTTCCCTTCCCAGTTGGAACAAAAGAACAATAAATATTAGTAGAGAAAAATCCTTTAAAAGTACAACATATTAACCTCATCAGCAAAGACTGAAATACTAAAGATTTGCCTCCCTTAAATACTTCTATTATAAAAGTAATATTGCTTACTCTAGAAAATTTGGAAAAACAGAAAAAACAAAAAACCAACCATATAAATCAAAGTTTTATGTTTTATCTAAGTGATGACATTAAATAGGAATTTAAAGATCTAAATTATTGGTGTTTTTCTTGACAGTATTCAACTGTTAGGTTTTATACATTTTTAATAAGTAAGCATAAAAGGAAAAACGGTTGAGAGTTTTTCTAGTTCTAGGATATAAAATATTTTAATAGCTAAGATCTATCTTTTTGATTAATTATTAAAAATTGTACCTTTTTAAACTAAAAAAGAGACACATGCTTATTGTAAAAAATTCAAATATCAAACATATAAAAATAGAAAGTTTACCCCCTTCTCATAAAAAAGTTTGCTTATCGCTTATATCTTTCCAAGTTTTTCCTTTACACCTGGAAATGATGACAGACAGAAAGAAAAATTGGGATCATATTACACACAGTTCTAAGCTTAATCCTTTTTGATACCTTAAAATTTCTGAGAGAAATAACTATTTAAATACTGAAAAGCTATACTGCATACTATACTATTTTGTTTGTTAAAAATACAATTCCATAAGTAAACAACAAGTAAGAGTACAAAAAGAAATACTGAACCAAAAAAGGGTGGGAGACTGGGTGGGGATGCCTTTTTAAATTCTATTTATTTTTTGAGGCAGCTATACATTCAAATATACATACTGAAGCAGCTATACATTCTGACAGCTGCTTCAGTCTCATTTAAAATAATCATGTGATACTACTTCTAGGATATCAATGATATATAAAAATTCAATACATACTTTTAAGCCTTTTATAATTTAAGTATAACAAATACAGAGAAGTATACAAATAAGTGTCCAGTTCAATCAAGAAATAGAACATTACTAGCACCTCTGAAGCCCCCTTAGTATCCTCTTTTACCTTTCCAAAGGTAACCAGTATCCTGATTCTAGCATCATAGAATTTTGCCTGTTTCTGGAGCTTTATATAAGTAGAATTATATACTGTGTATTCTTTTGTGAATGGGCTCCTTTATGGTTTACAAGATTCATCCATCCACATGTTTTGTGTAGTTGTAGCTTATTGTTTGTTGTACCATACCCACAAGATGAATATGCCACAACTTATTGATTCATTCTACTGTTGATGGACATTTCGGTTGCTTCTAGTTATTAGCTCTTTCAAATAATGCAGGCACAAACATTCTTGCACATGATTTTTGGTACATATGTGCACATGCTCTTGCTGGATATATACTGCCTAGAAGAGTAACTGCTTGATCATAGGATAAGAGTAGACTCAGCTTTAGTGAATATTGTCAGTTTTCCAAGGTGATTGTGCAACATTCACTCCCACCAGTAGTGTATGTGCATTCGTTAGTATGTATCAGCTACTGGTATAAAGAAATACAATTGATTTTTGAATAGTGCCCTTAGATCCAGCAGTCTTAGAAACTCACTTATTAATGCAATTTTTTGTATACTGATCTCCAGGATGATACTAAAGATGTTCCATATATTTCATAAGTATGCTGCATTGATTTATTCACAAAAATGTACACCTATGGTTTAACAAGTCCCCTGCAAATTCAATATTTATTTTGAGTCATCCTAACAATCATCACTGAATACTATACACTGGGCACATCCCTGGTAACTGGAGATACAATAATGAATAAGATACAGCTTTAGCTCTGACAGTGGTAGAATTCAGATATTTTCCTCAAGTTATTATATTCTGCTCCTCCCAATCATAGACTTAATTTTTCAGAGTTGATTAGTCTTCCACCAATTGCTTAGCTATGTGATTTTAGCCTGTTACTTAACCTCTCTGGATGTCAGTTTTCTCCTCCATAAAATAAAGGAATTGAATCATGATGCCTTTCAGTCTAAAATTCTTAACATTATTGCTGAAGTTCTCTCACTTCAGGGCTAAATTCTTCTTTGGGCTTTTTGAGTTTTGGAGTCTACCTCAAGCCACCTCAGCTCCTTTGCTTTCTTGATCATCTCATGCTCCAAAGTAAAAAAAACATTTTTTTTCTCCACTGCCCCACTCCTCCTTCCCTGGCTACCCCAGTTGTCTCTGACACTTAAAACACCCACACCCTATCACTGTAGCAGGTAAGGTCTGTGTCTCTTTTTTTTAATCAATCAATTTCAGAATTTCTCTCCCTTGCCAAAGGCAGGAAAGGAAGATATTTAACAATTGCGAAGTACCTATTATGTGACTCAACTGTGCCAGTCAACTGAGGTGAATTTCTCATTATAATCCTCACAATAATCATACACAGAACAAAGTAATCATTTTTATATCCCTATTTTACAGTTAAAGAAATGTATGAGGGAGGTTATTACTATTTTTTTTTTTAATCACTGCCATGGGTTGAATTGTGTCCCTGCAAATTCATATGTTGAAGGCCTAATCCTAGTACCTCAGAATGGGACAGTATTTGTAGATAAGAGCCTTTGAAAGGTGACTGCATTAAAATGAGGTGTTTATGTGGGCCCTAATCCAATATAACTGGTGACACAGACGTGTGTGCATAAAGGAAGGACCATGTGAAGACGGAGGGAGAAGAGAGCCATCTACAAGTCAAGGAGAGAGGCCTCAGAGAAAATCAACCCCATCAACACCTTGACCTTGGACTTCTAGCCTCCAGAGCTGTGAGAAAATACATTTCTGTTGCTTGAGCCACCCAGGCTGTGGTATTTTGTTATGGTAGCCCTAGTGAACCAATACAATCACTAATACTCTTGGTCCATTAATAAGCATACAGGAAGGCATTTTTAAAAAAAGAGTAAAAAAGGAAATAATAGTTGTGAGATTAAAAAAAAAAAGCCAGGACTGAAGCTAAAAACCACACCTATATATTCTTGCTTCTAAGCTGAGCCACAAATCTTACCCTTTCTGCAGCTACAGTCGGAAGGGAAAACAGTTTTCCTTTGAATTCATCGAGCTCCAGAGAGGCCACATAGTTTGTAGGTAGCTGAGCCATGATTTGCCCAGATCATTCTTGCCCCCAAATCCATGGTCTTCCCACCATGTCACACTGCTTTATTAAGCAGTAGCCACAGGTTCATTTTTCTTTCACCTTATACAATTTACAGGATTAATTTTTGCTCCCCAACTCCTCCATCCCTGTCCCAAAGTAATTACCTCTGCCTGGTATAAATATGCTAATTGCTCTTCTAGAGATCCACGCTGTATGATTCAACTTTTAAAAAAATTTTTATTTATTTATTTGGCTGTGCCGGGTCTTAGTTGCGGCACACAGGATCTTCGTTGCTGCATGCGCGATCTTCATTGCGGCATGCGCGATCTTTAGTTGCAGCATGTGAACTCTTAGTTGCGATATGTGGGTTCTAGTTCCCCGACCAGGGATCGAACCCGGGCCCCCTGCATTGCGAGTGCGGAGTCTTAGCCACTGGACCACCAGGAAGTCCCCATACTGTATGATTCTATTATGATTTCCTTCAGGTATTTAGTCCAAAACTGTGTATGAGATATATGCAACTATACTAAATCTACACTTTAATGGGTTGTATTACAGTAAACTTCCATTATATAGGACATTTTCTATGTTTAAAGTGTCTGGCCAACTCACAGTTCACTGTTTTTATGACCTTTACTTGATTATCTAAACTGATGTAGTCACTCTTGGAAGGTAAACTCCAAGAGAGCAGGGGCTGCCTGCTTAACTCGGGGCACAGCACCATATACCCACAGGCCCACAAAGTAGGACTGGAGTCCAATGATTATGATGATCTCCCCTCTCTCATGAGTAGAAAAAGGAAAGTACAAACTAATCTCTGATGATTACCCTCTTCTGCAACTACACATGAAGATTCTGCTCATATTTTAAAAGATCTCATAATAAGACTACCATAAAACCAGTAAGAGAATTTGAGATGTAAATAAGTGGGTCTATCTTTATCATCAACATCATCAAAGAGCAAACAGTGATATACGGGTGTACCTTGTGCCAGAAACCATTCTAAATTCTTTATATTCCTCTTAACCAATCTCAAAGGTAGGCATTATTATTAACATTCTCATTTTACAGATGGATAAGGAAATAAAGCACAGAGAAGTTATGAAACTTGCCCACTGTACAGAGCACAAAAGTTGTAGACTCAGGATTCAAACCCAAGTGTTCATATTCTTAACTACTTTGCCATGTTGCTACCCCAGGATATGTCCAAGCAACCAGGGCTCTTGCTTGGATATACAAAGCAATGCAAAATTCATGTGGGCTTATGGCCACCTTATCTTTGATAAAGGAGGCAAGAATATACAGTGGAGAAAAGACAGCCTCTCCGATAAGCGGTGCTGGGAAAACTGGACAGCTACATGTAAAAGAATGAAATTAGAACACTCCCTAACACCATACACAAAAAAAAAGCTCAAAATGGATTAAAGACCTAAATGTAAGGCCAGACACCATCAAACTCTTAGAGGAAAACATAGGCAGAACATTCTATGACATAAATCACAGCAAGATCCTTTTTGACCCACCTCCTAGAGAAATGGAAATAAAAACAAAAATAAACAAATGGGACCTAATGAAACTTCAAAGCTTTTGCACAGCAAAGGAAACCATAAACAAGACCAAAAGACGACCCTCAGAATGGGAGAAAATATTTGCAAATGAAGCAACTGACAAAGGATTAACCTCCAAAATTTACAAGCAGCTCATGCAGCTCAATACCAAACTAAGAAACAACCCAATCCAAAAATGGGCAGAAGACCTAAATAGACATTTCTCCAAAGAAGATACACAGATTGCCAACAAACACATGAAAGAATGCTCAACATCAGTAATCATTAGAGAACTGCAAATCAAAACTACAGTGAGGTGTCACCTCACACCAGTCAGAATGGCCATCATCAAAAAAATCTACAAACAGGGGCTTTCCTGGTGGTGCAGTGGTTGAGAGTCCGCCTGCCGATGCAGGGGACACGGGTTCGTGCCCCGGTCCGGAAAGATCCCACATGCCGCGGAGCAGCTGGGCCCGTGAGTCATGGCCGCTGAGTCTGCGCGTCTGGAGCCTGTGCTCCGCAACGGGAGAGGCCACAACAGTGAGAGGCCCGCGTACCGCAAAAGAAAAAAAAAACAAATCTACAAACAATAAATGCTGGAGAGGGTGTGGAGAAAAGGGAACCCTCTTGCACTGTTGGTGGGGATGTAAATTGATACAGCCACTATGGAGAACAGTATGGAGGTTCCTCAAAAAACTAAAAATAGAACTACCATATGACCCAGCAATCCCACTCCTGGGCATATATCCTGAGAAAACCAAATTCAAAAAGAGTCATGTACCAAAATGTTCATTGCAGCTCTATTTACAATAGCCAGGACATGGAAGCAACCTAAGTGTCCATCGACAGATGAATGGATAAAGAAGATGTGGCACATATATACAATGGAATATTACTCAGCCATAAAAAGAAATGAAATTGAGTTATTTGTAGTGAGGTGGATGGACCTAGAGTCTGTCATACAGAGTGAAGTAAGTCAGAAAGAGAAAAATACCGTAAGCTAACACATATATATGGAATCTAAGAAAAATAAAACTGGTCATGAAGAACCTAGGGGCAAGATGGGAATAAAGACACAGACCTACTAGAGAATGGACTTGAGGATACGGGGAGGGGGAAGGGTAAGCTGGGACAAAGTGAGAGAGTGGCATGGACATATATACACTACCAAACGTAAAATAGATAGCTAGTGGGAAGCAGCCGCATAGCACAGGGAGATCAGCTCGGTGCTTTGTGACCACCTAGAGGGGTGGGATAGGGAGGGTGGGAGGGAGGGAGACGCAAGAGGGAAGAGATATGGGGACATATCTATAGGTATAACTGATTCACTTTGTTATATAGCAGAAACTAACACACCATTGTAAAGCAATTATACTCCAATAAAGATGTTTAAAAAATAAAATAAAATAAAAATAAAATGATTTAAAAAAAACCCAAAATTCATGTGAGCTTATTGGGAAGTTCTTGCAGTACTCTGTTAACCTGCTGGGGAAAGTCCTACTTCTGTTGCTCATATTCTAACCAAGTAAGGCATCTAGTCTTGACGATTATCTGGAGAAGCAGCTACAATAATTAAGATAACAGAAACAGATTTGGGTTTCAAGCCTGTTAAGTTCTATGAGACAAGGATCATATCTATGTTGTTTATTATTGTGTCCCCAGTACCTAGCACAGCATCCAGTACATAGTAAATGCTTGGTAAATACTGATTAACTGAACGGATCATTAGCAAACTCATCTATGTGCAATGCTTAGGTATAAGTTGGTATGTTAGGAACTACAGAAAGAAGCCAACCAGTACAGTCCTCTGAACTTTTATGGGAATTGACTTAGCAAGATTCTTGCTAAAACTGGACTCAGCACGGATGGACACAGACATTGTAGGCCAAAGTTGAAGCCGAGTAGAGAATAGGGGTCAGAAGAGGCTAACTAAAGTATGGTTCAGGAAAGTCTTTGTTAAAACTCAGCTGAGACAGGAACTCAGCCAAGAAGTTCTGTCTCCTCCAAGTAAGAGTTCCATCCCTAAGCAGGATTTCCTCACACCAAAGAGATAAAACAGAAAATATTTCTACAACCATAAAACAAAAGTCCTGGGCTATGTTGATTAGGTTGATTATACCCACCACAACCAATTCATGTAGCTTGGGGAATGGCACAAGCTAACTGGTTTAGGTTTGAGTTTCTTAAATCAATGCAAGTGGCAGGGAAGATGGAAATACCCTGGTGAGTAGACCAGTGGTTCTCAACACTGGCTGCATATTAGCTTTAGCTGGGAATCATTTAGAAAGTGCCGCTCCACTCCCAGGCATTTTTGCGGGGGAGGATTTGGTTGGCTGAATTTGTCTCTTGTTTGAAGCTCCTTCAGCGATTCTAATGGGCAGCCAAGGCTGAGAATCATTGGCTCAGCCTAATCGGGCCCCACCTCTGATCAGTTCCATCCAAATCAAATGACTACTACACAAAAGCAGAAAGATGAAATGGATTTGGGGGAAATAAACACAATGTCCACCACAGGTGGTAACTAAAGCCACAGGATGACGGAGGATTGCTCTTTATGATCCTAGACTCACAGAGCCAGAGATTGGTAGCATTGATACCCTTCTTGTTTATGTTTGAATAAAGTGAGGTGAAAAGGAAATCAGCATTACTCTGCAATGGGGGTAATGGACATAAAAGCCTATGTGTTGTCAAGCACTATTTGAATGAACAAAGGAAAAAAAATAAAATAACAAGGAAACAAAGGATTGATAAAACTTAATGTGGGCTAGAGGAATGTTCTAAAGCTGGAGTAGTTTGAGTAGATGAAAAGAGTTTGGAACAAATCTGCCTAGAAAAAAAACTATGGGAATGTACAGAAAGGATAGAAGGAGACCTGGTGGTAAGATACTACAAATGAGTCCAGCAAAGGATTACAACATCTCAAACACAATGACCATAAGTTTATAGATGACCATAAGTTTTCAACTCACATCTCCCATTGTAAATGAGGTGACATCTTTATCTTTTTGAACACCACCATGATTTGGAACATCCCAATATTCCTTTGAAATAATAAGTTTCTGAATATGTCACTAAAAATATTTTCAAAGTAACTAATTACAAAAAATTAAAAAAGAAGGAGGCAAAGTACCAGCATCTGGCACACCTCATCAAGCACACCTCATCAAGCTCAGCAAGTGTAGCACTAAGGCCAGCACAACAGTTGTAGGGTCTTCCTGTCAGTGTTTGGAACTTTGAGATGGAACCATGGTCCTTCAATCACACCACCACTCTTACCACCTCTAAAAGGAAAGGTGAAACAGCTGACTGTGGCAACTGCTGCTGTGAACCAGAGGTCTTGTTCAAAATGTCAATGACTTACTTTCTCTTCCATATGCTTTACCTTAGACATACTGATTTCTAGAAAATATGTGGACTCTAGTAAAGTATGGTATTTATCATCTTTAAGCTATCAGGAAACAGGAAATTGTGGAAAGCAAAAATCTGTACTGACTGTCAACCTGGTCAAGACTTTGAGTGCCGTTAGCTTATCAGTTTCCTGATAAGACTTAATTAATTTGGATGATCTAAGATATCAGTGTGCATCCCAAATAGCTATGTGGCAGGATGGTGAGCAACAGAATTGATGAAGTCATGTCCTATCAAATTGTTTTGGCACAGAAACGGAAAACAAAACAAAGAATCCTAATGTTTGTAAGAAGAGACTGTTTCTGTTCATCAGAAAAGTGGTAATCTTTGAGCCAAGGGATGCTACAGAGAGGTTACATGTTTTCTATTTGTTATACAGAGGATGCCCCAAGGCCATTTAATCAAGAAAATAAATATTTAATCATGGTTATCTTTGTAAAACTGCCACAGAAGAATAAAAATTACAACAGCTACCATTTATTGGTAGTTAATTTTACAACAACCTATAAAGATAGAATTATTGGCCTCAATTCACCAATGCAGTACTGGAAATTTAAAAAGATCAAATATTCTGATCTCTACTTGTCTGGAGTTATTTAGCTCATAGGGCGCAGAAGACCTGAACTCAGGTCTGCAGACCATGTGCTCTTCACCATTACACATACCTCCTATGTTCAGAATAAGACACAGAACAAAACAAAAGTTCAAAAATTCCACCACCCTTAAATATTTTGGTAATTACAATTTTGCAATAACCTATTGCTGACTCAGTATGTAGAAGCAACTTCTAATAAAATTCCCAGACCTGGTGGTGCAGTGGTTGGGAGTCCGCCTGCCGATGCAAGGGATACGGGTTCGTACCCTGGTCCGGGAAGATCCCACATGCCGCGGAGCGGCTGGGTCCGTGGGCCATGGTCGCTGGGCCTGCGCGTCCGGAGCCTGTGCTCCGCAGCGGGAGAGGCCACAACAGTGAGAGGCCCACGTATCACAAAAAAAAAAAAAAAGAAAGAAAATTCCCAGAGCATATTACCTCAACTCCATATGATTTGTCATTTATTTATATCCTACTGTGTCATACAAGGGTTAATGTGGCTTCTTAAAAATATGGCATCTTACCATTTGTAAATTCAATTTCACCATTTAATTATCAGTGACAAATAAAGAGTAATTTGACAGAACCAACCAAAGCTTTAATTGCATAGAAACTTTGACTTAGAAATTCCATTTATAGGAATCCAACCTACAGAAAACACTGACTCATGCAACTAAAAATACATTTGTAAACAGGCTTTTTAAGCATTATTTAAAAAACTAGAATAAACCTAAGTATAAAATAACAGATTAGTTATAAAAATGATAGTGCAGCTATAATGGGAAATACAAAGCAGCCATTTAAAAGAATGAGATAGAGTCATATTTGAGATCAAAAGATTTCTAGGATACCTCCAAGGGATAAAAGCACAAGTCAGATTAAGATGTAACTATTACCCCACTGATTTACAACAAAACAAAACTGTATGTTTAGGCATATACAGAGACAGGTATGCATATAAATGCTTGAAAATATACACTAACTTTTTTCCAGCTTTACTGAGATATAATTGACATATCACATTGTGTAAGTTTAAGTTGTTTAACTGATACACTTGGTATATTGCAAAATGATTACCACAGTAGCATTGGTTAATACCTCCATCATCTTACATAATTACCATTTCTTTTTTTGTGGTGAGAATATTTAAGATCTACTCTCTTGGCAACTTTCAAGTATATAATACAGTATCCTTAACTATAATCACCATACTGTACATTAGTCATCTCGTAACTGAAAAGTTTGTAAACTTTAACCAACATTTCCTCATTTCCCCCATTCCCAAGCCTCTGGTGACCACCAATCTACTCTCTGTTTCTATCAGTTCAGCTTTTTTAGATTCCACATATGAGTGATATCATCCAGTATTTGTCCTTCTCGTGTCTGACTTACTTCACTTAGCAGAATGCCCTCAGGGTTCATCTATTTTGTCACAAGTGGCAGGATTTCCTTCTTTCTCTTGGCTGAAAAATATTCCTCTGTGTGTGTGTGTGTGTGTGTGTGTGTGTGTGTGTGCCACGTCTTTTTTATCCATTCACCCATTGATTGACACTTAGGTTGTTTCCACAGGTTGGCTACTGTGAATAATTCTGCAAGGAACATGGGAATGCAGATATCTCTTCAAGATAGTGATTTCATCTCCTTTGAATAAATACCCAGAAGTGGGACTGCTGTGTGATATACTAGCTCTCTTTTTATTTGAGGAACTTCCATACTGTTTTCCATAGAGGCTGCACCAATTTACAGCCCCATCAACATTACACAAGGGTTTCCTTTTCTCCATATTCTCCCCAACACATAGCTCTTATCCTTTTGAGAGCAGCCATTTTAATAAATGTGAGGTGTTATCTCATTGTGGTTTTGATTTGCATTTCCCTGATGTGATTATTGATGATGAGTTTCTTTCCATGTATCTATTGGCCATTTGTATGTCTTCTTTGAAAAAATGTCTATTCAGTTCCTCTGCCCATTTTTTGAAGTACCCTATTACCAGTGTAATGTTGACTAGTTCTCCCTGCAGATCTGTTAGTATTTGCTTAATATACCTAGGTGCTTCAATGTTGCATGCGTATGTATTTATGATTGTTATATCTTCTTGATGAATTGATCATTTTATCATTATAATGATCTTCTTTGCCTCTTATTGCAGTTTTTAATTTAAAGTCTATTTTGTCTGATGTAAGTATAGCTATCCCTGCTCTCTTTTGGTTTCCACTTGCATTTAGTATCTTTTTTCATCCCTTCACTTTGAGCCTAGGTGTCCTTAAAACTCAAGTGAGTCTCTTGTAGGCAGCATATAGTTTGGTCTTTTTTTTTTTTAATCCATTCAGCTACTCTATATCTTTTGACTGGAGAGTTAACCCATTTACATTTAGAGTAATTATTGATAGGTAAGGACATACTAATGCCATCTTATTAATTGTTCTATGGCTGTTTTATAGTTCCCTTGTTCCTCTCTTGCTGCCTTCCTTTGTGAAAAGATAATTTTCCTAGTGGTATGCTATGACTCCCTTCTCTTTATCTTCTGTGAATTTTTGTTTTGTGGTTACTATGAGGTTTACACAAAATATATTACAGATACAACAGTCTATCTTACACTGATAACAACTTAACTTCAATCACATGCAAAAACTCTACCATTTTACTACCCAATCTCTTTTATTTTTGATGTCACAGGTTTACCGATTTTATATTACGTACTCATTAACAAATTACTGTTGCTATATAGTTATTTTTAATACTCTTGTCCTTTAAGCTTTATACTAGAGTTAAGTGGCTAAAACACCACCATATTACAGGATTAGGGTATTCTGAATTTGACTATGTACTTACCTTTACCAGTGTGCTGTATATTTTCATATGTTTTCATGTTACTAATTACTGTCCTTTCATTTCAGTTTGAAGAACTCCTTTCAGCATTTCTTGTCAGGCAGTTCTAGCGGTAATAAACTTCCTCAGCTTCCGTTTGTCTGAGAAAGTTGTTACCTATACTTTACTTCAAAAGAGCAACTCTTGGTTGGCAATTTTTTTTAATTTCAGCACTTTGAAATAAAACACATCCCACTCTCTCCTGGCCTGTAAGGTTTCTACTGAAAAATCTGCTGCTAGTCTTACAGAGGTTCCCCTATAAGTTACAAGTTTCTTATCTCTTGTAGCTTTTAAGATTCTCTCTTTGTCTTTGATTTCTGACAGTTTTTTTTAAATAAATTTATTTATTTTATTTATTTATTTTTGGCTGCATTGGGTCTTTGTTGCTGCGTGTGGGCTTTCTCTAGTTGTGGCGAGCGGGGGCTTCTCATTGTGGTGGCTTCTCTTGTTGCGGAGCCTGGGCTCTAGGCACTTGGGCTTCAGTATTTGTAGCATGCGGGCTCAGTAGTTGTGGCTCTCGGGCTCTAGAGCACAGGCTCAGTAGTTGTGGCGCATGGGCTTAGTTGCTCCACGGCATGTGGGATATTCCCGGACCAGGGATCAAACCCATGTCCCCTGCACCAGCAGGCGGATTCTCAACCACTGCGCCACCAGGGAAGCCCCAGACAGTTTAATTATAATGTGTCTTGGAGAGGATTCTTTGAGTTTGTTTGATGACCTATAAGCTTCATGAACCTGGATATCCAAATCTCTCTCCAGAATTGGGAAGTTTTCTGCCATTATTTCTTTAAATAAACTTTCTATCCCCTTTCCCTCTCTTCTCCTTCTGGAACCCCAATAATTCACAGACTGTTTCTTTTGATGGTATCCCATAGATTATGTAGTCTTTCTTTATTCTTTTTTCTTTGTTCTCCTCCGATTGGATAATTTTAAAGTCCCTGTCTTCAGTCTCACTGATTCTTTCTTCTCCTTGATGAGGTGTGATACTGGATGCTCTCTATTGCACTTTTTTTTTCATTTCATTCATTGTGTTCTTCAGCCTCACAATTTCTGTTTGGTTCTTTTTTATGATTTCTATCTATTAAACTTCTCGCTTTGTGTATTGTTTTCCTGATTTTGTTGAATTGTCTTCATGTGTTTTCCTAAAGCCGCTGAGTTTCCTTAAAACAGCTATTTTGAATTCCTTATGGTGTAAATCCCATATCTCCGTGTCTTTGGGACTAGTTATTGGAAGATTATTGTGATACTTTGGTGGTGTCACTTTTCCTTGATTTTTTGTGTTCCTTGATGTTTTGTGTTGCTGTCTTCACATTTGAAGTAACAGTCACTCCTCTAGTCTATACTAAGTGCTTTCAGGACAGAAATACCTTCCATAAGCCCTACTAGGGATTTTGAGGCTTTCTCAGACCTTCTAAGCAGGGGTCCCCAACCCCCAGGCCACAGACCAGTATCGGTCCACGGCCTCTTAGGAACCGGGCCACACAGCAGGAGGTGAGCAGTGTCGGTGAGTGAGTGAGGCTTCATCTGCCGCTCCCCATCGCTTGCATTACTGCCTGAACCATCTCCCCTCCCCATCCATGGAAACAAGTCCCTGGCACCAGAAAGGTTGGGGACCGCTTCTTCTAAGGATACACCTGCTTGATAATTCTTGCTCCCTCTTGTGGAAGAATTTTTAAGCTTGTATGCCTTCTCTGGATCCTGCAACACACGAAGCTGAGTGCTGACAGCCTCCCTTTTGTTTTCCCAAAGGTGGCACTAAAGCTCAAGTTTGTGGTCTCTCCCTGGTCCGCATATTCAGGTTGACTTTCTGAACATGCTCACAAATCATCTGCTAAAGCTCACTCTTAGGAGCACACACAGGGCACCAGCCCCAGAGTGGAGGGGTTGCGGGGGAGAGTACATAAAGCACTGGGAATGACTTGGACCAGTTGTGGGGGGGATCTGTGGGCAAGGTGTCCCAGGGGCTGGTAGGAAGCCTTCTTGATGGTGTCCATGAAGCAGTCAGTAGGATCCATCTCCCTTTAATGTCCTCCAAGAGTCCTATCTGCTGCTTTACCAGCCTCTTCCCATCCTCCAGTCATGTACCTCCAGATTCAGTACTCTGGATGGGGCAAAAGATAAATGAGCCTCTTTGGAAGCATCTGCATAGCTGGGGAAGCTGGAAGATCATTCACGTGCTCTTTGCCCTGCAGGAGAACTCACAGGCCAAGATCCCTCTTGGTCCCAAGCTGTGCTGCCTTGGGGGGACAGTGATGTGGATAAAGTCAAAATATTACTCTTATCCTCTCCAATGCATCCAAATTCGTATTTGTTTTTTGCTCCAGCAGTGTGGTAGAACCTCTCCACTAGAAATCTGGACATCCACAAAGGCTCTCCCTAGTCCTTGAGTGATTGTTTAAGATAGTGTTTCCAGGGGCTCCCAAACCATGGTCAGGATGGCTGGAGCTGGTTCATGGGCCACTGCAGGGTCCACAGAAAGGACCGAGGTCTGTATGTGTTGCCTGACACATGGGTGGGCAAGCCTCCTCCCAGGTCCCTTGGTGTATGGTGCTGAATCTGACAGCTCTCACAAAGGTCTGTGGATGGATGCCAAACTGTTGGTGGTGGAGGGGGAAACATGAACAAGAGGCATCTTATTCAGCCAAGATGCTGATGTTACTCCTCCACATTCAATTTTTAACAGTGGTTACACCTGAAAAGGAAAGTAGTAATGAGGTTGGGGTGGAAGGTAACGGGGAGAGAATGTGGGGAGAAGTGAAGGGGGAACTTTCAATATGCAATATATATACATTAATATGATGTTTGGATTTTTTAACCTAGCACACATTCATATATCTCTCATGAAATTTTAGAAAAGGAAAGATCTTAGAGAACTCCATGTATTGTGCCCAAATAGTGGTGCTCAGAAAAAGCTGATAGCTATCTTACTGAAATCACAGCTATTATACATTTCCAGCTCTGTCATAACAAAGAAAATTTTAATTAATATTCCATTCTTCTTCTGCTGTTTACTTTATCCAAGAAAACCAGAGTTCTCATTCTGGAGGTAAAAAAAGAAAAACATAAGAATGACATAGACTGGAAAGAAGTTGATGCATGTACCTTTTGAGAATCTTTTTTTTTAATTAATTTCTTTTTGGCTGCGTTGGGTCTTCATTGCTGCACATGGGCTTTCTCTAGTTGTGGCGAGTGGGGGCTACTCTTCATTGCGGTGTGCGGGCTTCTCATTGCAGTGGCTTCTCCTGTTGTGGAGCGTGGGCTCTAGGTGCACGGGCTTCACTAGTTGCAGCACACAGGCTCAGTAGCTGTGGCTCACGGGCTTAGTTGCTCCGCAGCATGTGGTATCTTCCCGGACCAGGGCTCGAACCCATGTCATCTGCATCGGCAGGTGGATTCTTAACACTGCGCCACCAGGGAAGTCCCAAGAATCTTTTTTATAAGCATGCTACCAAATGTATAACTGCAGCTCCTATAAGTTTCATTTTCTCCCACAAAAAGGAACTGTGTAATACATTTCCAGGCGAATAGGAACTTCCCACTATACATGCAGCTTTGCAAACTCTATTTTTTCAAATCTAGTCAATTTACCCACAAGATTTTTCCTTCTTCTAAACAAATAATCAGAGGTAAATAATAACTTTTCAATCTCAAAATATGTAACCATGTTATAAATACATAAAGTCCATAATGCATATGACTCATTTACACTATAATCACAACTTTTAGAATAATAAGAAAAACTAAGTCTCAATAATATGTTTCTATTTTCAGAGGGTTCATTATTAAGACTTCTAGTATCCAGGGTAGCATTATAAATACTCTAAACTCTAGATCTGCTCTTTTTTCATTGTATTTGCTCAACTTTTTGTCATTTCACTATTCATTAGCACTTTTATCTGAAGATGAAAAGAGAAAGAGAAAGAAGACAAATTCAATCTTTCAGCTTATTCTTATCTCTGATAAAAGATCTGAAGAGGGCTTCCCTGGTGGCGCAGTGGTTGAGAGTCCGCCTGCCGATGCAGGGGACACGGGTTCGTGCCCCGTTCTGGGAAGATCCCACATGCCGCGGAGCGGCTGGGCCCGTGAGCCATGGCCGCTGAGCCTGTGCGTCCGGAGCCTGTGCTCCGCAACGGGAGAGGCCACAACAGTGAGAGGCCCGCGTACCGCAAAAAAAAAAAAAAAAAAAAAAAAAAAAAAAAAAAAAAAAAAAAAGATCTGAAGAGTAAATTTTAAGCTACAAGCTAAAACAAGATTTGGATATCACTATATTTAACTTATCACTGCACACGACTAAAGGTAGATTAATAAGGTAAGTTATACTTTTATAAAAGAAAGATAAAGATTGATAAATATTTTATCAATATTCTTATTGACAAAAGCAATTGAGAATTAATTCTACCCAAAGACAATAAGATTATAATATATAAATAC
The DNA here is from genome assembly GCF_963924675.1 of Phocoena phocoena. NCBI lineage: Eukaryota > Metazoa > Chordata > Mammalia > Artiodactyla > Phocoenidae > Phocoena > Phocoena phocoena. The sequence continues at coordinate 50,555,257 of NC_089230.1, forward strand.
AGTGAATATATAATATTAATACACACACACACTGTGCAACATGGTTTGGAAGAAAGAACTCTCAGTAAAAAGCAGGAAATCTGGTTTCTAGACCTGGCTCTGCCAGTAGCTGGGCAACCTTAGGTAAGATGATCTTAGGCATGAGTCAGTTACCTCCACTGCACAACGAGGTGGTAGGATAAATATAAATATTCTTAAGGCTCCTTCAAACTCTGACATCCTGTGAGTATGTGTGTACACACACACACACACACACACACACACACACACACACACACTTACTAGCCTATACAAGTATGGCATGACTGATGTTCACAGCCCAGCACCCATTCTGATTGGTCTGTCAATGCTGTACCAGTTGTTAAACAGTTTGAATTATCATCCTATTTACAGCCACCCCCAAATTACAAAATGTCTAACGTGTATAGCCCTGTGCTTGCAGTCTGCCTTTTCCAACCATAATGAGGATATTCCAAAGTCAAACAGGCTCTCTTAACCTCCAGTTGTAACTTAGAGTACAACCCCTTTCCTACTACCATTTCCCCCCCTCAAAAAGAGTTTCTACACATTTTGTGTTCTGTATTTCTCAGCTCTCACTATTTATATCTTATTTAGTTCCATGTCAGGTAACTTCCCACATACACTGAAACTTTTTTTAGCTTTCTTCCTCTGCCTTCACCTTCTCCCTTCTAAGCCTTTTCCAGTTTTCTCAAGAAAGCCTCTACTTCATTCCAATTAGAGCAAAACAAAATCGTAAGCATGACTATTAAACTAAGAATGATGGCAGTGATACATCTAAATAAAGAAATTAAAAGGCAAAACACACACACACACACAGAAGAAAAAAAAGGCAAAACAAACTAAAAAAAAATTTTTTAGGGACTTCCCTGTGGTCCAATGGGTAAGACTCTGCACTCCCAATGCAGGGGGCCCGGGTTCGATCCCTGGTCAGGGAACTAGATCTCACATGCATGCCACAACTAAGAGTCTGCATACCCCAACGAAGAAGTCCGCATGCTGCAACAAAGATCACACATGCCGCAACTAAGGCCTGGCACAGCCAAAATAAATAAATAAATAAATAAATTTAAATTTTAAAGGCAAAACAAAGGTCCAGTTTCATCAACCTCTAAAATTTGTAGACACATACAGGAGCCCATTCAAAATTCACAAAAATTTCCATTTCATCCACTCATCCTCTATAATTATCAACATTACATAAGGTAGAAAACTTATTTAAAATTTGTGATTTTACTTTAATATATTGCTGTTTTATATAACTGTTAGCATTATAATCTCCCAACACACAGTTAATCACTCCTCACTCATTCTGTATCGTAGCACAGTATTTTTCCTATACTGTATTATAATTATTTGTTGGTGGGTCTAATTCCTTGATTAGAACATCCTGATTTCCTTGATGGCAGAATTCACCTCAGGACAATATTCATCACTGTAACCCCAGTGACTAAGCACTTAATAAATGCATGTTAAAATCTGAATATTGTTTTCTTCTATTTTATCTTAGAAAGGTATAATATTTGAGCTACTTGGGCAATTAGGCTTTTGTAGATTAGCTAGCCCACGACTTAAATACCACATTTAGGACAATGTTTGGGGGACAAATCTATCATAGTTCAAAAGAAATAACAAGTAAACTTCTGAAACAGTCTTTTTGAAAATTTGTAGCATGATAAGGGCCTTGGCAGTCTTGTAGTCCAATCCCATCATTTACAGAGGAAAAAAAGTAAAATCAAGCAGATTCAAGAGACTTGCCCAAAGTCAGTGACAGAGCCAGTTTCACAGCAGACTGCCTTCTTAACCCATTGTTTTTTCTGCTGTATCATGGAAACCACATAAATATGTGACATGACTGGGTGGTTTCTTCTGTTTTCAGTTGTTAAGAATTTTAAAGATTTAAGTTATTTTAGACATTATGCCAGAGTTTATTCAGTTAATGAACTATATATTTCTAATCTATGAATCCTAGCAATTATTATTCATTCATTATTGTCTGAGGAATACACTAAAAGAGCTTCCACACGTCTTCAGAGACAAATTACAAAGTTCACATTTAATAACAACAAAAACAAGTTGAATACTGACTACAGATGGTAAGAGTACATTCTGATTATACATCAAGAAGTCTTTTTATTAAGTCTAATTTAAGTGCCAATCTACACTTTGTTCTCATTAATTTTATATATTTGTGTGACTATTCAGAGCGGTCATTGTCTCAATAACCTACATATACTATTTAACACCAACTTAAAAATGGGAAGTATAGATACAGTCAGTAGTAAATAAATATATAAAGTGTTTTGGACCAAGCACCCCTAATATACTATAATTTTGAGAGAGAAAAGCTAAATTTACTATAGCAGGAAAAGATTTCTTGGATATCTTGAAGCCTCAAAAACTTGGCCAAACTATTGTTCAGTGTGCACACAGTTTGTGTCTTCATGCTCAGATGTTGTTGAAACAGCAGACTTAAAAGAAATAATGTCAATGAATCCTACCAAGCACTATACATGACCTCTGGGGTAATTAGCAATCATTCAAAAGCAACAAGACTAAAATGTTCTATTCTTTATTACTGTCAGCTCTTATCTTGATCAGCATTTTAATAAAGATGGTTCGTTTCTAAGACAGTTTCATGAATCAGTCATAATTACATTCTGACATGCAGTGAATAGTAAAGCAAAACTAAATATCACTTCATCAACCTTTCTAACCTTTATGCAAGTATTAACTGTAAATAATTTTTACACAATCCCACAACAGAAAATCTGCATATTTCTTAGCTTTGTACATACTTTACCCCAAATGAATTTCCTGTGACCTATACCTGAAAAACACAATCAGCCATAATTATCCAGTTTTGTGAGATGTTCAGGTGTTGCCTTTCAGAGTTCAAATCAACTTCAAGTATAAAAGCCTACTTTATTCTACAAATGGCACAATATGCAAAATGGGTTAAGTAGCCAAAAGCATCTCAGAGCATTGTGGCTTGAAAGAAGTCTATCCAGAATCAAAATGTCAGAACAAAAATACACTAAAGCAAAGCAGTACTTATAAAAATAGATTCACAGATTACACACTAAGAAATGGATCACATGGGGCTTCCCTGGTGGTGCAGTGGTTAAGAATCCGCCTCCCAGTGCACGGGACATGGGTTTGAGCCCTGGTCCGGGAAGATCCCACAAGCCATGGAGCAACCAAGCCCGTGCGCCGCAACTACTGAAGCCCGAGCACCTAGAGCCCATGCTCTGCGACAAAAGAAGCCACCGCAATGAGAAGCCCACGCACCGCGATGAAGAGTAGTCCCTGCTCGCCACAAGTACAGAAAGCCTGCGCTCAGCAGCAAAGACCCAACACAGCCAAAAATAAATACATAAATATTAAAAAAAAAAAGAAATGGATCACTGATGACTACTGCAGAAAATCTTATAAATAAAATATGTTAAAGAATATTAATTAGAAGGAAATCTGAACATTTAAGTAATTGAAGGGTAGATTTTTAAAAAATGTAATTCCAAAATAGCTGATGGAAGAGGGTAAAAATTTATCAGAAGTATAAATTTAGAGATAAACTACTCTGATATTAAAGTGTAAACTGTTTTAGCCACCCCCACCAAATACATGATTTACATTAGAGTTTTGAAATAGCTAATTTCTCTTTTTGCTGAGGGCTAATTTTAAAAAATATTTTAGATAGTCAAAGTGAACATAATTCAGCTACCAGAATAAATTGTTACTACATTTTAGATGATTTATCGTTTCAGGTCTCAGAAAATTTGAAAATAAATGCAATTCTTTCTCAAGAATATTTCCTGTGTTCCCAGTAGTAGACACAAAATATCCACACAGAGCCAGGTTCCCAAACCTGTATTTCCACTAAGTCCCTCAAGTAAGTACAGTAAATCTACTGAGTAACATTTTGAAACCAAACTGATTTCCATTTAAGAACTTAACTACAGTGAAATAGAAACATAGTTACCACTTTACTTTGTGTAATTTCAATTTGAAAAATAGGTTCTTTTAAAAACCAATCTAAAATCATCCTCTATATATTTTCTTATACATTTTATTATAAAACAACCTCACTAGAATATTACCAATCTGAGGCAAAAAGGAATATAGTAATCTTTTTCATATGGAATTAAAAACAGAAAAGTATTAAGTCTTTTATGTGATAATTTTTAACTCCTCTATTTAGTTTTCTTGATCATTATTCCTTTCTCTTATTGGAGGTGCAAGCAAAGAAGGGAAAAGAAGTGCTGATTTAAGAAAACAGATTTCCCAGAAAGAAAAAAAAACTGTGATTAAGATTTAAACAAAAGCTAAAGATGGCTTCCTCTGAGCACTGATGAGGTCTGCTACCTCGTTACTAACAACTGAAAACTTGTGATGCATTTTGTTTCAAGAGAATCCAAAAGTCCTTGCTATAAAGCAAAAGCGGGGGGGTGGGGGGGGGGAAGCGGATCCATTCACTCTTTCTGTATCACCACCATTATGTAAGAAGTATAAAACACTGCCTTTATGCTGCCAAACCACAATGACTCTTCCTACATCAAAGGATTTTCACCACTAGGGTTTTTTCTTCAAAATTTATTCAAGCTAAGGGCAGAGAGACAACAATTCATACACGCTAATTACGTCTAATTATCTATTCCCTTTGCTGACCAGCTCCGACCAGTGTTATTTGCTATCTGGATTTCTCACAACCTCCCTTTGCCCTGTCCATCCAGCCTAACAGTGAAGGCTTTGAAGAAAACAGTTGTGGCTTTTTAGAGTTTTCTCAATATAGAGTTCAAGCAATTAAATAATTATTCTGTTAGTTTTGACACATTTATGTGTTAAATATGAGGACCTCTTGGTTAATTTGACAAATTCCTCACATCTCTTCATGGTTGGAATCATAGTAACACCCTCCCTTACAGGAGCTTCTCCTCATGCTTTCTTTTCATGATCTAAATGAAATGTTGATTGGATTAAAGTTCTTCTCTGCAGACCTCCATGGTGGCCTATGACAAAGAGCTTAAAAGTTCTATTAATTGGCTTGAGTTTTCAGGGAGGGGAAAGGGAGAATTTTATTTCACATTACATCACTAGTCAAGAAAATTGCCACATGTAATTAAACTAATTTGTCTCATGAGTCAAAGAAACAGCTAATTCATATTTAAGACACACTTCCCTTAAACCATTTTCGTCATCAAAGAATTGATTTCTTGTAATTTAACCAAAAATAACTATTTATTATTCTAAGAGAAGAGAATTCAAGACTTAAACAGTACGTGTTTTACATATAAGCAAGAGCTTGCTGTATTCCAGTTTGATATAAATATGTAGCTATATATTTTATATATAATTATACAAATACAAATATATATTTATATATTTCATGGGAAATAGTTATTCTCATTTTATATAAGACATTGATGGAAAATAGTATTTTAAAAGGCATACAGCCAAAATTACTATTTCATAGGTAGGCTCTGACTAATAGAAGGTATATATTCTGGTATGAAGATGGACAAAATTACATTTTAAATCCATATCACAACAATTTTTATTCTAGATACTTATTAATTTCATGGACACAGCACAAAAACACTATTACAAATAAAGTTTAATGCCTGTACTATAGCCAATTTTTTAAAATATATTTTCTCAAACGTATATAAAATAGGTTTATGAAAACATCTTAGGTAATTTACTTAATTTATCTGCCTAAAACTTGCTAATTATAGGAATGTTTTACAAGTCAAACAGTAATTTTTGTATCTTAAAATATTAAATACTAAAATTCAAATGAACACTTTAGTGGTTTGGGGGGGAAAGCCAAAACTCTTTTCAATTCAGGATTTCAATTTACTACTTTTGTTCTGTCTTTTGTTTCTTTCAATCTTAAGTATTAAAAAGCCAACACATAAGTAAAGACATTATCACACTAACAAAGGATTAATCCCTGCTAGGCTGACTCAGGTGACAACACAGTGGAGATCAGTGGGGCTGACACTGACCTCAAAGGCTGATTCTGATTATTTAGCCCTGTGAAAGCTCTAGTATTGACAGTTATAATGAACAAACTGACAAATCAATTTCACCAATGAAATGAAAATTGTGGCCAGAAAAAACAGCAAAAATACACTTAGCAAGTCTATAAATCCTTATACAGGTGGCTGGACAAAGGGTGAACACTGAAGAATTTTATATAAGGGTTATACACAATTTTGCTAAAGTTTGTAACTAGAGAGCACACCATGGTAATAGTCTCAAAGAGTTCAGTAGAGAAAAAAAAAAAAGTTCACTATAGGTATAACATCCCTCAGAAAAAAATCCACAGGAAACAAAAACATAAAAGCTAATACATAGCTTAATTTATTTTTTTTCAAGCTTTAGATAAAGGATGCATAACAGCTAAGAAACATTAACAACCAAGTAGAAGAAATGAAGTCATTGCTTGACATTAAACTAATATTATAAAAACAGTAATAATAACAAAACTATTACTACCTTAGATTACAAAGTATTTTTATGTGTTGCATATTTACACTCAACAAATGTTAAAACAAATCAGATTATGATGCTTTCCAAGTGGGCAACTCTTTTATCAGGAAAAGGAAAATTCGTATTTATAAATGTTAATGCTAGTATCTTATTTTTCTCCAATTTCGTCATCTGACACTCATCAAAGAGAAAATTATACTGTAGAATTCCCCGCTGGTTATTTTTGACCAGCTTACAGTTATCATTTCAGTAATCTATTAATCACCTGACTCACTTAATTTTAAATAGAAATAAAAAATTTAAGGATTAGTTTGCTAAAATGTTAGTGTCAACCAGAGTTAAAGTGCTGTATTATTGATAACAGATTCTATTGTTTTGTGGCAAAAATACTACATACGATATTGCACTGGAACATTTCCCACAAGGGGATTATTTTAGATTTGTCTATACTGTTAAACCAAATAAGAAAATCATAAAAAGAAAGTTAATGAAATTCACATGGAGAATTTTTTTTAACTCTAAAAATTATGTATAGCATTTATCTCTTTCAGGGCTCATTACAGAATGAATCAAACAATGATTGATGTAGGTGTAAGTGATGGAGTGAACAGAGAGATTTTTTTACCTAAATATAAAACACCCTCCAAAATATGGAGTGCAAGATTTGACCACATGGGAAGAGCAATGCTTGCCAGGCAATCCATTTATCAAGAAGGCTAATAATAGCAGTCCAGTTGAAATTAACCTAAGAAACTATTCTGATCAAAATATCAGTTGGTCCCCTTTTTCTTTTAACCACAATAGTTTTACATAATGTTTACAATGCAGTGAGATTATGTTCAAGTATTATTCAATGCCTGTATATTTAAGGTATTATTCTTTTAAAATGTATACAATTGAAGACATTCTAAGAAAGCTGATCCTAGCAAAGCTGATATTTCTCAAGTTACCAAATTATTTGAAACTGATACTAGACCACCCTCTTGCCTTTAGTTCACCAAGCATCCTCCTTTCAATCAACCATTTATCCAGCAAGCTCTTGAAATGCTGCCTTCTCCAAGACCTACTAATGAATTTATGCTGACACATAATTTCCATCAAATAAAACAACTCATAGTTTATGGAAAACAAGTGTTATTTACATTTTATTTTTAACAGTTGTTTGTCACTCTGTCCTTTGTATGTTGCATAGATCAGGGGTAAGAAAACCTTTTCTTTAAAGAGCCAGACAATAAATACTTCAGGCTTTAAAGACCATAGTTCTCTGCCATAACTACGCAACTCTCCAACTATAGTAGTGTGAAAACAGACATAGAAAATACATAAACAAATGAGCATTAAGTTTTTCAATAAAACTTTATTTACAAAAACAGGTGGCAAGCCAGATTTGGCCACTGGCTGTAGTTTATTAACCCCTGGTATAGATTATCAGTCTGCTTTAAAATACTGCAGTGCAGAGACTGAGACAGATGTATTTAATTTTATAAATTGGTGCTACGTAGATACCAACAAATGCTTCCAAAACTATATCTGTTTGCATACTTCAGAAGAATTACCTAAGTTTTACTAAAATCACAACAAAGATTCTTCAAGAGTAAATCAAAATCAGGACATCAAGTCATAATGAAGTTTCAAGTTTGAAGCAGGCACAATAATCACAATACTAACCATCTTTTTTATATAAATAAGGGAGTGTTAACTACCAAAATGTTTTTTTTCCACTTACATACAATACAAAACATATTCTGCTTTTATGTTGGGTGGGGGGAAATCTGAGTTTTAAATAAATTCCCAAGCCTCAAGTAAACAGAAGAACAGTAATAGTTATTTTATGAAAACTCAATGAGCTAAGTACTAATCACAACATTTTTAATCTGTAATTCTCATGCTTCTGTCTTTCCCATGTGCTTTTTCTTCCATGATGAATGCCCTTTCTCACTTTGCCTGGTAACTTTAATTTGTCATTTAGGTCTTAACTTAAACCTAATCTGCTCTTAGGAAATACTACTTACATGTGCCATCTTCTCTACTCAAACTGCTAGTGTGGGTTGAGGTCCCTTTTTTATACTGTTTGCATTCTGTGGTTAACTCAACTACAGATGTCCACACGATATGAAAAAAATTTTATTGTCTGATTTACAGACCAAAGTAAGACACTATTTAATCAAATTCAATGTCCTACCACCAATGTTTTCTTACCATAATATCTCCATTAATGTTATTAGCTTTGACTGGTAGTACAAAATCTTAAAGTAAGTTCTTCAGGAAGCTTCATGAGGGCTGTAATTCTTGAGTTACCATATATCCAAAAATATACATCTGTAGGCTTGGATTTTCATAACAGCCTAGCTGACAAGAGGACACATCTTTTCTTTTTTAATATAGTAAAAACTATTCTATTCTATTCCAGTATCAACTTGTGGTGGAAAAGTCTCAGTCCAGCTTGATTTTTTTCCCATTGGTTCTTCTTCTATGTAATTGTAGGATTCTCTCTTTATCCTTGAAGTGCAGCTTTGCACCAGAAAAATACATTATTCTTTTATTTTATCTTTATGTTCTCTTTTTTAGAATTACTAATTATGTGAATATTTGATCTCTGTTGTCTATTTTCCATACTAGCACCTTCTCTGTAATAGTTTTTATCTCTGACTATTCTGACTTCATTTAGTGTGATTCTTTTCTTAACTCTGATCTCTGTATAGCTGATTTTATTTTCAGTAGTGTTGATTCTTTAACTTACTTTTGCTAAAACACTTTTCACTTTTTTAATGGGTCCACCTTCAGTCTGTTTTATTTTAGCTCTGCCAGCTCATTTTTCATCTGATTTTACATTTTTTCATCTCTGATCTCTTATTTCATCAGTACCATAACTTTAATTTCTTTTCCTTTTAACTAGTCCTATTGTATTTTCACTCTCCTTTTTTTTTAAAAAAAAAAAAAAGAGCTTCCCTGGTGGCGCAGTGGCTGAGAGTCCGCCTGCTGATGCAGGGGACACGGGTTCGTGCCCCAGTCTGGGAGGATCCCACGTGCCGCGGAGCAGCCGGGCCCGTGAGCCATGGCCACTGAGCCTGCGCATCCAGAGCCTGTGCTCCGCAACAGGAGAGGCCACGACAGTGAGAGGCCCGCATACCACACACAAAAAAAGATTTTTTAAAAAATTTATTTTATTTTTTGGCTGCATCGGATCTTTCGTTGCAGTGCGCAGGCTCTTCGTTGTGGTGCGCGGGCTTCTCTCTAGTTGTGGCGTGCAGGTTTTCTCTTCTCTAGTTGTGGTGTGCAGGCTCCAAGGCATGTAGACTCTGTACTTGTGGTGTGCGGGTTCCAGAGTGTGTGGGCTCTGTAGTTTGCGGCACACAGGCTCTCTAGTTGAGGCACATGAGCTCAGTAATTGTGGTGTGCGGGCTTAGTTGCCCTATGGCATGTGGGATCTTAGTTCCCCGACCAGGGATGGAACCTGCGTCCCCTGTACTGTAAGGTGGATTCTTTACCACTGGACCACCAGGAAAGTCCCTAATTTCTTTTAAAATATAACAAAGTGTTATCTGAAAAAAAATCTTCCATTTCCTGAGATAATTCTTATTCTAAAGCATATTCTTCAAGTGCTTTTACTTGTTGGTTCATGCCTACCTCTCCCATCTGCTCCTGATGCTTCCTTCTTATGCCTGCCATTTCATCTTTTTAACAGTCTCTATACATGGGACCCATGTTCAGTCCATTTTGCTTTTTGCTGATTTCTCAGTTTTGAATATGGGTAGTCTTATCCAGGTCTGCTGATTTTCTAGGAAGGGTGGGGAAAAATTTACCTACTTAAAAATGTTTATTATAAAAAGAATACAGTATCATTCCAGAAGTCTTTGAAAGGTCTAAAAGAGATAATTTAAGTCATCTATAATCTTATTATTCAGAAATAAGTTCTCTTTACATTTTGGGATATTTATTTCCACTATTTTCCATGTATGTATATTACTTCCATAGTTGAGAGAGTAATATACTCCTACGTCGTATTTTTTCACTCATATTATCCATGAGCATTATTCTACATTATCACGTGTTTTGAAAATGTCATTCTAAATAACTCTAGTATATCCCCTCATGTGACTATACCATCTTTTACTTAACAAATCCTCTAAACATGGGAGAGAAAGACGTGCCCATCACTGCTTTTTTTTTTATAGTTATCCTATTTATATTTTTGTATCTATGGAAAAATATGGCTCTGAGCTCCCAAATTACCAAAAAAATAAAATAAAATCCTGCATTATTCTTTTTTATAACTAAAAACTAAGAAAAAGACTAATGGTTTTGACCAAGGCAGAGTAGCTGAAACTCAATTTTGCCCTCCTGCCATAAATCACTAAAACACTGCATAAAACATGTGAAACATCTGATGTCAGACATAACACAATGGGTAGCAAAGGACAGCAATCCCTGAGACGTGGGAAGTAAATTAGGCAAGCAAGTATTATATTTCCCCTGGCTTTCCATCTAGAGGCAATTTCTAGACTTCAGCACAGCAGTCTAAATGAGTTGAGGAGACAACATCGGGGTTTTGGAAAGCTGAGGCAGTTGCAATTTGTATAGTACAGTTCAGTAAGGAGGAAGTTATACAGAGAAAGAGCTTCAGATAATCTACATAGAAAAGGCCCTGTAATCTTTAGTTGAATGTAAAATTGCACATGTATATGATGAAACTTGACAAGACTGGGTGGAGAACAATCCACACAAAGCTGGGAGATGTAAGCATTCTGAACAGCCAGAGTAGAGAGACTTCAGTGAACACTAATGGCGGGGGGGATTCAGTAGAGAACCCATAGGGGTGACATCCAGAAGAAGGTTAAAATATAGTCCTAGAGTAAAGGTTACACTAGACACGATAACAAATTTTAAAAACAAGCCTCAGAAGGATCAGGATGACCTGCAAGAAAAAACCACTTGCCAATAAAAGTCAACAGTCTTAAAGGAAATAACAGAGACTCAGTGCAATAATCACAATGTCCATCATCCCATCACAAATTACTAAACTTGCAAAGAAGCAGGAAAATAGGACCCACAACCAGGAAAAAAAAATCAGACCATAGAAACAAAATCAGAAATGACAAGAGATGATAGAATTAGCAGACAAGAACTTCTAATAAACTGAGTTCTGCTTTTTGGGAAGACAGAGTAGCTGTACATTCCCCTGTTCCTCCTGCTATGTACAATTTAAAATCCTGGAAATTATATATAAAACAAACATAAGAAAACACAGAATAGTAGAAAGAAAGAAAAACAGCGAAGGACCTCAAGACCTGAATAACAATAGAATGGTGAGTTCTCTAGTCTTCTTTTGACTCATATATCTCAGACTTAGAAGTGAAGAAGCCGGCGACCCAGAAATGCCAACTGACACAGACAAATGAGGCTCCAACAAAAGCCTGCTCTCTTTAGCCAAAGGACCAGGAAAATGGCAATGTAACAAGAAAGAAAACTTTTAGACAATAACAGTTCTACTGCAGCAAACACCACAGAAAACTGTGGTGCCACCTCCACCCATTCTAGCAAAGGCTGAAGGGAGCCTTGAATTAGTCTCACAAGGATGTAATGAGGCCCACTAACACTCCTGCCAGGCTAATGTCAAAGAAGGAAGGCCAGGGACTTCCCTGGTGGTTCAGTGGTTTAGACTTTGCACTTCCAGTGCAGGGGATGTGGGTTCGATCCCTTGTTGGGAACTTAGGTCCCACATATGCCACGTGGTGAGGCAAAAAAAAAAAAAAGATGGAAGGCCACGTAGGGAGCTGGAACTTTCATCCCTGCCAGTCAATAATGAGCATCCTCCCCATCCCCACAATGTCAGTGGAAATTAAACCCCTCCACCAGCAGTAACATGGAGTACCCTTGCCTCAGGTGTCAATAGGCTGAATAGGGAACCCAGACGTCTACCTATGTCTGGCAGTAACAAGGCAGTGTCTCTCCTCCTTCCAGAAGAGTGTCCAAATAGCCAGTTAAAACAGAAAGTTTAAATAAGATCCACAAAGAAGATATGCAAATGGCCAAGAAGCACAGGAAAAGATGCTCAATATCACTAATCATTTAAGAAATGCAAATCAAAACACAATGAAGGGGACTTACCTGCTGGCGCAGTGGTTAAAAATCTGCCTGCCAATGCAGGGGACACGGGTTCGAACCCTGGTCTGGGAAGATCCCACATGCTGCAGAGCAACTAAGCACATGCACCACAACTAGTGAGCCTGTGCTCTAGAGCCCGTGAGCTGCAACTACTGAACCTGCACGCCACAACTACTGAAGCTCGCGCACCCTAGAGCCCGCACACCCTAGAGCCCACGCACCACAACTACTCAGCCCACACACCACAACTACTGAAGTCCACGTGCTCTAGAGCACGTGGCCAACAGATGAACGGATAAACAAAATTGGTATAAACATATAATGGAATATTAGCCTTAAAAGGGAATGGAATTTTAACTCTTGCTACAGCATGGATGAATGAATCTTGAAGTCATTATGCTAAATGAAATAGGCCAGACAAAGAAGGACAAATATTATATGATTCTACTTATATAAGGTACCTAGAAATGACAAATTCACAGGGACAGAAAGTAGAAAGGTGGTTACCAGGATCTGGGGGAGGGGAAGAATAGGGAGTGATTATTTAAAGAGTACAGGGTTTCAGTTTGGGAAGATATAAAAGTTCCGGAGATGCATGGTGGTGATGGTTGCTCAACAATGTGAATGTACTTAATGCCACTGAACTGTACATTTAAAATGGTTAAAGTGGTAAATCTTATGTTATGCATATTTTACCACAATAAAATATCAATTAACAAATATAAGATTCAAAGTCTCATGACAAATTATTAAATCGTCCAAGTTTCAGTTGAAAATCACTCATACCAAAAACCACAAAGACCTCAAACAGAATATAAAAAGACAATCAAACGCCAACATCAAGATGACAGAGATGTTAGAATTATCTGATAAACATCTGAAAGCAGGGTTTCCCTGGTGGCGCAGTGGTTAAGAATCTCCCTGCCAATGCAGGGGACACGGGTTCAAGCCCTGGTCTGGGAAGATCCCACGTGCCACAGAGCAACTAAGTCCATGCGCCACAACTACTGAGCCTGAGCTCTAGGGCCTGCGAGCCACAACTACTGAGCCCACGTGGCACAGCTACTGAAGCCCGTGTGCCTAGAGCCCATGCTCCGCAACAAGAGAAGCCACTGCAATGAGAAGCCCACGCACTGCAACAAAAGAGTAGCCCCTGCTCACCGCAACTAGAGGAAGCCCATGCACAGCAACAAAGACCCAACGCAGCCTAAATAAATAAATAAATAAATTTATAAAAAAAAAAAGATTTGGAAGCAGATGTGATAAAAATGCTTCAGCAGGAAATAATGACTATGCTTGAAACAAGGAGAATTACTCCTTCATGATAAAAAAATAACTTTTATAAGTTCCATTCAGAGGCAATATTGAATCATTTTAAATCTGTACGCAACTTACAACAGTCTCCAAATATGTAAGGTCAATGACAGAATTATAAGAGAAATGGATAAATTCACAGTCATAGTGGGAGATGTTTTCCATAAGCCTCTCAATAACTGATGTGAAAAATATATAAGAATAAAGATTTGAACAGCATAATTAACAAACCTATTGATAACTTAATGGGTATTATATGTATCACACAATAACTGGAGAGTACTTATTTTCAAGAATGTTGAGAATATTTACAAAAGTTATCCACATATTGGGTCATAAAGCAAGTTTCAACAAATTTGAAAGAACTGAAGTCACAAAGGGCACATTCTCTGACCACAATGCAATTAAGCATTTATTAAGAAAACAGTAACAAAAGGATAACTAGAAAATTCTCATATGTTTGGAAATTAAGAAATAGACTTCTAGATAATTCATGGGTTAAAGAAGAAATCACAATGGAAATTAGAAAACACCTTGAACTTGAGAGTGGAAATACTAAATATCAAAACTTCATGGATGCAGCTATTCAGAGGGAAATAAATAGCCTTAAATGCATTTAAGAAAGAAGGTTAAAGTGAGATAAAAATTAATCTCAGTAAATTTTTAAAAAGAACAGCAAAATAAACTCAAAGAAAGTACAAGAAAAAAACAGGAAACTCCCTACTTAAAAGGCAGTAAAAAATACATGTAAGAGTTTTCTGTTTTGTTTTGTTTTCCTTTGCTTTTTACAAGCGGTTTCTAGAGGATATACCTGATCGTTTCCTATAGCCGTTCTAGTCCTATGGCTTCTTTTCTTGTTTTATAAATTGTGGTAAAATACACATAACATAAAATTTATCATTTTAACCATTTTTAAGTGTATAATTCAATGGCATTAAGTACATTCACAATGTTATGCAACCATCACCATTATCCATTTCCAGAACTTTTCATCATCCTAAACAGAGACTCTGCACCCGCGAAACAATAACTCCCTATTCCCCTTTCCTCCCAGCCCCTGGTAACCTCTATTTTACTTTCTGTCTCTATCAATTTGCCTTTCCTAGGTACCTCATGTAAGTGGAATCATATAATATTTGTCCTTTTGTATCTGGCTTACCTCACCTAACATGTTTTCAAGGTTTATCCATAATGTATCACAACAGAATTTCACTCCTTTTTATGGCAGAACAATATTTCATTATATGAATATATTATATTTTGTTTATTCATCTGTTGATGGACCTATGGCTTGTATTATTTTTAATATTTATTTATTTATTTGGCTGCATCGGGTCTTAGTTGCAGCATGTGGGATCTTCATTGTGGCACGCAGGCTTCTCTCTAGTTGTGGCCCCTGGGCTCTAAAGCGTGCGGGCTCAGTTGCCCCGCAGCATGTGGGATCTTAGTTCCCCGACCAGGGATTGAACCTGTGTCCCCTGCATTGGAAGGCAGACTCTTAACCACTGCACCACCAGGGAAGTCCCAGACCTATGGCTTTTAATAACATATTAGTCCTCCTCATCATTCTTACTATCTTATGAAAATACTGTTCACTAATAGCTTACATAAGTTTTTGGTCATTTTGCAATACTCCAAGCAACAAATCACAAATTCTTGTGGTGAATTACAAACTTGTTATCACTCAGTTTACAGAGAAAAACGTAAGGGAGAAAAAGGATTTTACACTGTACTTTTTCCCAAAATAAATTTCTATCTTGTTTATAATCTCTTTTTATTAAATTAAGATCCTCTTTGTTTTAAGACTATCTTTAAACAAAGTTTTGATATTTAGTATTTCCACTTCTACTATACATGTCTCTCAGCTGGGTCAAAATGAAAGAGTAACGCTAGCATGTGTGAATAGGTAAAATGAATATGAAACAACTTTGCTTTACAAGGGAAACTTCATACGCCCACCAAAAAAGCTCCAGGGAAACCAGCTCTAGTGTACATTTCATCAGACTGATGTTTTGCTACATGTGAAAAGTCTTTTAAATAAATGAGACATTTTAGATATTTTCTCATCCAATCTGGTATTTAGTTTCCTGGAAATTTCAGTTCATATTTAATTTCAAATTGTGTATTACCAGGCTTCCCTGGTGGTGCAGTGGTTGAGAGTCCGCCTGCCGATGCAAGGGACACAGGTTCGTGCCCCCGGTCCGGGAAGATCCCACATGCCGCGGAGCGGCTGGGCCCATGAGCCATGGCCGCTGAGCCTGCGCGTCCAGAGCCTGTGCTCTGCAACGGGAGAGGCCACAACAGTGAGAGGCCCATGTACCGCAAAAAAAAAAAAAAAAAACAATTGTGTATTATCTCAGATCTTGTTGGATCTCAAATCAGATTATTCATCTCTTTGGTTTTTCTTCCTCTTTAAAAAAAAATTAAGGGTGGGAAAGGGAAAGGAAATTAAATTCAATCTGGTCAATTTAGTTATCTATTAGTAATGTTATTGTATGTTAAAGTATGACAAATAACTGACCAAAAAATAAGGTTTGGTGTTAAAAAAGTAGAGCTACAAAGTTCCCTGAGAATCTTTTAGCTTGTTTCATTTGTGAGCCATCTCTTTATATTTTGTGTATTTTATGATACATGAAGACTATTTTTAGCATCTATTTTTCTTAGCTTCCCTGTTTATATTTTGGTATCTACATACACCACATTACTTTGGATTCCTGGCGTGGAGAAAACATTGCAAATCTACCTTCTCCTCAAATGTAAAACATGAATACAAAGGGGAAAAAATTACTAACAGCATAAATCTTCAAAAAGTACTTTTTCCTACATCTGAAACCATCTCAGAGAAACTAAAATCTTCTGGGAACCTAAAATTGGTCAAGGAAACAGATGTTTGGATAGCACAGGGAATAAAGTTTGGCACTAACAATAGCTCCAACTAAAGTATATTTCAAAAAGATTGTCTGACTACATCTTCAGAATATGTGAATATAAAATGTTTTTACTCCTCCTTCTTGGTAAGAATTTTTGAGGTTTTAGGTCTTTTTTAAAAAAAAATACAATTCTATCCTTTCTTTAGATATGCTGTTATGGACAGGGAAAAATGTGCCTGAGAATTACAGGAATTATATTTTGGCATATATGCTTCTTTTTGGTAATTATTTTACCAAAAACATTTTGCTTTGTGTTATAGGTATCTATGTACATAGTATATGCCCAACCAGATTATAAATGACTTGCAAGCAAGAAACACAACCTACTTAATGATTATATTATCCATTATGCCTAATGTAGCACTTTGCACATAGTAGGTTCCAATAAATATTGGTAGAATGTAGAATTATTGAATAATCGTGTAAAAAATTACTAAAATTAACCGTGAAAAAGGCGGCTACTTTATTCTTCATCATATTGTAATGAAGCCTATTTTAAACTCTATGCAGTGATGATACACACAAATATTTAAACTATTTATGTACCTCAACTTGACATAATTTCATGATAACTTGATGGCAATCACATTTAAATACATTACAATATTTTTGTAATAATGCTACTCCAAAATAGCAACTTTAATAGCTGGGAAAACATGTTAATGGCCATTAACCTGAAGGAAACAAGGAACATTAAACATTTTTTCAGAAATCAATGTATAAGTTGAAACGTTCCACTATAATTTACAAGCAAACCTCAAATTAAAATTTATAAAATGCAAACTATCAAATGCTGCAGCTGGACAATAATTTAGACTATATTTTGTAATTTTTCCTGTGTACATATTGATGAATACTATATAAAAAAGATTCTTTTCTCCTTCAGAGTCTTTAACTATTACCATCAAATAACAAAATAAATTCTGCTTGAATGCAAGACCAGAGCAATCCTATAAAAGCCCTTGATTATCAATCAATATGATATTAGTCAGTGAACATAAGTAACTAATTTTCCTTACCTTCAGGACAGCTATGAATGGTACAAAGTTAGCTCTTTGGAGTCCATTTTTATAGAGATCTGAAAGAAAAAATTAGTATTAGCTTTTTACTTCACCTAAATCATAATGTTAGCTTATATTTTAGCCTGGCAAAAAAAGCTTTCTACTGATGAAAAAGATAAAGAAGCAAAAGAGAAGAAAAATAACCAAAATTGATCTCTATTCTGGTACCATACAAAATTTATTACATTCTTAATAACAGAAAAAATTAACAATCACAGAAAGAATATCAAAATTCAGTCAAATTAGCTTTAAAGTATAATAAAGGGCTTCGCTGGTGGCGCAGTGGTTGAGAGTCCGCCTGCCAATACAGGGGACACGGGTTCGTGCCCCGGTCCGGGAAGATCCCACATGCCACGGAGCGGCTGGGCCCGTGAGCCATGGCCGCTGAGCCTGTGCGTCCAGAGCCTGTGCTCCGCAACGGGAGAGGCCACAACAGTGAGAGGCCCACGTACCACAAAAAAAAAAAAAAAAACTATAATAAAAAGCAAGAAAAGAATTTGGAAGATATCACGAATGATCCTAAATCAAAAATTCAACATAAAAAGAAGATCTATTTAAAAGTATTTAATATTTGAACATACAGATTCTACTGGGAAACAAATTATAGTTTCCTTTTCTCATCTATAATAAAAGTTCTCAGTACAGAATACTGTGTAACACAGTTTGCTGTTTAAGAAAACACATCAACAGACAGAACTGTGCATGCATTTATATCAAGTTGATATGTTTCCATTAAAGTAAATAATATTAAAGCCACTTTCCAAGAAACTACCTAAAAATTAAAATTTCATTCTTAATAGACTGTGAAGTTAATGTAATTATATATCATAAACAGGTAGTTTTTGTTGCCTTATAATAGTGTTTTTTTATATATGTATATGTGCCATGGTGTATGTATATTCATACGCATATACACACACATAAACACACATATTGTTAAGAATAAATAAATGGAAAGGGGAAACAAATTTTAAGCTTTGCATACTTTTTGTTAATAATGGAGACTTGGAATATTCTTTTCAGGAGGTTGAATTTTTATTGCATATAAAACATTCCTTTTAAGGAATTCCCTGGCAGTTCAGCGGTTTAGGACTCTACGCTCTCACTGCCAAAGGCCCAGGTTCAATCCCTGGTCGGGGAACTAAGATCTCACAAGCCGTGCGGCACAGCCTAAATAAATAAAATATTCCTTTAAAAAGTCAACTCTATAAAGTAATGAGATTTAAAAAATAAAAAAGTATAAAAATGAGAACAGTAAAAAGTTTTCCAAACTATAAAAATCACAAGTTAGTTTGTGTCTCAATTTTTCTTTTTAAGTATTGCATTAAGGGATCCTTTCTATATTTCCTTGTTTAAAGAAAATTTGATAACTAAGATTTCAACTGCCACATTTACTTATGGAAATAAAATATGGTCATTAGGAAACATTTATTCTCTTTAGAAAAATATTCATCATAACATTATAGTGAAGAAAGTATTTGCATAAGCTCTTTGGTTAATTAAGGACTACAGGCTTTAAATTCAGTTACACTTAAAATTTTTATTTAGTGATATTATAAAAGGTGGGATAATGCTAGCCAGATATTATAAAAGGTAAGATAATGCTAACCAGGATCTCTTCAAAATGAGATCTTTTTTTCCTATAATCAATACCTCGAATGAGTAAAATGGGTAAAATGCAGGAAATGGGTTTAAAGTTAGGTATTTTCATAGTCTTCCCTAATTACAAAGTTGCTGGGGAAGGTGCATAAAAACATTGCTATACGATAAGAGTTGACAGCCATGATTGCCAGTAAGTGGTAAAAATCAAAAATAAAATAATTTTTTAAATACACTTGATGTTTATAGCAGCTTTATCATAATAGCTAAAATTGTATCTTTATCTGTAACAGCCAAAAACTAGAAGCAATCCAAATGTCCATCATTAGATGAATGGATAAACTGTGGCATAGCTGTAAAATGAAATACTACTCAGCAATAAAAAAGATAAACTATTCATACACACAAAAAAATAGATGAATCCCAAAATAATTATATGGGGTAAAAGAGGCAAAACCCTCCTACTCCTCAAAAAAAAGAGTACCATACTGTGTGATTCCATATATATAAAACTGTAGGAAAAGCCAACTAATCTATAATAATCTAAAGAAATCAGTTGCCTGGGAAAGGGAGGGATTGGGACAGGGATGGCAGGGAGAGATGAAAAAGGGGAGGAGGAAATTTGGGGTGTGATGGAAATGTTAATTATATTGTTGGGGTGGTGATTTCACAGATGTATACGTATGTCAGTATTTTAAAAATTGTATCCTTTAAATATGTGCTATTTATTGTATGTCAATTATGCCTCAATAAGCTCTTTGAAAATTTATTAGAGAAACATACACAACACTAGTGAATGTCAAAAAACGAAATGTTACAGAATTAAAACTAAAATATTACAGTAATGAAAGTTTATGTTAAGGTAACATTTTGGTCTTACTCACAGAATATCTTTTTTTATGGACATATAAGGCAGGCCCTGACATGTAATTTAACAGGCATGAACCGTTCAGTAGGTTAATGACAATGAGAAATGTAAAGGCCCACTTGTAATATTCTTGATTAAAAGATTTCCACTCAGCAAAATTAAAGTAGAATAACAATGCCTTTAAGTCTTTGAGATTTAATTTTTAAAGGGTTAACTTAAAAATAAAAATCAGTCTTTACAAGGATATATAATTCAAACTTTATGCTCTGGGAAGTATTTTCTGAACAAAATTCTAAACAGAATTCATTTGGTTGGAAAACCTTTAGGTTTTTACAGGACACTTAAGTGAAAAAGGACTGTACTCATTAAATTGAAGAGTTTTTTGCAATTCAAATATTATGCAAATTATCAATACAATAGATCCATCTCCTGAAATGTTATTTAGCTACCAAAATTTTTAATATTAGTTGTTTAATATTATTTTTCTTAGACATGAAGATTTTATACTACATTTATATCAACATTTGTCATTATTTACTAAATATTATTTTAAAATTCAACAGAAGTTCTTGCCTATCATTTTTTACTGATCTCTAAACAGAGCTAAATTAGCACTTGGCCATAGAAGACAGTACTGGAATTATGGGACATTCTTTTTTTTATAAATTTATTTTATTTTTTATTCATTTATTTTTGGCTGTGTTGGGTCTTCGTTGCCGTGGCGGGCTTTCTCTAGTTGCGGCGAGCGGGGGCTACTCTCTGTTGCAGTGCACAGGCTTCTCATTGCAGTGGCTTCTCTTGTTGCGTGCAGAGCACAGGCTCTAGGCGCGCAGGCTTCAGTAGTTGTGGAGCGCAGGCTTCAGTAGTTGTGGCTCGCAGGCTCTAGAGCGCAGGCTCAGTAGTTGTGGTGCATGGGCTTAGTTGCTCCGTGGCATGTGGAATCTTCCCGGACCAGGGATCGGACCCACGTCCCCTGCATTGGCAGGCAGATTCTTAACCACTGCGCCACCAGGGAAGTCCCAGGACGTTCATTTTTTGAGAATGGTATAAGGACCTCTACATTCTCCACAATGAATAAGTGTAATAAGACTTACAGATGAAGTGTATGCAAAGAGGATTTATAAAGTAATTACAAGGATCTACATAAATACTTTGGAGATGCACATGGATATGCAGATCTTTTCCTTAAAAACCCAGTGTCAAAACGACCAGGATGTCCACTTAGTTATATAAGTACGTATGGATTTAGAGTAAGAAACTTTTAAGATAGGAAATTAAAAGGAGTTTTCCTATAAATTACCACAAAATAATTATATGGCTCTATGGAACCAATCTGATGTACCTTTCCAGGAGACTCTTATTTTAGTACAGATTAAAAGAAAATGGCGCCTTTAGGCCACGTAAGCAGGAAGAGCTACTTAGCTTCTTTTTAAAAATCTAACTGGAGTTCAAACAGTATTTTACTAGATGTATAGATAATACAGCTAATTAAATGTTCCCATTTGATGGTATATTACAATTTTATATTCAACATACATTCATGAATTCCTATTATTTGTCTGCACTGAAATGAGTGCTGAAGACAAAAGATAAATAAAAGGAGGAACTAGCATTTAGAGAACACCTACTAGGAGCCAGGCAATTTGCTAGACACTGTACACAAATTACAATAACGCTGCATAGTAAATATTTCTACCTCTATTTTACAGATAAAGAAACTGATACTCAAAGTTTTAAAAATAATTTGCTGAATTCCCAGCCAGTAATTGGTATATGTAGAATTTTTGAGGAAGATCTTTTTTTTTTTTTTTGCGGTACGTGGGCCTCTCACTGTTGTGGCCTCTCCCGTTGCGGAGCACAGGCTCTGGAACGCAGGCTCAGCAGCCATGGCTCACGCGCCTAGCCGCTCTGCCCCAGACCGGGGCACGAACCCGTGTCCCCTGCATCGGCAGGCGGACTCTCAACCACTGCACCACCAGGGAAGCCCGAGGAAGGTCTTTAATGAAGCTAAAACTCATAGGCTTTTTCAGAACCATGTTGTGACCAGCTAGACTTGTCACAGCTGACAGACACAACCAGATCATAGCCATGATACAAGGTAAAAAGTGATATAAGGTATAAACATAATATACAGAACAAGAACTACTCATTTTACCTGGGTTCAAAGGCAGCTTTGCAGGTAACAATGGGACTAGAGCACCTTGGAAAAATAAGTGGGGTGCCACCAAGCAGAGAAGAAGGAAGCGTATCCTAGGCAAAAGAGTCAGCACAAGCTCATGACTTTACCTCTACCTTCTTTTCTAATACTATACAAACTATTGCTCAAATCCCACATTTTCTAACAAGCCTTCCTTGAATCCACTATCGTGGACAGACTTTTAGAGTGGCCTTCCATAATCCCAGACCTGGTCATCATAGCTTTATATGAACACTGGACGCCAGAAAAAAGGGACAGTTATTCCTAAGAACAGAAAACAAATGCACTTAGTGTCTGGGGAAGTTTATAGCACTCTGCACAAGGAGGGGGAACCCAAAGAGAGCCTGGAAGTCTCCCCAGCTGAGGAGATAGGTGAGAGTCCAGGGAGGAAAAAGCAGCTAGAGTTCACAGAGCAGCGTACCAGAGAAAAGACAGCTGCCCAGTGAAAAAGCTCTAAAGATCTGCTGAGGGTCCCAGTTAAATCCCCAGCGGAGTACTGATCAGCATACGTGTGTGAGGAAATGACCTGAAGCCAGGAGAAGAATCTTCTGAAAGTACTCAAGGAAAGCATCACTGGGGCTCACACATGGCTGGGAAGAGTGCCTGTCTCCACCAGACAGACTGGAAAACCTCTAAATTTATAGGGTATTGAGCAGAATACTGAAAAGGGATTTATCTCAGTAGTAAGAAAAATTAGTCCTAGACTAAATGTGCTCTAGTCCTGCCATACAAAACTTAAAAGCAATACCCAAAAGAATCAAACTGTTTGTAAGAAAGAAAATAAAGCTCAAGAATATTTATAGGGATATAAAAATATCCAATACCCAACACAGTAAAATTCATATTGCCTAACATCTAATAAAAAATTACCAAGCATGCAGCGAAACAGGAAAATATGACCCAGAACAAGGAGAAAAATCAATCAACAGAAACAGACCTAGGAATGACATAGGTGATAAATTTAGAAGACAAGAACATTAAAACAGTTATTGCTGTATTCCATGTGTTCAAGCAGCTGGAAGAGCAAGCATATCAAATAAAGACATGGGAAATATAAAAAGACCCAAGAAGAACTTTTTGAGATGCAAACTTACAATATGTGAGACAAAAAAAATATGCTGGATGGGAATGATAGCAGATTAGACACTGCAGAAGAAAATATTAGTGAACTTTAAATCATAGCAATAGAAACTAGCCAAAAATGAAGCACAGAGAGAAAAAAAACTAAGAAAAAATGCACAGAAAATAAGTGAGCTCTGGGACAACTTTATGCAACCCAATATATGTGGAATTGCAGTACCCGAAGGGGAGAAGAAGAGGGGATAGAAAAAATATTTGAAGAAATAATGGCCAAATTATTTCCAAACTTGTTGAAAACTATAAACCCATAGATCTAAGTTGCTCATTAAAGCCCAAGCACAAGAAACATGAATAAAACTACATCAAGGCATATTATAATCAAACTGCTTATGATTGGTGATCAAAGGAGGAAAAAAAAAAACTCTTAAAAGCAGCCAGAGGCAAAAATATATATTACATACAGAGGAATAAGGATAAGAACGGTAGCAACTTCTCACTGGCAACAACGCAAGCCAGAACATGGTAGAGCAACATCTTTAAAGGTCAAAAAGAGAAAAAACAAAATTGTCCACATAGAATTCTATCCTGAGCAAAAATATCTTTTCAAATACAGACTTTTTGTGACATACAAAAGCTGAAAGAATTCATCACCAGAACACCAGAACTATAAGAAATCTTTAAAGGAAGTCCTTAGGCAGAAAAATAATATTGGATGGAACCCTGGAATACATAAATGAGTAAAGAGCACCAGAAATGGTAACTGTGGGTTAATATGAGCCTTTTTTATTATTATTATTATCATCTAAATTCTTTTAAAAGATAATTATTTAAAGCAAAAATAATAATATATTGTGGGATTTATAACGTATGTGGAAATAAAATGTATGAAAACAATAGCATAAAGACTAGGAGGAGAGAAATGGGTGTATACTGTGGAAAGTTCTTAGACTATACCTGAAGCAGTCTAGTATCACTTGAAGGTAGACTGTGATAAGTTAAAGATATATACTAAAATCTCCAAAGCAAACCATAAAACCTTAGATAAAACTTCATAAAAATGAAACTACAGAGTATATATTCTTTTGTACAAGTCTTCTTTAACTCAGCCTAATGTTTCTGAAATTCATCCATGTTATTATGTGCTCATTCCTATTCATTGCCAAGTACCAATACTGTGTTTAGTGACACACAAATTTAAAAATCTGAAGGAAAAATTAGGGTGATCTACACATTTATTGCTGTTGATGTTAATTTTCCACGTGTATCCTTGGCTAACATTTTCAATGAAAACTGCTTTAGAGGTAGCAGGAAGATGAAATCCTCTCCATCAATCCCATGAACAGTCCTATAAATTGAATCCATTTTTGACTCAGATAATAATTGTCAGCCTCCACTTTAGATATCCTGTGCCATTTTAAATGGTGCAAATCCTTTATAACAGTGATAATGGGGATCCAGGGAAATTACAGGCTCCACGACGCTTTTTTTTTTTAAGAACCATGAAAGAGAAACTTGATAAAATGTTACATAAAACCTTCACTGCAAAAATACTACCTTATGTATTTATTTTCAGTAAAGTCAAACACCAATGAAGTAGTTTTTCACACCAGAGTTTCTTTTTATAACAGAATTCAATGAACAGAAATATCATGACTGGAGAAAACAGACCTTGGGTATTTTGGGGAATCCCCTGTGCACAAAGAAGACTCAAAACCAGCCAGGCAAAAAGTAGTGGCAGAGATTTGAAGTCCCCTGTTAACTTTTAGAACCAACTATTTCATTATCAAATGTGAGAGGCTGAGGTTCAGCCAACAACAGCTTTTTTTCACTTTGACTCTAAAGGTTGTCTTTGGAGTCAGAAGCCCTTACTACCAAATGGGGGTCGGGGGGTCGGTGGGTTGGTGTGAGTGAATGGAATTCTTTGAGAAACTTCTTTAGAGTCCTTTAAGTTCACTGTGGTTTTTGCACTGATCTCTACAAAAATTGTATGGCTGAGTCAGTGCAATCCTTAGCATCTCTCTCCATGACTCACCTTTTGCAATAATATCACACTTATTTCCTGCCACATCAACTACAAAATTAGAAGGGACTTGCTGTCAAAGATCTTTTTTTTTTTTTTTTTGCGTTACGCGGGCCTCTCAATGCTGTGGCCTCTCCCGCCGCGGAGCACAGGCTCCGGACGCGCAGGCCCAGCGGCCATGGCTCACGGGCCCAGCCGCTCCGCGGCATGTGGGATCTTCCCGGACCGGGGCACGAACCCGCGTCCCCTGCATTGGCAGGCGGACTCTCAACCACTGCGCCACCAGGGAAGCCCCAAAGATCTTTTAATTCGTTCCTTAATGTTGAAAATACCTCTCCTTTTTGGCATCATAAATCATTATAAATGAACATCGGTGGTAAAGCAGAAAATCATTCTTGTGTAGCTGTATCAGGTTAGGAATTTATGTCACTCATTTTGGTGCTAGACAAAAGATGCCCTGTTGTTGAACTGATCTTAGGCTCAAAACTGTTTTCCACAAATCACCACACAATACTTGATTTACCCACAACTGTAATCCCTAGTGGACAAACTCCAGCACCAAGGCCCGGGAGTCAGGGGCGCAGGACCCCTGCTGCCATGAACTGAGGACAGAGAGGCAGAGCCCAGCACAAGCATCCTCTGGTGGGGCCAAAGGGACTGGCAGGGCCTGCCTCAGTCAATTTAATCTGACGTTAATAAGCCCACACACATCAGGCTTCGTATTATTACTGTTTGTAGAATATACCTCTTTGCATCCATTTACTTTCAATCTATATTTATATTTAAAGTATATCTCTTGATATTTTTTAATCCATCCTGATAACCTCTACCTTTTACTGGAATGTTTAGTTCATTTAACATTTAGGTCTATGATTTTTTAAAAATATTTATTTATTTAGGCTGTACCAGGACTTAGCTGTGGCATGCAGGATCTTCGTTGCCGCGTGCGGGATCTTTAGTTGCGGCATGCATGCAGGATCTAGTTCCCCGACCAGGGGACCGAACCCAGGCCCCCTGCACTGGGAGCATTACCCACTGGACCACCAGGGAAGTCCCTAGGTCTATGATTTTATTATTTGTTTTCTTTTTGTTTCCTCTACATTTTCTTCCTCTGTTCACCTTTTCTTGCCTTTTTTCAATTATTTGAATATATTTTAAAATTCCTTTTTGTCAACTGGTTTTTATTTTATTTCTGTTGTTCTAGGGGTTACAATATATACAGGCATACCTCATTTTACTGTGCTTTGCTTTATTGATCTTTGCTGATACTGCATTTTTCCAAATTGAAGGTTTGTGGTAACCATGTGTCATGCAAGTCTATCAGCACCATTTTTCCAACATAATTTGCTCACTTCATGTCTCTGTCATATCTTGGTAATTCTTGCAATATTTCAAACTTTTCCATTATTATTGTATTTATTTTGGTGATCTACAACCAGTGATCTCTGATGTTATTGAAAGCAGCTCTTTTGCCCCTTTCCTCTCTGTCCATTTCTGTTCCCCTCTAACCTTAAAAGAACCTAATTATAGGAATGAGATCATTAAGCAATTGAAACTAACTCCTGACTTATGCTCTCTTGAATATACACCGTATATTAGACCTTGTCTAACCTGATTATTTTCCTAGATAAAAAGTAAGAATTAAGCAGTTAAAAAATTACTAGCTCTCTACACCCAACAGCCTCCTTAGCAATCCTGCAGGCAGATCACACAGGCAAGATAACATCTGAAGAGACAGCCAGTCTGCACTCAATGGAGAATGATGCAAAACCAAACCTCCTGCCTTGATGATTCACTGAGATTCTTCGCCTCCATTTTTCCCTTTAAAAACTGTCATGGTTGAGGAGAATCTTTGGAGTTGGTCTCTGGACACAAGTCCACCTTCTTTGCAGATTGCCAGCTTTTCTGATTAAAGCACCTTTCTTTTCTACTGACGCTTGCCTCTCAAATTAGTGGCTTATGAATGGCAAGCAGCCAAACCTGGGTTCGGTTACATTACTATTGCAAAAAGATTACAACTCATTGAAGACTCAGATGATGGTTTGCATTTTTTAGCAATAAAGTATTTTTTACTTAAGGTGTGTAGGTTGCTTTTTTAGACATAATGCTATTGCACACTTTACAGACTACAGTGTAAACATAATGTTTAAATGCACTAGGAAACCAAAAAATTTGTGTCACTCACTTTATTGCAATATTCACTGTATTGCAGTGGTCTGGATGTCTCCACAGTATCTTAAAGGTATGCCTGTATCCTTAACTTTTCACACTCTACTTAGAATTAGTATCATACCATTTCACACAAAAAAATGTAGAAACCTTCCATCCATATAAGTCCATCTAAACACCTCCCTTTATGCTATAGGTGTCGTATGGATCACATCTACATACATTATAAACCCCACAAGACAATGTTATAATTTCTCATAAAATGATCATTTCTATTTTTAAGAAATTAAGAAGAAAAACTAGTTACTGATATTTACTCTAATATTTACCATTTCTGATGTTCTTCATTTCTTCTTGAGGATCCAAGTGTCTTTAATATTTCCTTTCTACCTGGAGAACTTCTTTTAGAATATCTTGTAGTGCATATCTTATGCTGATGAATTTGTTTAGTTTTCTTTCATATCAGAATGTCTTTATTTTGCCTTTATTCTTGAAGGAAATTTCTATTTGATATAAAATTCTAGGTTGACAATTTCTTCCCCAGCATTTTAAAGATGTTGTTCTACTGTCTCTGACCTCCATAGTTTCTAATGGAAGTCATCAAAAGCTAGTCATTGTTCCCCTGTATTTAATGTCATTTTTCTCTGGCTGCCTTCTAGATTTCTTCTTTACCTTAGGTTTTTAGCAGTTTGACTACAATGTGCCTAAGCAGTGTTTTCTTGTATTTATTCTGCTTGCATTTAACTGAGCTTCTTGAATCTGTAAATTTATATCTTCACCCCAGATTGGGAAATTTTCAGTCATTATTTCTTCAAAAGATTTTCTGCCCATTATCTCTCCTTGCCTTCTGGGATTCCAATTAGAAATAGGTTAGAAAGCTTGTTATAGCTCTACAAATTCTGAAGTCTCTGTTTCTTTACTTCTGTCATTTTCTAATCTTCACCTTGGATAATTTCAAGTTCTCTGGCTCTTTGCTCTGTTATCTCCATTCTGCTATGAAGTTCTTTAAGTTAATTTTTTTATTTAAGATACTGTCTTTTTTAGTTCTAGAATTTAAATTTTGTACATTTTTTATGGTTTCTATTTCTCTGCTGATATTCCTTATCCTTTCATTCATTATGAACATATTTTCTTTACCTCATTTCCCCCAAAGTTATAGTTATAGTTCTTGTTTTAAAGCCCTTGTCTGCTAATTCCAACAGCTGGGTCATATTGGGGTTGCTATCTGTTGATGGTTTTTTTCTCTTGAGAATAGGTCAATATTTCCTCATTCATCACTTTGAGATGGTATCCTGGACCTTATGGATTTTGTTTCTGAAGAGTGTTGATATTTTTGTTTTAGCAGGAAATTACCTTGGTTGGACTCAAACTATAAACTTGAATCTCAGTTCAGTACCCTATCATTAAGAAGCTTGTGGTTTGCTCTGCACATGTATGGTTCAGAGGCCAGTCAGAGATTTGGGCAGAATTTATACACAGAACTTGAGAACTTGGGGCTATACCAATCTAGTTCTCAGTGGGATTTGTTTTTCATTTTCCAGCAGTAATGTTTGCCCTAAACTCTGCCATCTGGTTCTTCTGGCCAGAAAGACTGTGAGTTTTCTATCAGAATTTTAGTCATCCAATGCAGCAATAACTTTACCTGTCCTAAAGCTGATAGCTATTTTTTAAAAAGAAAAACAAATTAAGAAAACAGGAAATTCTCTCCATTTTGGACCCTCTTCCAAGTTTTGTCTCCCCTCTATAATCTTTCTGACTTTTTATCACTCTCTAGGACCTTCAGATAGTTGTGCTACATATTTTGTTCAGAATGTATTATTGTTGTCTGCAAGAAGGTCAACTGACTAGGAGCCTACTCAGCCACATCAGAAGTTTTAGTTTTTAATAGAGGAATGTAACCCGTTTATATTTCCTGTCATTGACAAGGAATGCCTGATTTTGTTTCATGTTTTTTATTTATTTATTTATTTATTGCTGTTTCTTCTGCTTTCTAGCTTTTGCTCTAAGAAATATTTTTACTTTGATCCCTCGTCTTTTCTAGTAATTTGAAAAGTAGAAGGTGTATCTTAAATTCTAAAATACTTGACTGTATATTACCCTAGTTATCAGTGCCACAAATAATGACACTGTCACTCAGGATCTGTAAACCCTCTCTCCAAGGGGAACAAAATTTACAAATATATAAGCAAGCAGTAACTACAAATATTCACTTATACTCAATTCATTGTTATGATCAATTTTCTTATTTCAACCACTTCTTTTTAATAAGTTCACATTTTAAGACCTCTTTCCTCCAGAGGACTTATTTAATTTTTTAAAAATCATTTCATTCTTGGGCTTCCCTGATGGTGCAGTGGCTAAGAATCCACCTGACAATGCAGGGTACACGGGTTTGAGCCCTGGTCCAGAAAGATCCCGCATGGTGTGGAGCAACTAAGCCCATGCGCCACAACTACTGAGCCTGAACTTTAGAGACCGCAAGCCACAACTACTGAGCCCGCGTGCCACAACTACTAAAGCCCGCGCGCCTAGAGCCCGTGCTCCACAACAAGAGAAGCCACACAATGAGAAGCCTGTGCACTGCAACGAAGAGTAGCCCCTGCTCGTCACAACTAGAGAAATCCCACAAGGAGCAACGAAAACCCAATGCAGCCAAAAATAAAATAACTTTTCAAAAAAATCATTTCATTCTTTATTCTCTTTCTACACATTGGCAGAGCTTCTTAAGTTGCTTCTCTTATCACTGATTTCATTTTCTATAGTTTTAATTCTACACTTCAGTGCTTCAAATGCTGATTTTAATTGATTTAATTAATTTAAACCCCTTTATTTCATGTAGCTTTTTTTAATTACATCTGATTTCTCAGTAAAAAGGTTTTCAACTAATCTGTTTGTCTTCTCTCAGCTTAGATCTTCTATATCACAGAGTCTATGTTTTCCTGATTTTTAAAGAACACAAAACAGAAATCTTCTAATGCTTACTTACTTCTCTTTCCTACTTATCGTTCCCATATTAGGGTATTTTCTATTCACATAACCTTGAAAAAGGAGTGGTATGACTAATCTTGGAGAACCCCTCTAATCAAGATATGTGGTGATCCCCTTCCCTATCCACCTAGTTCTTATACTGTCTGTAATGTAGTTCAATGTTAAAAAGTGATAATTAACATCCTTGCCTTGTTCATTCTTGCAGTAGATATACCACAGTGTCCCCAATAAGCATACTTCTGACTTCTGAACTGATATACATATATTTGGTTTCATATTAAGAAACTTTCCATCTATCTACATGTTATGGAGTGATTCTATCAAGATGTTGGATTTTGCCAAATGTTCTTTCAAGCTTTTATGGCAACATCAATAGATTTTTT
Source organism: Phocoena phocoena (assembly GCF_963924675.1). Taxonomy (NCBI): domain Eukaryota; kingdom Metazoa; phylum Chordata; class Mammalia; order Artiodactyla; family Phocoenidae; genus Phocoena; species Phocoena phocoena. Next base: position 50,586,484 of record NC_089230.1, read on the forward strand.
TTCTTCCTAAAAATATTAATATGACCAATTACATTAGTGTGGGTGTGTGTGTGTGTGCATGCACCAATTTTCTAGTGATATCCAGTCTTTTATTTACTATGGATACATTGGCTTGAGTTAGAATCACACAGTGTCGTTGCCTAATAATATAAGGCAGACTTATTCTTGGACATTCTAATGCTATCTATAGCATTTTCATTATAATAAATAGCAAATTAAAAACTAGAAAGTCCACAATGCACTCTTCAGTCAATATGGGACTTTTTGCCCTTAGCACTTTGTGTTTTACTGTCAAAGAAGCATAGTCATTTCAAGTTACATATTCTTTTTCCCCATAAAAATATATTCTTATTTTTGATTGAATAAGTCCTTAAGTTTAATTATTAATTTCAATTTAATTAAGTTAATCTACCAGTCTATTATTAATCTGTTCTTAGGGCCTCCATGCACTTAAATCTATAATATTGCTTTTCCCTACTAGAATATCATGAAATTAACAATTTTTTTCAGAACCTAAAAAGTGAGTGGCATATATATGATATTTTAATTGTGGATTTTTGCTTCTGGCTCTTCTAATGACCTGACAATATAATCTTTGAAAAGTAAAAATATGTCTATTTGTACATGAGCCATATGAAAGTATTTACCTAAATGACAAAAATGCTAAATAAATCATTTACTTGAGATTTTATAAAAATACAAAATTGAATATAAACTATCTCTAGATATAGTTTATCTAAAAATTTCCCAGCAATTTCCTACTCCTCTTTGCTTCAAGTTTAAGAATCTTAATCAGATTACCCTAGAAAATATAAAATAGCACTACAAGTGTTGTGTTACAAATGTTTAAAATACACTAATAATATTTTGAGCTTGCCAGAAAGTAGGAAAATCCCTGCAGATCAGTAAACAAACAGGAAGCTAAAAGCTAAAGTTGTCATTATGAACTGACACTGGTTTGAGATTTTAACAACTACATGGTGTACAGGATGAGGCCTTGGACCCAAGGAAGGCAGGACTTAGAAGTGAGGACTAGAAAAAAACAGTGACATAAAGGCAGTCACTGGTACCTTATTCCCTTCACCCCCTCAAGTATTGCTTCCCCTTCTTTTCTTCTACCGGACTTTCCCAGACCACTTTCCTCCATAGCTATTTTCTCTGCTAAGTTCCTAAATTCTGGTGTTGCTTTTACCTCGTTATCAATTGTTTTCTATTAAAATTATTAATTATTTATTAAATGTTTCTGATCATTTTCTATTAAAATTAATAACTTATTTGTCTATAAATTGACAATTAAGTTATTAACTGAGAAAAGATGAGTGTTTGATTGTAATCTCCACCAACAATAACCCCTATTCTTGTCCAGGAAATTGATGCATTATAACTAGAAATGGAAGGAATGAGATGGATAATGTGGAAGAAAATTAAACACAGCAGCTAAAGAGTTAACAGAGGGGAAGAAAATAGTGTTCTTGTCCACTGGGCAACATGATCTGGACTTCTAACCTCCAGATTATTCTGTCTTTATTGAATGAAGGCACCACTACCCACCCACTTGTACAGGCCAGAAATTTAGAAATTGTCCTTTCCCTTTTCCTCAGTATCCAACCTATGACAAGGTGCTATCCATTTTACTTCTTAACTATCTTTCAAATCTATCCTCTCTATATACTATATGAGGTTTTCTCAACCTCAGAACTATTAATATTTTGGGCTAAATAGTTCTTTGTTGTGAGAAGTATCCCTATACACTATAGGATGTTTTGGCAGAATTCTTGGCTTCTACCTACTAGATGCCAGTAGCAGCACCAAACCCCCCATCCTGTCCAGTGACAACCAAAGATGTCTCGAACATTGCCAAATATCCCTTGGTTTGCAAAACAGCCCCCCAGTTGAGAATTACTGCCTTATACCAAGTTATTATCATTTCTTGCCCAGTATACTGCAATAGCTTCCTAGTGTGTCTCCCTGAATCCACCATATCACTGCATCCCATCCTGTAACTCATTCTCCATACGATAACCAGAGTGATATTCCAAATCCAATCTTATCAGTCCCTGCTTAAAGCACTACGGTGGCTCCCCATTTCTCTTAGAATAAAATCCAAAATCCTTACTACTGCTTTATAAGGTCCTAGCTCTCACTTCTCCAGATTCATCTTGTACCTCACTGTATCCTACTTCCCCTACTTCACTGCACTCTAGCCACACTGGCTACCTTTCAGTTCCTCAAATGGGTCGTTCTCTCTCCAACCATTGGGCTTTGCCTCAACCCTCTGCCAGGAAGGTTCTTCTCCCACCTCTCATAACACTCTTAGAGTAAGTAGATGCTATTTTTAAAATAATAATAACTATCTGGGGGCTGTGGATTAAAAGCTGTAACCTAAAGAAAAAGTTGAATGCATTCTGATGGCTGGAAAAGAGGACACACTGTATCTGGGACAGAGTAGACAAAGATTAGTGATGACCAACAAGGAGAAAAGATAGAGGACAATGTGTCAAAAGAGTCACAAAACCTACTTTCTAGACCCTGTTCTATCACTCACTAACCATGTGATTTGTTTTTAATCTATATACAGGAAAATTAACTTTTTTGTTGTCCAGTTCTATGAGTTTAAACATGTAACCACCAGTACAATCGGGACACAAAACAGTTACAAAACCCCCAAAATTCTCTGGTGCTGGCCCTTCGTAGTCAAACACCTCCCCACACCAGCCCTTGGCAACAACTGACCCATTCTTTGTCCTACACTTTTTCCTTTTCCTGAGATTCATACTCAATCTGAGCCTTGTTTCTTCAGTCATGAAATTATATACACACACACACACACACATACGCACATACACACACACCACGAGGAGATGGTATATATACATACCATCTTCTTTATATTAAAATATTAAGCTACTTATGATGATTGTCTGCCATGGCTAAAAAACCTGGTGTATGTTAAGCATCCTGTCCAGGTTCATATTTAGAAAAGGCTTTCTTTGAATTTGTGGCTAATGCCCAATTTTTGGAATTCTGCATCTTAGACTTTCAGTCTTCTCCAGAAGGATGGCTCCATCTCAGATATCTCTGTGCTACCTTGGTAGGCCTGTAACTTTGCTTAGTCCTACAAAGCTATGAGCTCCAGAATGTTCCTAACCTCTCCTGTGGTTGTCCTTCCTCAGTGGACCACACTGCAGTAGCTTGAGCAGCTGACTGCAATTTTCTTTTCAGCAGTATTTGCTGGGGGCGGGGGGGGGGGGGGGGGGGGGGAAGGGGAGGGGCATTCCAAGCTTGTTCTAGCACTTTGCTCTTTATGAACATAGCTTATCATTGAATGTCTAAAGGTAATACTGAAGATACTGTTAAGTCAACAGTCAACTGAAGGAGTCAAGCCTCACATCCCCATCGATGATCTAATATGAAAAACTCACTGTCTTGTCTTAGAGTTGTTACACTAATAAATCACAAGAATGCTATATATAACATTATAAGGATTTTAATAAATGCATCTGACAAAACCATTCATAATTCTCTTAATAGTGTAACAGATTAGGTATAAGTGTAATTGTTTGAATAACTAGGTCTTAAGGTATTGATTAACTAATTAATGTCTCCCTAAAATAAGGCCTCTAATGGTATACTACAGGAGTCTAAACTTGGCCCTACCCTATTTACATATTTTAGTTAATGAATGGCTAAAGACACAGAAGCACGATTACTAAGTTTATAAATGTCATAGCTAGTAGGGGTAGTTAAAAAAAATTTATTAGAATCATACTTCAAAAAATATCAACATAAATCAATAATATGGAACAATGTAGACAAACTAATATGCTGAAATGTAATAGGAAGAAAAAAGAGATCAACTACAAAAATATAGAAAGAGAGAGACCTAGTTTGACAACAGCTCACATAGTAATATCGGGGCATATTAGTAGATTACAAATTCATTATAAGTCATTAATGTGACATGACTTAATTTAAAAAGTAAAAACACACTATTACATTGCTCTTTTCAGGTTCAGTTATAAACTCCATGTTACCAATTCCAGTGGTCAGTTCTCAACCTCATTTTTCACCTCCTAGCAGCATTTAACAAAGGTGATCATCCATCGTTTTTGTACCACTTTCCTTTTCCTTGCTTGACATTCTCTTGGCTCTCCTCCTACTCTCTGGCTGCTCTTACCAGCTTCCTTTAGGACTGATGACTCCCAAATTTATATCTCCAGTCCAAACCTTTCCACTGAAATCCAAACTCTTAAATGCATTATCAGCCTCATAATCGTAGAAACCCTACTTCCCTACCCAAATTAGCTTTTCCTATAGTCTTCCCCATCTCAGTAAACAGCAATTTTATCCTTCCAATTGCTCAGGCCAAAATCTTTGAGTCTTTCTTGATGTTTTTTATTTCCATACCCTATATTCATTCCATCAGTAAATCCTTTTGACTCTGTCTACAAAATCTGACCACTCCTACCACCTGCACTGCTCCATCATGTCCCCTTGGGATTGTTACAGTCATCTCCTAAATGGTCTCCCTACTTCCAACCTTGAAACCTCATCCCCACAATCTATTCTCAGTACTGCAGCCAGAGAGATCCTTTGAGAACACACATTTATTCAACATTCATTCTAAGACTATTTACTGAGATCCATCCATGTGCAAGGCACTGTTTTAGGTACTTAAAATATGTATATCTGTGAACAGAAGAAATAAAAGTTGCTGCCCTCCTGAAGCTTTTGCATCCTGGCAGAGGACAGATAATAAACTATATATATAGTAAATAAGTAAACTACATGGTGGCTCCATAAGTGCTATGTGAAAAAAATAGAGCAGGTAAAAAGAAGTGGTGCCAGGAAAAACGAGCATGGTTGTAGATTTAAATGGGAGATGAGTCTAGGTTTCATTGGCAAAGTAACCTTTGAGCAAAGACCTGAAAGAGGTAAGAACTTAGCCATGCAGGTATCTGGCAGAATAGCATTCCAGTCAGATGTTAATACTAAGAATGCATAAAATATTATTTTTGGTTCTTTCAGCCTTCAACTGACCACATGATGGGCTGAAAGACACAAAATTTAAACTTGTTTTTATCTATATATTATTGTATTTTAATTTTTAATAATGTCCTAATAAGCCACAAGTGCTTTTTCAGAAATGATAAATGAAGTATCAGAAACCACTTATGCAGGAAAGCTTTAAGTCTTTTTCCAAGATTCAATTAGGAACTTTTTCTTTCATTTCATTGAGTTTCTTTTATGGCCCATAAAATGCAGTTAGAGAGACCTGTATTTTTTTGATATGCACAGATGGCATATCTAATGCTCAGGGAAAAACTGCAAGTGCATCAAACACGGGAGATCACGTGGATTTAGGAAAGATTTTTCAAATATTATACAAATACTGACTGATTTTTCAGATTAAGTTAGTTATAAAACTTAGGATAAAGCAAAGTAATCAGATTTATTAACACAATAAAATGAGTCCAAAATTGTGAATTTTTAAAAGCTTGTTCGTTTATACCTAATTGGATAAGACACTACAGCACAGTGTTTGCTTTTACCTTCCGGTGGCCTGTTGGATGTTGCCACAACGACGACCCCATTTTTGAACAGATTTTCAAAAAGCTGTTTCAGAATCATGGCATCAGCAATGTCAGTGACCTATGGACAGCAATACATTTGTTTTATTTTAAGTTCACTTCTGCTCTAACAAATTTGCTAATGGCTCATCCTTTTTTTAAAAAAAAAAAAAGTGAATTCCAAGAGAAAAATTCTAATTATCATGAAGAAAAGAGTAGATAATTAAAAGCATGAAAGCCTGCAGTCTTTAAACTTGACTCTTCTTTTTTGCAAGCCTACATTTCTATCCAAATTATCAACTGATTCTATGTTAACTTATTTTATAGAACTACAGGTGGAAAGCACAGATAATTGTCCTAAACATCTAGGAAGTCTAACTAATTAGAACTAACATGACCAACTCCCCCCTCCTACTCCCATCACAGCCTCCCTCCCCAAATAAAGAAGAGAGAGAAAAAAAGAAAAAAAAAAAAAAAATACACAGGCTATTTGAGATTTCTAATACCTTTCTGGCAAAGGTCCCTGAAAAGGTGACTTTAAATGGTCGTGGGACTTTAGAAATAAGGACAAGTAGCCAGTGAGACATAATCAGCTGCTGTTGAAAATAGAATGATATGACATAGATACTATTGTGCAATTGTTGCACAAAACAATTCAACAGATGGCCCATCACAAAAATAAGCAATTTCATTGTTCTTTTTAAGTGCCTTCTATTACTGTCCATGAATAATCAAAAGGCACTGCAGTCACTTCCAGCACAGCCAGCCTCTGCTAACCTTCCCAAACACAAATATTCCTTCTACCAAAAAAAAAAAAAACCTTACAACAATGGTTAACACAGTGCTTTAAAAAAAAAAATCTTCTGACAAAACCAGAAATGCATAATGCAGATAACACTATTTCATCTAAGTTACAGAGATACATATAACCACTGATCTTTTCTAAAATTATTTTTAAAAATCCACAATTAGCAAGTAAGCTTAATGGTAACTTTGTTTTTTTTAATCCCAAAAAATAGAGAGAGGCTCAAGAGGGAGGGGATATGGGGATATATGTATGCATATAGCTGATTCACTTTGTTGTACAGCAGAAACTAACACAACATTGTAAAGCATTTATACTCCAATAGAGATGTGAAAAAAATAATAATAAAAATTTAAAAAAGAGCTCCTGAAAAAAAAAAATCCCAAAAATTACAGAAATTAGGGAGGGTAGGAAGTTGACTTCAAAAAATAAATATATAGTGAAGATTGATGTTAATCATTGCACCTTCCCCTAAGAACATAATAACATGGGTTTTATATTCTCCCAATGTAAAAATGCTTTGATCTTCCTTTAACAGCACATTTTAGATAATCTCAATAAAACTTATTTTATATTCACAAAATATATCACACAATATATATCACATTGTTTTTTTTGTTTGTTTGTTTTTTTGCGGTACGCGGGTCTCTCACTGTTGTGGCCTCTCCCGTTGCGGAGCACAGGCTCCGGACGCGCAGGCTCAGCGGCCATGGCTCACGGGCCTAGCCGCTCCGCGGCATGTGGGATCTTCCCAGACTGGGGCATGAACCCGTGTCCCCTGCATCGGCAGGCGGACTCTCAACCACTGCGCCACCAGGGAAGCCCCACACTGTTATTTTTAAACCATGTTAAAGTACATAGAAACTAGTGGAATTCTTTCAAATTAGATCATAATACTAAAAGTTGCCAACTAAATGGTTATAACCCTATGAACAATAACAACCTGGGTGACAGAGGTCTAAATCACTTTTCTCTTTCAGCTGATATCTTACTCAAAAGTTCAATTATTTCCTTTCCACCTGAACAAAACCAAACCAAACCAGGATATGGGAATGTGCAGATCTTTTTTTTTTTTTTTTTTTTTTGCTGTTTCAGGTTATAACTTTAAAATATTAACTAAAAACCTACTGAAGATTCCTTAAATTAAAAAGACTTCAGGAACTTACAAAGTGGTGATTAAAATGAAAAGGAAAGTGGTACTGATATTATTTAATTTGGAGCTTAGGATCACTGTCAAATTTTGCTTCCGCCAAAACACTCACAGAGAAGGCCCTTTTCAAATGCTTAAACACCAGTGGCATTTCTGATGAGAGGACAGAACAAGCTTGCAAATTTTAGAAGCAACTGCACTTTTAAATTGGATTCCCAATGCACTGACTTTTAAAAAGAATGATATCAATTAAAATCACCCAATTTTAGAGAATAAAAATGGTCATTTGACTATCTCGCTGAGGTTCTTGAAAAAAATAAAAATAGCTTTTGTGCCCTAAGGTTCAGAAAAGTGAAGGGACGTTTAGCTTATAACACTGTACAAAGGTTTAAACTGAAAGTTGAAGAAAGCAAACAATAAGGACTTGTGGGTGAATTATCATTTGTTGTTTTTGTATTACAGAATGTTTTTGCTCTAGCAGAGTAAATTAACTTGGAGAAGCTATGGCTAATTAATAAAGCAGGAGTCACTTGGTGTAGCCGGGTGCCAATGTATACTCTTTTGATCTTGTCCCTGCACTTGTTCAGCTTTGCTGGGGAACAGAAATTTTACAGTATAAGTGAACAGAAGACAATTGGCCACACATTCTTGAAGAGCGAGCTTTTTCAGCACCCAGCATTTCATTACCACCAGGAACAAAAGAGAAGGCTACAGATTACCACTAAGGGTAGTCTGCTAATACAAAGTGGAGACATTTCATTAGCATTAAAGAGAGAAGATTTTTTATGACCTAGAGTTGCTTTCCATTATGACTCACTTAAGTAAAAAAAGGGGGAAAAAAAATCTAACTGTTAATTTACATGTGTAAGTGCTTGAGTCTCAGTCATCCACTGATTGGTACACTGCCATGTAATGAGTGACAAACATAAGCATGCATTATTAGTAATTAGTATTAGCACAGAAATAAGCATCTATTTTTATTAGCAGTTTTTAATAGCTCTCCTGTTTTATAAAAAACGGTCAAAACTATTTTTTAAATGATATTGATAGCTTACAGAGGAGAATTTTGAATGATATTCTGCTCATCAGAATTCTTTTTTTGGGGGGGGGGGGCGGACATGTTAGTAAAACATCTATCCAGTGTCCCTAAAAAGAGACATGAAAAAATAACATTTTAAAAAAATTTGTTCTCCTTCAGTATTATGATATCTTCAGAATCACAAATGGTTTAATAAGAAATGTTAATATTCAAAGAGAATATAATGAAGACCCTAAAGAAAACTTTATTCTTTTATTTCAGTAATTAAAACACATAAAAACATCCTATCTACAAATTTCTCAAACAAGATAAGAATACTGCATCTATCACACGTAAAACTGAAATGCTACACTTAGTAAAGATGACCAAGCTAATGAGGAATACCTTCTGCAAATGTAATCCGAATGCTACGAAAACATAATCTTAAAAATGCCCTAAATTCAAGAGAAAAGACTATATTCTTGTTTTTAAGCAGCAACAATTCCTATTCATCCCCCTAGTAAAATAAATATTATACTAATTAACATCACCTAATGGCCAATAATAACTAGTTAAAAATCAAGACCAGTAATAGGATTCAATTTGAAAAGTGAAGTAGTGATTGCAGACATACTGTTGTTAAGATTAAAGTGCCTAAAAAATTCTTTGCTAGTAAATCAGCAATGTATCGTACTAGGCTTAATAGGCTTAAGGATAATTTTTAGGTTCCATCATTAAAACATCTACTACAAGCCCACCCAGTTCTAGGTCTGTATATTTAAACACATAATAGAAGACATATAGCAAAGAGAACACATAACATAGCTTTTACTACTAGTGAATAAGAGCACTGATGATGGATTCAAACGTAGTTACCAGCTGTATGATCTTGGAAAAGTCACTTAACCTCTCTGACCCTTAATTCCCTCATTGATCCAATAAAGGCAGTAGTAACAACTACTCTGCAAAATCGTTACAATACATATGGTAAATCCTCAAGAAATGTTGATTATGACTGTTACCTATATATGTTACATATGCTAGGTTAAGTCCTTATTATTTACGTATAGCTACACAGAATTTTAGCTGTAGATGGAATGATACATAGCATAGTACAGTAGCTAGGAACACAGAAAGCACTCAGTAAACAGTAGGTAATATTATTACAGAATATACTAATAGATAAAATAAAAGCTTTCTAATAAATAAATGGGCATTGAATCAAACAGTTCATAAAAGACGGATATTAACAGTAAGCAAATAGATATTAAAAAAATCAACCATAATATTACTTAAAGAAATATACATTAAAACAATGAGATCCCATTTTTCACCTATTAAATTAGACAAAAATGTGAAGATAATTTAGAATGTTGACAGGAAAAAATGCAGGTTGTTATATATAAGGGAAGTGGGACTTAGTTGGGGGACTACTTCAACAGTAGTTGAACTACTGTTGAACTAGTAGTTGAAACTACTAAGATTTATTCATTCATCTGTTCACTCATTATTATTGTTCATTAATTCATTCTCAAGCACTGTTCTAGACATTTCAGATACGTCAATTAGCAAAACAAAGATTCCTGCCTTCAAGTTTACATTCCTGTAGAGAAATAATGGTAATAAGCAATAAACACAATAAATAAGTAAATATATGTCAGAAGGCAATATATGTTATGAAAAAAAAGGAGGGTAAGGGGAATTAGAAGAGTGGGGGGGTCAATGGCAAATTGCAATTTTAAACAGGGTATAGGCCTTGTTAAGGAAGTAATTGAGCAAAGATCTGAAGAAGTAAGAGTTATCCTGATGGACATATGGGGGAGGTTATTCCATGCAGAAACTGCAAAGGCTTGGCTTGTTTGTTCTAAATTGTACAGATGTTGAGGGTCAGAGTGCTGGTACAGCAACATTCTGGGGTATCATTTTACCCTTTTGATTTTTAGAAAAGGGGGACAAGTAGAGATCTGGACTTGCAATTAATTCAGTTTTGATGTGCTAGAGGAGCTTCTCTAAGACCAGTGAAAGATAGTCCAGGATACTGAAACTAGGAAATCTAGGCTCTGCTCAGTGATCTCTCTGCCCTTAGGGGACACATTCTTGCCCTTAGATTCTCGCTTTCCCTGGCTCTTCTCCACAAGGGGTATATGCAAATATTGGTCTTTTCTTGCGTGCAGTGGTAAGGTTCAAGTTTCGTACTTCAGGGGAAACAAAACAGCAAGATTATTAACATTTTTCATTCTAGGACATTTAGGCCAACTTTGCTCAAGGGAAGAGGGTCAACACTAACATACTAGAAAGCTACACTGAAATTTGTGAGCAAATAAAAGCAATCAATTTGTTTTTCGGTCTTGTTCTGTTGTCTCTGTGCATATTTTCTTCAGCACCCTGCTGAGAAAGAAGCATTTGGTATAACACCCACTATTAACTACGGTTCCCTAATCTATGAAGAAAATAGGATTGGAAAAAGTAGGGAGCATTGAGTGAATCTGAAAGTATAGGAGATAATGTTAGAGAGGAAGCAGGGGGGTTTGAGCAAGGGTAATGACACCATCTTATATAGCATAATATATCCCACTTTCACGTTTAAGCCCTTTTAAGTTGGGTTTTCTGTTACCTGCAGGCAAAAGCATCCTAGTAGATACCTCATCTCTTTGCTTTTCTTGGGCTTTGGTTCATCAGGTAAACCTCCTTCCATTAAAGGTAACAGATTTTATATTAAGGAAGGTGAGATTTCCTCACAGTACTCCTATTTATTCTTTTCTAGATCATCGGGAAATCCTTCTTGACATAGAAGATAAGAGCAAAACATGAATTGAATAGTTCCTTTCTCATCAAGACTCTTTGCAAGAAACAGGCACAGGAGATTCAGCTAAACATAAGGGGTTTATACTTGAGACCTCAGGATGGAACAGCACTGAAAGCACCTCCTGGGAACAGGAACTGGAGATTGGCATGAAATTACAGGTAGCTCTGCAGCTGTCTAGGGAGCACCCTGGTATTCCTCCCCCTAATGTGATTCAGCTCCTTCCTATGTCTCTTTGTTCCTGTCTCATTACTAAGTGGGCACTTCCCTCTGCATCTTTTAGTTCAAATACATGAGAAAAAGTATATGATTGGCTCAACCCCCAGGCCACACCACACAAGTCCAAGGTTGTGACAAGCTTGTGGACTGGCTACTCATAGATCAGATGTCCAGACATGATCCATTTGACTGTGGGACAGATAGGGTTCTATAGTATGGAATAAGGTCTTTAAGACAACTGGGATGAATGACTAAGTGAATGAATGAATATCAAACCAACTCTGGATAAGGTAGAAGATGACAAACAGAGCCATCACATCCACTTTCTTCTCTTCGTTAGCAAGAAACATTTTATGAGCAAGGGGTCTGTCTCCCTCTTGATCTCCCTTACAGATCCTTAATATATAATTTGAAAAATCCTTTTTGTTGCCTTATATTTCTTTTACAAGATTTGGTTCATCCTGATAGATAGTTGCTTTTGTTTCCTTTTTCCCAACCATGTATCAATCTTCTAAAATCTGAACTCAATGGAGAATGCCCAGAGCAACCAGACAGGTTTCCATTAGGACCTCACTATCAGGGTGGCATTATGACTTTCATGGGCCCTTTAACCTTCAGAAGCCCCTTCCTCAATTAAAAAATAAATTTACTTAAAAATATATATATATATAAATATACATATAAACATAAATTATATTTTATAACTGTGTTGGTATAAGACAAATATAGTACAGATGCAGACAGATACAGGCTGGATTCATTATTGACATATTCATTTCTTCTTCAAATTTTAAAAGAATTTAAATTAAAATATTTTCATGGGCCCCTAAAACTATCATGGACCCTCAGCACCATACCTATTGTGCCTAATGGGTAATTTGGACCTGCTTGCCATAAATCTTCTCAGGATCTGCTTTGCACAACCATACTTTTATCTTTTCCTAATCTTCTTTTTTTTTTTTTTCCTAATCTTCTTAAACAGTCTTGCCAATGGTCCTCATGTCACAGAAACATGCCAATCATTTCTCAGAATGTTTTAAAATTCACATTTTTTAAGTTAAGGGGAATGAGTTTTACCTGATACCTAAGAAATTCTGATGCCTTTATATTCCTCATATACATGATGGAAATAATAATAACTATTTAATAGAATTAAATGAAGTAAGGATGTAAAAACACTTTGTAAACCCTGAATTACTTTACAAAGGTTGGGTATTAATATACTTAAAAATTTTTAATTTCAATACCTTAATCAAAAATTTAACTGTGATGGATGAAGGAACAAGATAAAACCCCAGAAAAACAACTAAATAAAGTGGAGATAGGCAACCATCCAGAAAAATGATAGTGAAGATGATCCAGGACCTTGGAAAAAGAATGGAGGCAAAGATCGAGAAGATGCAAGAAATGTTTAACAAAGACCTAGAAGAATTAAAGAACAAACACCTAGAAGAAATAAAGAACAAACAAACAGAGATGAACAATACCATAACTGAAATGAAAAATACACTAGAAGGAATCAACAGCAGAATAACTGAGGCAGAAGAATGGATAAGTGACCTGGAAGACAGAATGGTGGAATTCACTGCTGCGGAACAGAATAAAGAAAAAAGAATGAAAAGAAATGAAGACAGCCTAACAGACCTCTGGGACAACATTAAACACAACAACATTCGCATTACAGGAGTCCCAGAAGGACAAGAGAGAGAGAAAGGACCCAAGAAAATATGTGAAGAGATTATAGTCGAAAACTTCCCTAACATGGGAAAGGAAATAGCCACCGAAGTTCAGGAAGCGCAGAGAGTTCCAGCCAGGATAAACCCAAGGAGAAACACGTCGATACACATAGTAATTAAATTGGCAAAAATTAAAGGCAAGGAAAAATTATTGAAAGCAACAAGGGAAAAATGACAAATAACATACAAGGGAACTCCCATAAGGTTAACAACTGATTTCTCAGTAGAAACTCTACAAGCCAGAAGGGAGTGGCATGACATATTTAAAGTGATGAAAGGGAAGAACCTACAACCAAGATTACTCTATCCGGCAAGGAGCTCATTCAGATTCGACGGAGAAATCAAAAGTTTTACAGACAAGCAAAAGCTAAGAGAATTCAGCACCATCAAACCAGCTCTACAACAAATGCTAAAGGAACATCTCTAAGTAGGAAACATAACAGAGGAAAAGGACCTACAAAAACAAACCCATAATAATTAAGAAAATGGTAATAGGAACATACATATTGATAATTACCTTAAATGTGAATGGATTAAATGCTCCAACCAAAAGACAGGCTTGCTGAATGAATACAAAAACAAGAGCCCTATATATGCTGTCTACAAGAGACCCACTTCAGACCTAGGGACACATACAGACTGAAAGTGAGGGGATACAAAAAGATATTCCATGCAAATGGAAATCAAAAAAAAAGCTGAAGTAGCAGTACTCATATCAGATAAAATAGACTTTAAAATAAAGAATGTTACAAGAGACAAGAAAGGACACTACCTAATGATCAAGGGATCAATCCAAGAAGAAGATATAACAATTATAACTATATATGTACCCAACATAGGAGCACCTCAATACATAAGGCAACTGCTAACAGCTATAAAAGGGGAAATCGACAGTAACACAATAATAGTGGGGGACTTTAACACCTCACTTACACCAATGGACAGATCATCCAAACAGAAAATTAATAAGGAAACACAAGCTTTAAATGACACAATAGACCAGATAGATTTAATCGATATTTATAGGACATTCCATCCAAAAACAGCAGATTACACTTTCTTCTCAAGTGCGCATGGAACATTCTCCAGGATAGATCGCATCTTGGGTCACAAATCAAGTCTCAGTAAATTTAAGAAAATTGAAATCATATCAAGCATCTTTTCTGACCACAACGCTATGAGACTAGATATCAATTACAGGGGAAAAAAATGTAAAAAACACAAACACATGGAGGCTAAACAATACGTTACTAAATAACCAAGAGATCACTGAAGAAATCAAAAAATACCTAGAAACAAATGACAACAAAAACACGATGATCCAAAACCTATGGGATGCAGCAAAAGCAGTTCTAAGAAGGAAGTTTATAGCAATACAAGCTTACCTCAAGAAACAAGAAAAATCTCAAATAAACAATTTACCCTTACACCTAAAGGAACTAAAGAAAGAAGAAAAAACAAAACCCAAAGTTAGTAGAAGGAAAGAAATCATAAAGATCAGAGCAGAAATAAATGAAATAGAAACAAAGAAAACAATAGCAAAGATCAATAAAACTAAAAGCTGGTTCCTTGAGAAGATAAACAAAATTGATAAACCATTAGCCAGACTCATCAAGAAAAAGAGGGAGAGGACTCAAATCAATAAAATTAGAAATGAAAAAGGAGAAGTTACAACGGACACGACAGAAATATAAAGCATCATAAGAGACCACTACAAGCAACTCTATGCCAATAAAATGGACAACCTGGGGCTTCCCTGGTGGCACAGTGGTTGAGAGTCCGCCTGCCGATGCAGGGGACATGGGTTCGTGACCCGGTCCAGGAAGATCCCACATACCGCGGAGCGGCTGGGCCCGTGAGCTATGGCCACTGAGCCTGCACGTCCGGAGCCTGTGCCCCACAACAAGAGAGGCCACAACAGTGAGAGGCCCACATACCACAAAAAAAAAATGGACAACCTGGAAGAAATGGACAAATGCTTAGAAAGGTATAACCTTCCAAGACTGAACCAGGAAGAAACAGAAAATATGAACAGACCAATCACAAGTAATGAAATTGAAACTGTGATTAAAAATCTTCCAACAAACAAAGTCCAGGACCAGATGGCTTCACAGGTGAATCCTATCAAACATTTAGAGAAGAGCTAACATCTATCCTTCTCAAATTCTTCCAAAAAACTGCAGAGGAAAGGAACACTCCCAAACTCATTCTATGAGGTCACCATCACCCTGATACCAAAACCAGACAACGGTACTACAAAAAAAGAAAATTACAGACAATATCACTGATGAATACAGATGCAAAAATCTTCAACAAAACACTAGCAAACAGAATCCAACAACACATTAAAAGGATCATACACCATGTTCAAGTGGGATTTATCCCAGGGATGCAACGATTCTTCAATATACGCAAATCAATCAATGTGATACACCATATTAACAAATTGAAGAATAAAAACCATATGAAAAAAAAATTTAACTGTGACAAATACCTGATAACTGTGGCAAAAGGAGAAGGTACCGAGTCGTGTATAAGTTTATTTTGCTTTAAAAAGTTGACACAATACAAGTAACATATAGAAATAGTGCTTTGTTCACATCACTTGTTTCCCTGTTTCAATAAAACTTCTGTTTCTAAATGGAAAAAAAAATTTACCTGTGTCGATTCAATTTTGTTTAGAGATATTCTGGTTAAAAGATTCATAATGAGATACCAAGAGAAATGGCCTTCACTGATTCAACACTGACTTTTGTTGTTGAAATCCACATAACTGCTAACTTGGTGCTATTTTTAGAACTAAATGAGGCCCTTCTCTTTCTGCAGTACACCAGTGTACTTAGTGTACGTTCAGAGTAGCAGAGGAACATCTCTTTTCCATAAGCCTTTCTTTTGAAGACCTTTGTAGTTCTACAATACAAAGTGTGAATGCCAGGCTGTCTGAATATGATTGAAGGGAGAAAGAAATAAAAATTCCTCCTCTCCAGATGGTTCAGTATAACACCATTCCTGGTAAAAATTCTCCTTTCTCCTCTATCATAAATCGAGACCACTGTTAGCTATGAGTATCGAGTTGCTAGAGGAGACCTACATGCCTCATTTGGGTTAAAGGCATCCTGGCCACATCATCTTCCCACTAATCCAGGTTTCTAAGCACAGAAGAACAGGAGATAACTCACTACCAATTTAAATGCATAATTTCAGAGAATCTTAAAACTGGAAGAAACTTTAAAATTCAACTAGGGCAATTTCCTCACTTCATTACAAATACACTGTGAGGCTTAGATGAGATGTATGAATCACTCAGGGCCTGCCTCAGGGTAGGCATATAACAAATGTTAGTCTGCTACTCCTGAAAGTTCTCTGGGCCTTTATTCTAGGCAATGAGACAGGAGTTTCTGCACTAAGCCCCAGAAATATTTTTTCAAAAGCTTTGGGTGTGGGGCTTCCCTGGTGGCGCAGTGGTTGAGAGTCCGCCTGCTGATGCAGGGGACATGGGTTCGTGCCCTGGTCCGGGAGGAGCCCACATGCCGCAGAGCAACTAAGCCCACAGCAGCTGCGCCACAACTACTGAGCCTGCGCTCTAGAGCCCGCAGGCCACAACTGCTGAAGCCCACGCGCCTAGAGCCCATGCTCCGGGACAAGAGAAGCCACCGCAATGAGAAGCCCGCGCACCGCGACAAAGAGTAGCCCGCGCGCGCGCGCAGCAACCAAGACCCAACACAGCCTAAATAAATAAATTTATAAAAAAAAAAAAAAAAAAAAGCTTTGGGTGTGATGCCCTGTTTTTAAGCTTATATTCAGTCCTTGTGGATTTTTCTATTTTCATTCCAATAATCAATTGCTCTTATGGTAAGCAACTTAGAAAAACCAACTATTACATTTTATAACTACTAAAAAGAGCAGTCAAATAAAGAGAAAGTAATTCTTAACCTAGAGTATCTTCTATTATTATTATTGTTACTGTTATATTATTAATTACTACTATTATAACACTGGATATGATGTAGGATACAGAATAAGCATAAGACATGGTGTTTGCTTTGATGCTTTGTTCTTATAAGAAATAAAGATCAGGAAATAATGTATTACCAATTTAAATGCACAATTTTGAATCCTAAAACTAGAACAAACTTTAAAATTTCAACTAGGGGGGAAAAAGAAATTTCAACTAGGGCAATTCTCTTCCTTCATAACAGATAAGTGGTGAAGCTTAAATGAGATGTGTGAATCACCTGTTTCTTTTTAATAACACTTTTAAAAACAGTCAAACATCTTTAAAGACATTATTTTGTAATAATTATATTATCTCCATCGTGGTGTAGGGGAAATGTGAATCCATTGACTAGAAAATAGGGGTAGGCAAACTTCCTATAAAAGGCAGAATAGTAAATATATTAGGCTTTGCAAGCCATATACGGTGTCTGTTACATTTTCTTTTTCTTTTTTTAATGACCTTTTACAAATATAAAAATCTTCCTCTTCCCACTGGCCATACAAAAGCAGATGGGCCAGATTTGCCCCGTGCAAGCTGTGGTTTGCCGACCCCTGGACTAGATAATAAAATTAAAGTCATAAGAGATAATGAATTAAATCAATTTATAAAACTGATAAAATCAGGAACAGGATTTAAATACTAATACTTCCTTCAGTATACCATTCTACATCTATGAAACATCTCTACCTTACCTGAAATTCATCAAAACATAAAAGACTTGCTTCTTCACTGATTTCTTCAGCTATAGGACCTATTGGATCGTATGATTTAGCCATGAATCCTGGTTTCCTTTTTGGCAAACTCTGTTTAAGGCGGTGTATTCCTTAAATGGATGAAGTTAAACACAAATCAAATATTGTATTAACAGTATATTTTAGATAACTAAAACATATTTTTAAAATCTCTAAATGAAACAGAGTGTGAACATAAAAATGAAGTTTAAATTTCACATACAAACAAAAATGATTATTGAGGTTGGTTGCAGTTTTTCCACCTCAAATAAGTTGTTCACGTATTACTATATTCCCATGGTTGTAAGAACACTTTGTGGTCATTCCATGTCCACTCTTCAATCACTTCAGAGATGACAAAGTGATAGAATAGATGATCAGATTGTGACTGATGGATCAACACACAGATCTTAGCCCTGAGGATTTCAGAGATGCAGGCAAAGGAAGTGATCGTGCCCTCTATGTCTAGCATATCTAATCAGGATGTTCCCTTGTTTCTGGCCAGTCCCACTTCATTCACTCTATGTTACTAAATGCTGAAAGTATTCTAAGAAAAGTACAATATTCCTGCCCTGAGAAGGTTACAGTATAGTTAGTAAACAAATAATGCAAAGATGAAATAACATACCCTTGACAAAGAAATAAAGCATACATACAAGAACAAACTGAATGCCTACATGCTAAGGTGACACAGAGGAAAAGGCCTTCCTTTGTGAAACAGGTGAGGCTTAAAGATTTCTTATTGATCCTTAGTAGAAAGAGAAAATGCCTGACCTTCATAGAGTAACCTCTGTTCTCTGATTTGGAAGTAATGAATTTGTCTCTAGGACCAACTCTGGACACATTACTAATTGCTTCAATATAGCACAAAACAAATGAAACCAAATACAAATCTTACTTTTAGCAAAAATCTAATTTTTTAAAAGATTAAGAACTTTAAGATGAGGAAAATTATCTTGTAATGTTTGTCCATTTAAATCACTTCTTTCAGATCATTAACTTACTTTTGTGAACATCTAGCATGAAACCATGAAAATGAACCCGTTTTTTCCTCTTCATTTCCACATAAGCATAAAACATGTCCATCACCATTGTTTTCCCTGTACCTTAAAAAAAAAAAAAAACTATTAAACAGTATGTACTGATTGCTCTAATGATTGTTCATTAGCTTTGGGATAATGAAACCACACTCTGCTACTGGAAAGCTTATGACTATGTTAACTTTTTTAAAAGCAGTGTTTGTGTCTTATGCTAAACTATCTAAAAATAAAATGTTGATATTATTCTTTTCTGTTAAAATCCTGTTTTTAAGAAATACAATATTTAGTTAGCACTCCAGGGAGTATTTCCTCCAGAGAACTATGCTTTTAAACTGGCAAGATTTACAGATTATTCATTCTTCAGTTTCTCTTCCAAAAGGCACAGTATAAATAACTTTAATTAATTAATTATTTATTGGGCCATTACAAAGGATGAGGAACTGTCTTAGGCACTATAGGAAAATTTACCAGTGAAAAATAAGAAAATACAGATTAGCACCTAACATAAACACTGAAAATAAATAATAGATGTTAGAGCTGGAGAATTGCCAATTATAACACTTTTTTTTTAATTTATTTATTTGTTTATTTATTTTTGGCTGCATTGGGTCTTCGTTGCTGAGCGCAGGCTTTCTCCAGTTGTGGTGAGCGAGGGCTACTCTTCCTTGCAGTGCACGGGCTTCTCATTGCGGTGGCTTCTCTTGTTGAGGAGCACGGGCTCTAGGCGCATGGGCTTCGGTAGTTGTGGCACACGGGCTCAGTAGTTGTGGCTCACAAGCTCTAGAGTGCAGGCTCAGTAGTTGTGGCACATGGGCTTAGTTGCTCTATGGCTTGTGGGATCTTCCCCCACCAGGGCTCAAACCTGTGTCACCTGCACTGGCAGGGGGATTCTTAACCACTATGCCACCAGGGAAGTCCTATAACACTTTTTTAAAAAGCTGAGAATATTGGCTTTCAAAATGAGGCTTACTTGAAGAAATTCAGATACAGTTAACCCTTATAATTAAATTATCTAATTTTCAGCACTCAAACTGTTAATCACTACAATCACATTAGTAATTGAAGAGTCAACAGCCTGAGCATTTCACAAGGCACGCACAGGAAGCCTATTCCCTCACAGAAAGCCCAGAGCTTTGGGGACACTGACAGTGGTCAAGCTTGGTTCACACCCAGCATTCCCCAGCAGGCAGGCCAGGGGATGCTGGTCTTGTCTCGCATCCTCACTGCTTCCTCCACCACCACCTTACCAAAGCGTCCAGGTTCTCCTTGCAGGAGCTGCAATTATTATACTAACTTCAAAGGCAGCTCAGGAAGCAAGATTTGAGTCTTAAATCTGTTGAGCTTTCCTCCATTCCATAAGATGACTTCGGACCATGCCATTTGAATTGTCAGAAAGTTTTTTGTATATGAAAATACAATTCACAGGACTTCCCTGGTGGCTAAGACTCTGCACTCCCCATGCTAGGGGCCTGGGTTTGATCCCTGGTCAGGGAACTAGATCCCGCATGCAGGCTGCAATGCAGACCCAGCGAGCCAAATAAATAAATAAATAAATAATTTTTTAAAAGAAAATACAATTCACCAGACAGATTTTTAATGAGAAGACCACTTAGACTGAAAAGTAACTTTTTGCAAAAATATTCGGTACAAGTCTCTTGATATAGTGAGTAGCAGCAAATTTTATATCATTACATTTACACAAAGAAGTGAATTAATAAAGTTTCAAATTCTGCTGCATGAAGCATAGTATACTTATAGATCCAGAAAAGAAGTCATGAATTATCTAACAAAAAATGTGAACAATATATATTTGAACGTAATCATTGTGCTCTTCTTCAAAAATGTGCTTAAAATGTAACAAAACCATCATATAAAAAGTTTCTGAAAATAAAAGCAAAAAGAAGAAATCATAAAGGAAAAAACTGATAAACTAGAATATGTAAAATTCAAACTTCTGAATATCAAAGTCACCATAAATAAAATATTCTTATTTATTTAATCAACATATTTTCATTGAATGCCTACCATGTGTGAGGCCCTATTCTAGGTGCTTATTAGGAAATGGCAGTGAACAAAACTAACAAAAATCCCTGTCCTATTGAAAACAGTATGGAGACCCCTTAAAAACTAAAAATAGAACTACCATATGATCCAGCAATTCCACTCTTGGGTATATATCTGGAAACAATGAAAACACCAACTTGAAAAGATACATGCATCCCAATGTTCACAGCAGCACTATTTACAATAGCCAAGACGTGGAAGCAACCCAAGTGCCCATCAACAGACAACTGGATTAAGAAGATGAGCCCTATGTCACTCCAACTTTTAGCTTGGAGGCTTCCAGACTGCTGCACAGAGAAGGTGAATCCAAGTTAAACACCCAGGTCTGAGTGAGTTAAGAGAGATCAGGATTATGGGAGTCCAAAATGCAGGTGAAATTTGCAAGGCAAAGTGCCAGAGAGGAGGAAGCTATATAATGAAAGAGCTCCAGAAACCAACAGGTGGACACTCTTGAGTCTTTGGCTGAATAATAGCTGCTCATGCGTAGGGTGATACATGATGTGAGGCAAGGGAAGCTGTGTTATGAACCCCTAGGAAACTGAGTGATAAACAATTTCCAGAGATGTTGATACATACAACAACTTGAATGACTCTCCAATGAATTACACTGAGTGGAAAAAAAAAAAAAGCCAATCTTAAAAAGTTACATACTTTTTCACTTATATAACATTTTTGAAATGACAGAATTTTAGAAATGGAGAACAGATTAGTGACTGCCAGGATGTAGAAATGGAGGGTGGATATGTATGGTTATAAAATTATGGGCAATACAAGGGATTCTTGTGGTGATACAGTTGTTCAGTATCTTGACTGTGGTGATGGATATATGAACCTACAGAGGTGATAAAGTGTATAGAACTAAATACACACATAAATGAGTACAGCACAGCTGATGTAAAACTCATGGATACAGAGTGCTGACTGTATTCCTTGTACTAGGCCATTTTATATAAGGGACCTGAATATCACCAAATTTTGATATCCTTGGGGACCCCTAGAACCAATCCCTGTGGATACCAAGGGATGACTATACAAGTAAAACTGGAGAAATCTGAACAGGATTGGTGAATTGTATCAATGTCAATACCTGGCTGTGATATTTTTACTATAGTTTTGCAAAATGTTGCCTTAGAGGGGAAATGAGTGTATACAGATCTCTCTGAATTACTTCTTATAACTGTATGTGAATCTGTAATTATCTCAATGAAATTTTCAATTAAAAAAATACTTCAAAGGAATCAAAGTGGCATGCAAGTAACTTATTTAACTCCCTGTCAAAATAAAATTCAACACATAAAAATTATATAATCTCACAACGTTTGAAAAAAATTTTGACAAAATTCAACACACATACATGATAAAAACTCTCAGCAAACTAGGAAATGAAGCAGACTTCCTCGACCTCATAAAGGACAAATACCAAAAAACCTACACTGAAAAGATGCTCAATATCACCAATTATTTGAAAAATGCAAAACAAAACTACAAGATACCACTTCACATCCATTAGGATAACTATTATGAAAACAACAAACAGAAAAATAATGTATTGATAAGGGTGTGGAAAATGGGGACCCTTGTATATTAATGGTGGGAATGTAAAATTGTGCAGCTGCTATGGAAAACAGTATGGCAGTTCCTCAAAAAATTAAACACAGAATGACCATATGATCCAGCAATTCCACTTCTGGATATACACAAAAGAATTGAAAGCTGGGATTCAAACAAATATTTGTTCATCAATGTTCACAGCAGCATTATTCACGGAAGTCAGAAGATGGAAACAACCCAAACATCCATTGACAGATGAAGGGATAAACAAAATTGGTATATACAATATAATGGAATATTATTCAGCCTTAAAAAAGAACCAAAAAAAAAGAAAAAAAAGAATGAAATTCTGACATAGTATCTTGAAGATACCATGCTAGGTGAAATAAGCCAGAAACAAAAGGATAAATATTATATGATCCCACTTACATGAGGTCCCTAGAGTTGTCAAATTCATAGAGACAAAAGTAGAACAGTGGTTGCCAGGGACTGGGAAGGAGGGGGTTATAGAATGGGTGTTATTGTTTAATAGGTACAGAGTTTCAGTTTGGGAAGATAAAAATGTTCTGGAGATGAATAGTGGTGACGTTTGCATAACAATATCAATGTACTTAATGCCACTGGACTGTACAGTTAAAATGATAAATTTTATATTATATATATGTTGTCACAATAAAAAAACTAATACATTAAACACACACACACACACACACACACAAACACAAACACACACACACACACCCTACAGTTAACATCATATTTAACTAGGGAAGACTGAACACTTCTCCCCTAAAATCTGACACAAGGCAAGGACATCCACTCTCATGACTTCTGTTCAACATTGTACTGCATCCTAGCTATGCAATGAGGCAAGAAAAAGAACTAGAAGGCATAGAAATTGTAAAGGAAAAAGTTAAATTGTCTTTATTCACAGATATGATTACGTTCACAAAAATTCCTGAAGAAGCTACCAAATAACCAGGAGTTATAAGAGTTAATAATTGAATTTAGAAAGGTCATCCAAAAAATCAATTGATTCTATACACTAGCAGTGATCAACTGGAAATTTAAATGTTAACATACAATACCATTTGCAGTAAAATACACGGGAATAAATTTATCAAAAAATATGGCAAACCTCTGCACTACAAACTACAAAACACCACTGAGAGAAATTAAAGAAGATACTTTAGGGACTTCCCTGGTGGCGCAGTGGTTAAGAATCTGCCTGCTAACGCAGGGGACACGGGTTCAAGCCCTGGTCCGGGAAGATCCCAAATGCCGCGGAGCAACTAAGCCCGTGTGCCACAACCATTGAGCCTGTGCTCTAGAGCCCGTGAGGCACAACTACTGAAGCCCACATGCCTAGAGCCCGTGCTCCGCAACAAGAGAAGCCACCACAATGAGAAGCCCACGTACTGCCGCGAAGAGTTGCCCCCACTCGTCGCAACTAGAGAAAGCCCGTGTGCAGCAACGGAGACCCAACGCAGCCAAAAATAAATAAATAAGATATTTTAAAATGAAGAAATATACCATGCTCATAGATTGGAATACTCAATATCTTAAGTTATCAATTCTCTGTAGACATTGCTCTATAGCTTCAACATAATCCCAATCAAAATCCCCAGATTTTTTTTAAAGAAATGAACAAGCTTATTCTAAAATGAACATGGAAATGCAAAGGCCACAGAATTGCCAAAATAATCTTGAAAAAGACAAAGTTGGAGGACTCACATCACACCACAGAGATGCATCAGCAAAATCCAAGTTGTAGGAAATCTTACAGGACAAAGATGTTTATAAGTATGTATGTATATATATGTGTGTGGTGTGCACACACCCAAGCATATACTACCTCAGGATGTAAAATATATTACTTACTGTGAGTCATGTTTAAAAATGTTTCAAAGCCATTGCCACAGTTTGTAAGCTTTGGGTGAGCAAAGGCTGTGTCTGCTTTTATTCACCATTACGTTTCCAGAAACAACAGACTGCCTGGCACAAGGCAAGTGCTCAACAAGCATTTGTCAAGTGACTAGAAGAATGAGGACAGATGTTGGAAAAAAGGAGGGAAGAAACCAGCACTAAATTTCACCTGCTTCATAATTTTGCTTTGGTCTCTACAGAATCCTAAATAAAACCTTGTAATTTTCTCAGGATAAGATTCTTACTAGGGGAGTCATTTATAAAACCTAAAAATCTTTTAAATTCTAACTTTTAAGCCTATAGTTGGGAAGCCAAAAAATGACTACTCGAGAGCCCCCTCTAGTGGTGCCCTTTTCACAGCTGACCTCCTGCAGAAGGAGCTGGAAGTGGTATCCTCCACCACTGCCTCCCACCCAAGAAGAATTTTGCTTTCCAACCCCTAACCTTAAAAACAGTCTAGCTTTCCACTGGTGAAATTATCAATGTGGAACAGGTAAGGTTAAACCAGGAGACAGCAAAAAAGGGACTGACAAACAAAAATGTACTTATTATCTTCTAATGTACGGGAGAAATCACTAACCCTGCCATCACCACTCATTCTGCTAGTTTAGAGCTGAAACCTTGTTGTAAGAAAGCCAGCTGCAGGGTAAGAGTGAAGCCACAAAATACTACTACTGCAGCTTTTGACTTCTGCATGAGATATGATAAGCATTTTATTAATAAAAACATTTCAAGATTGAACCATGATGATATCAATGCTCCTGGGGTTCCCGTATTGAGGGTCCATCTGAGCCAATCATCTCAACATACCTATGAAGACAGAGTAGAGTGAAGTGGGCATGACAGAATCCAAGCCAAGGGCAGGAATAAGGAGAGGGAAAGGGATGCTATGAAACAGACATCTCTTTTCCACCAAGTCTCTTTAAAATTTAATATGTTTCCCAAGTCTAAAAAAGAAAAATAATAAAGAATAAGAGCTTGTAAAGGCATTCCGAGGCTATTCTCCCAGCCAGCGAGCCCCCGCAAAATGAGAATTTGACCTATCTTTTATTACCTATTTTGTAAGTATTCTAAACTAAACTGAGTATGGCCACCAAAATGTTCATCTCACTTCCTATTTCAGAATTCCTTTCTCTTCCCCTCTCTACATTATGAAGATGTTCCTAGCCAAAGATTGCCACACACCCAGCCTATGCGAATATCCCATGTTACACATCTTTTCTAATCCCTTCAAACATTCAGATAAATTACATTTATCGTACCTCCTTCAATTCGTTAGAATATGGCTGTATTTTCCAAACTAAAAATCCAACAACTTTCATAGTTGTTGTTGTTGTTGTTTTTTTAAGTCCTTTTGTAGAAGTGGAAACAGTTGTGCCTTACTAACCATCTCCATTTATGGTTAAGTGGTTAAGGTAACAAGAGAAACAAAGATGCAGATTTTAGCAATGACAGAACATGAAAGTGAAGGTATAGGAAGTAAACGTTCTCCAAAGAGGCAAAAAATAAGAGATGACAACAGAATGAGATCTGCTAGCGGTGCCCAAAGGTGCAGACACACAAAACTGCTCAAGTACCTGGTATAAATTAGATTCTAAATAAGAAGCATACATTGGTCTCAAAAATACCAATTAGCCAATGAACTAAGAAAAAGAATAGTTTGAGCTTCTTTCACATTTTTAAAATCTGCAAGTTTGAAGAATCTCTATCATTCACTTTTTAAATACTTTTTATTAGATTTGCTAAATCTATAAATGTAAAACAGGCATTTAGAGGCATTAGTAAACAAATCAGAAGAAGAAGGAGGACCCAAAAAAGAACATTTTGATCTTTAAGGCAGTATAACTACTTATTGAACTTCTATTATTTTTCTTACCCTAAAATTCTTATTAAGATAACGAACCTCTGCCACCACTTCCTCACAATGCAAATTTGTTGATCTCGTTACATTAAATGTGCATTTTGAGTATGTAAAGAACTGAAGGACAAGCCATAAGGTCAAAGGAAGGAGGAGCCACCTTCATGACATCAGTGAAGGTGGGTAACCAGGGAGAGGTTTAAAACTGGAGAAAAAGATTTGATTGAAGGAAATAGAAACCAGAAACAGACAACTTCAGCAAGAATGAAGTCAGGGAAGAAGAAAGACGTTAACTGATTAGGAAAATCCAGAAAGTAAGTGACAGCTCATAAGGTTTCCAAGAAAATGTGAGTCTTTGTGCCAGTGCATGACCAAGGAAATGTTACTACTCATATGTTAAGAACGTCTACTCAGGGACTTCCCTGGTGGCACAGTGGTTAATAAACCGCTTGCCAATGCAGGGGACACGGGTTTGAGTCCTGTTCCGGGAAGACCCCACATGCCGCGGAGCAACTAAGCCTGTGCGCCACAACTACTGGGCCTGTACTCTAGAGCCCGTGAGCCACATCTACTGAGCCCGAGCACCACAACTACTGAAGCCCATGCGCCTAGAGCCCATGCTCCTCAACAAGAGAAGCCACCGCAATGAGAAGCCTGCGCACCGCAATGAAGAGTAGCCCCTGCTCGCCGCAACTAGAGATAGTCTGCGCACAGCAACGAAGACCCAACGCAGCCAAAATAAGTAAGTAAATAAATTTATTTTTTAAAAAAAGTAAAAACAAACAGCTTATTTTTTTTAAGTTATTAACCTGAGTCAAATAGCACTGAGCAATGAGATTCTGGTTTATCTAATAACCTATCTGGAAATGACTTCCTTCCCTGAGATCAACTGACTTTATACATTAAATAATGTTTGCACCCTAACATGCTAACTAATCCTGCCTTCAACTGCAGTCACCCTATGAGAAATAAAAGTAAAAACTAAGATAACTGCACTCCTCTCCTTTCTCCTATTTTACCTCACCTCATCCTGTTCCTGCTGGTAGTGTACTGAGGGATAGAAATGGAAGTTATCCCTGAGTGAAAGCTGGGAAACTTTTTGTTTGGACCACTTAAAACTTATTTTAACACACTTACCAACATCTCCATAAACATACAGGCCCCTTGGAGGTTTGCTCCTTGAAAAAAGCTGCAAATTAAGAACAAATTATAAATCTCCAACATGGAAATAATCGAATATCATCATATACACAGTGTTCCTAACCGTGCTATATATACAGGACTGAAATGGGCTACTGTACACAAGTACAAAAAACTTGATATAAAAGGCTATGAAGCCCCACTTAGGTTTTAATATAGGAGGCAAGAATCATAATAGCTCAGAGCAAGGCTCTGAAGTCACACAACTTAAGTTTACATCCACTTCACAATTTACTAACCATGTAATCTTCCCCCTCTTTCCCAAATGGGCTCCCCAAACAATGACAGCCTAGCTCATTCCCAGCAAACAAGAGATCAGAAGACTTTTTCTGAAGAAAGTGAATGGTTTCCAAAAAGAAAGGCCCAAAGGCACCTAGTGTGGGTTTCTCCCAAAGAAAGAACTGGGTCCCTATCAGATCACCCTACAGTAAAGCATACTAGTCAAACCTCTTAAGATGGAGCCTTCAATCAGTTCATTAGTATCTAAAAAGACTCTAAAACGAATTGACAGCCAAGAATCAACAGAAATTTGAAAAAAAAAACAGAAAAATTCCCATTATGAAAGTTGGAGACCACAGCAAATATACAGGAGGCAAAAAACTCCAAGGAAACAGAGACTACACAGACAGCAAAAGGAAACTTCAAAATAAAACTGTAACCAATATAATTAATATGCTGAGGAAAATAAAAGAAGTTATTAAAACTATAAAGCAGGAACAAAATGCAATTTTTAAAAGGAATATTAAGAACAAGAGAGCACTTTGAAATTTAACATATGGTAGCAGAAACAAAATTCCAGAAAAGGGATTAGAAGATAAGCTTGAGGAAATGTTAAAGAAATACAACAAATAAACAATGAAAGATGGAAAATATAAGAAAATTACAGGATTAATTCAGGAGGTCCAATATCTGACCAAAAGGAATTCCAGAAAGAGGAAATAGAGAAAAAAGAGAGGAAGAAATTACCTAAGATTTTTCTCAGATCTGAAGGACGAAATTTCAAGATTGGGAGGACAGATTATATAAGTGTCCAACACAATGAGGGAAATAAGACCCATACCAAGTCATAATCCTGAAATTTCAGACACCAGGGATATAAAGGAAATCCTACAAACGTCCAAGGTGGCAGTGGGGTGGGCGTTCAGGGGGAAACGTGGTGGGGAGTGGGTGGCTGGAGACAGGTCAGAAACAACCGATAAAAACTTGAATAAAGTTTGAGGGGCAGTGATTTCCAATCCATCCAATCTATCCATCAAGTGTGAAAATGGGAAACTGACATTCCATACATACAGGGTCTCAAAAAACCCTCCGCAACAGAAATAGGAACACCTAGGCTCCATGAAACACAGAGGATCCTGGGGAGAATGCCCTGGTAAGATGGAGGGCTGCTCTCTAGAACCACAGTGGCACAAGCAGGACAAGAAAGCAATCAAGTCCAGACCAAAACAGGAGGATGGAGGCCTCAAAGGAAGAAACAAAATGGAACTTCTCTTTGCCTGATATTATTATCAACCCAAATTACCTTCCTGAATTTTGCTCCACTTAGAAGAGTAACCTTCAAACTATATGACAGTTCCTAGACACCTGTGCAAAAACCAAGGTGAGCCAGAGCTGAGAGAGTTCAGAAAGGGTAAAAGCAGAAAGAAGCGAAGGTTATGCCACTTAGCACCAACCAGAGCAGTCAATATTTTGACAGAGAACATTTTCAAAAGCTAGACTTCAGGATCCACTACCTAATGCTTTTGTTTTTTAATCTGTGGATTCACTCCAGCATGCCTCAGAAACCTCTCTCGCTTTCCTATCCCTCAGCTTTCTCTATAAATCCAGCCTCTGACTCTAGCACGCCCCTTCCAAAAGAACCTTCACCATGGTTTAGGCAAAAGGATCTTCTTTGCTTTGATTCTGCCAGGTGGATATGTCTTCCCTGTGTTCCTCTGCACATTAACTCTCGATCTATTCTTAAATCTCAACTGAAAACAGATGCCACTCCTGCCAAAACCTCTTAGTTGTCTTGGTGTAATATCTTATGTGAACCATTCTTGTACACTGGTTATTCTATTTTCAATTTGCCAGAAAAAAAGCATCATGCTCCTCAATAATTTTAGAACAGCTTCAAATTAGAAAACTTATATACAACCTAATAATCTCTAAGTATATTCTATGCATTAGAAATCTTTTGAAAGCAAATTTTTGCATAAGGTAACTGGAAATGTTATAGCAATTCTTCACATCACATTTTGTAGAAACAGCCCAGGATCTAGTCATGATATAATCAACATATGCTGAACCAATGAAGTTCAAGCCAAAAATTTAACAAAGGTGGGGGAAAAAGATGACATGGGAAGAGCTCAATGCTGCTAAAAAAAAAAAAAAAAAAAATCACTTGGGCCTATCTTCTGTTTTACCCAAACTCAACGTATTTTTGAAAGAGCACTTTGGCAAATATTACAGTACATTATCTATTACATATATAATTTATATTATATTATATTTTATGGCAATATTTAGAAGATGATAAAGAGATATGGTTATAGAGTATCAAAGGAAAAGATTCTCAAACATCTGAGATCACAAATATCTCGTATGGCATAAATACTGTTTAAGAAGCAGATTTTACTCCAAATAAATTGATAAACACAATGGATAATCCTCTAACAATAAATGTTAGACATCATCTATCTAAACTATGTTATATACACACTAAGTATTTTCACTTGGAGAGGCAGGTTAGTTTTCTCCTCATAAAATTTCAGTCTTCCAAAAATTATTGAAATTATTTCAAAGGATTTAAAACTATATTTTAAGGGGAAAATCAGAGGATTGAATGGAGAACAGTAAGACTATTTAGAAGGCTGTAAAATGGGTTCTAAAGAAGTTTTTTAATTCTTTATTCATAGTGGTCAATTCAGGGAGAGTTAGGTTCACACAGTTTTCTTCAAAATAACGACACAGGCAACCACATAATTTACATGCTCCTAATTTACATTTTCTCACAATTTACTCTATTTTTCAGGTCCATTAAATTTCCTTTCCCAATGTTTTAATTTCCTGTAATGTGTTCCTATGTCTCAGAGCACTCCACCCTGGCATAGTTCCTGGGTGCTGGGGTTCTACATGTGCTCCCATCCTCCACAAGCCTCCTTCATCCTGCTCTCTACCCTGGGGGCAACCTTGCTGGCTGGCTGCTAGCTGGGTTCAGCCCCTGGGAGGCACTACTTGCAGGAGATAGGAGGGAGGAGGTGGAGAGAAATCCGGGTCATTCTCTCCCGTTGCTTCCCTGCTTCAGTGCTGTGTCTCTAGCAGAGCTGCATCCCTCCATAATCATTAGGTCCTCATGCCACAGCTACAGCTCTGCAGGCTCCTCCTTCACTCCTCCATCCTTTGTTTGCTGCCTTAGGCCTGCCCTGCCCATGACTCTCTAAGTCATCTCGATTCAGTCTTTAAAGTGCTGTGAACAGTTTCCTGACAGCGCTCTGATACACGCCCAACCTCTAAAATACACCTACTTAACACTGACTAGACAAAGACTTGAAGATCTGAACATGAATAAGTTTCTCTAGTGACCGGTTGTAAGATTTCTCATGTTACTTATATCTTAGGGAATTTGTGAAGTAGGATGATGACACCTTCTCTAATGTGTTTTTGATAAGGATCCAGTGATACTGTATTACAGATTGTGCAGATGGTAAGCTTAAGGATGATGTTGGAAGACAGTGGAAAGCTATCACCTACCTCCACTAAGCATAAAAGATATAAGGAAAGAGTATTAGAGTTGAACTCAAAAGATCTGGGTACAAATTCTGGTTCGGCTACTTATTAGCTATGTGACTCTGGGTAAGCCACATCAACTCTACAACCAGCCATTTCCTTATCTGTTGGGTGCAGGACACGGCACTGGGGAGTTCCCACTCACTGCCCACCTCTGCACACCTAATCACAAGGCCCACTCACTCATGCTGAAGACTGTAAACTTCATGTACTGATACCTGCTTCTATCCAAACCTATGGACCACTAAGAAGAAACATCGCACCCTTTGACACACCCTTCTCAAAGATCTGAACAACATTAATGTACACTTAAGCTATTTTATATCTATACAAACTCTACCAAACAAATCAAGAATACATTCAAGAACATGGAGCACATTTTCAAATACTGTGCATATTCCAAGCCATAAAGGAAACCTCAATAAACTCCAAAGAATCACTGTAGTCCAACCAAAATGGAATAAAATTAGAAATAAATGATGGAAGGATAGCTAAAAATAGAAAAATCTCATACTAAGATATTGACTTTCCCTCACATTCCCTCACGTCCACCCAAACTTCTGGGATTGCAATTTCACATAGGAAGTGGAAGGAGGTCCAACCCAATGCCTTCTGTTTTCTCTTTATAAAGATGTAGACATTTGCTGAAAGTGATAGGGGAAGTGTAGTTCAGCTTGAAGGGAGCTAAGAAGGCTCTAGAGAATCGTTACAGAGAAGAGTGAACTAACCAGTGAAACAGATCTGTTGACAAAATGGAGGGACACGCCTCAGGGCTTTCAGATTGTTCTCAACAATCTTCTATACCTGTGCAGTAGCCATGTCCTTTAGGTGAGAATGATCCCACTCCCAGCTCTATCCTCCACAACTGGATGAGGGGTTCAAGGGTGAGCTTATGACTAAGTTCAGTCAAGCAGAGTTCTGTTGTTCAACTCTAGGTGAAAGAGAAGCTCTAGTCTTCTGGGCAGTATGCTGTGTAGATGTGATGCTAGTTTGCTACTTTGAGATAAGCCAAGCTGAACACAAAGCCAAAATAATCAAGAGGGCAAGATCAAGATCTCCAAGTAAGTAATAGAGTCAGGGGCCTAATACACTGCACCTGAAGCATACTTATCCCTGGACTTCTACATGAGCCAATGATTACTTGTGTTATTTAACCTAGTTTAGTTGGGTTTTCTGTTATTCACAACTGAAAGCATTCTAACTGATGTCATAATATATTTTACTAGGCCATTTTAATGGTTTGATATAAGTATTTATAAAAGTATCTGAAAGTATCTATTCTCAAGAGAGAGCTATAGTAATCAAAACAGTATGGTACTGGTATTAAAACAGACATACAGATCAATGGAACAGAACAGCGAGCCCAGAAATAAATCCACACATATATGATTAATTAATTTATATCAAAGGAGCCAAGGGTATACAAAGGAGCCAAGGGTATACAAACAAGCCAAGATTTAAGGATAGTTTCTTCAATAAACGGTGTTGGGAAAACTGGACAGCCACATGAAAAAAAATGAAACTGGACCATTACTTATATCAAACACAAAAACCAACTCAAAATGGATTATAGACTTCAACATAAGACCTGAAACCATAAAACTCCTAAAAGAAAACACAGGTGGTGAGCTGCTTGACACTGGTCTTAGCAATGACTTTTTGGATTTGATATCAAAAGCAAAGGCAACAAAAGCAAAAATAAACAAATGGGACTTTATCAAACTAAAAAGCAAAAGAAACAATCAACAAAATGAAAAGGCAACCTACCAAACGAGAAAAAATATTTTCAAATCATATGTGATATTTTAGTATCTAAAATACACAAAGAACTCATACAACTCAACAGGAAGAAAACGATCCAATTAAAAGATGGTCAGAAAATCTGAACAGACATTATTTCCAAAGAAGTCATACACATGGCTAAAAGGCATGTGAAAAGATGCTCAATATCACTAATCATCAGGAAATGAAATCAAAACCACAATGAGATATCATCTCACATCTGTTAGAACGGCTATTACCAAAATAATAAGAAATAAGTGTTGGTGAGGATGTGGAGAAAGGGAACCCTCATGCACTGTTGGTAGGAATGTAAATTGGTGCAGCCACTATGGAAAACAGTATGGAGGTTCCTCAAAAAGTTAAAAATAGAGCTACCATATGATCTAGCAATTCCACTTCTGGAAATTTATCCAAATGAAAACACTAGCTCAAAAAGATATCTGCAACTCCTTTTTCATTGCAGCATCATTTACAATAGCCAAAACATGGAAACAACTTAAGTGTTATACACACACACAATGTAAATTATTCAACCATTAAAAAAGAAAGAAATCCACATTTGTGACAAATTGATGGACACTGAGAACATTATGCTATGAGAAATAAATCAGACAGAGAAAGACAGCGTATGAACTCACTTATATGTGGAATCTAAAAATAAAAACTAAACTCATAGGTATCTAGTCAAGAGAGTATGTCAAGTTTAGGAGACTTACTTTAATAAGTATTACAATACTATATACTAAATCAAAAGGGAGGATAATAAGAAGAGCAGCTATCAGAAAAATGTCATTAAAATTTTTTTAAATGATATGAATAAATTGCCAATTGTCCAATAAGGAAATGTGCTGATGTCACAAGTGTTTGGGGTCCTAGCTGTTATGCATTTAGTGATGCACTCCAAACCACTAAATTTAGTAAAAATTTTATGATTTGAATTTTATATACATAAAAGCCCACTTCCACATAGAGAATCTTTTGAACGTGAGGACTATACTTTTTAAAGTAAATATCTGATAATTATTCTATCAAAATTTTATTAGACAGAGTCAAATGTAAAGCATGATTACTGGATTCAAACACACACAGTTAAAAGAACATTTGGGGGACAACTGAAGAAATCTGAATATGGGCTTCATATTTAGGATTGCCAGATAAAATACAGGATGCCAGGTAAATTTGAATTTCACACTGATATCAAATAATTTTTTAGTACATGTATGTCCTAAATATTGCATGGTACATATATACACTAAAAAACTATTCATTATTTACCTGAAATTCAGGTTTATCTGGACATGCTGTAATTTTGTTTGCTAAATCGGGTGGCCCTATTTTAGATATCATTACATCAATGTTAAGTTTCTTGGGTGTGATAATGGTAATATAGTTATTCAGGAAAACGTCCTTGTTAGGAAATACATAATGATGTTTTTAGAGGTCAAGTGTTATGATGTTACAACTTACTTTCAGATGATTAAAGAAAAAATATTGAGAGAGAGAGAGAAAAAAAGAAAACAAATGTGGCAAAATGTTAACCATTAGTGCTTTTAA
This sequence comes from Phocoena phocoena, assembly GCF_963924675.1. Lineage (NCBI taxonomy): Eukaryota > Metazoa > Chordata > Mammalia > Artiodactyla > Phocoenidae > Phocoena > Phocoena phocoena. The sequence goes on from NC_089230.1 coordinate 50,621,256, forward strand.
GTGTACTGTTGAAATTTTTCAAAATAAAAAGTTGCGAAAAACAAAACAAAATCTGGTAAGGTGATTAATTACTGTATTACTTTTACTTTTGAACTAAGTCTAAAATTATTCTAAAATATCTACATATTTGCATTTTAGACAATTGCTTTCAAAACTATTCCTTTAACTCCTGCAAAGTAAACATTTGCCATCCATCATTCCAAATATTTTGATTTAATCATTCTAACTTTATCCTTTGTTCCTTATGATATTAAAATTCTAGCATTAAAAATAATCCCAGGTGGGCTTCCCTGGTGGCACAATGGTTGAGAGTCCGCCTGCCGATACAGGGGACACCGGTTCGTGCCCCGGTCCGGGAAGATCCCACATGCCTTGGAGCGGCTGGGCCCATGAGCCACGGCCGCTGAGCCTGCGCGTCCAGAGTCTGTGCTCCACAACGGGAGAGGCCACAACAGTGAGAGGCCTGTGTACCGTAAAAAAAAAAAAAAAAAATCCAAGGTGATTCTCATCAAAGTTATAAATTAAAACAGCATGTCCTCCACCTTTCTGGGTTACTGTCTACCTGCTAGTCAAGTATAATTTCCATTAGGACAATTAGATAATAAGGGTGATGCTTTAAAATAAAGAGTTGGTTTCATTTGTTTAAAATGTAGGAATACTCCTTTTCCTGTTTCTCCCTACTCCCCTCACCATTCCATTACTAACTCCTAAAATGATAGTGATTCCAGCTGGAATACAGAGCATAATTACATCTTTTAAAAACAAGCATTATATCATTCTCAACATAGACCACTGTTTAATAAAAGTAGATCACTTCAGGTTTCTAAGACGATCATTAAAGCTAAAGAACTGAACTATATGTTAGCACCCACAAATGCTCTTTAAATGAAAATCTTTTTTTAAATGCCATCAGCTGATTTGCAAAAGAACCCTTGTAACCTAAAGTACACCAATTTGTTCAGTTTACTAGTATAATTAAGCCTTTTAAGTACCTAAATAATAAACAAGTGTGGGGGGCAGAGTTTAAACCTCTACAACTAGCATAAGAAATGGCTCAATTTCTGATTATAACAGAATTTGAAGATGCAAATGACTTTTTAATGTTGCATGCATTCAAGCAACAAGCATTTCTAAGTGCCTATGTGTGTCAGTGGGAGACAAATGACAGGAGGCAATTTCTCCAGCAAATCCTTCCAGTTCACTCACTCCTGATATACGAATTCTGGACTAGCTTAGGTGAAGATAAGCTAGGTGTGACCTACTCCAGTCCACCACTTGTTCAGAGGGATGTCCAGGACTTAAGCATAATTCTCAAACCTACCTGGAGTTTATCAAAAGAAGGATGTAGAAAATATTCCTCAGTCTGAACCTAGTTGAGGTTCTGAATTTGAGGGATTAAAGTGGCCTTCCAGGCTTCTCCTGGATTTTCAAAGAACTGACACTATAGAGGAAATGAGAACACAAACATGTCCACAGAGAAGCAAGTGAATATAAAAACTCACAGAGGGCTTCCCTGGTGGCGCAATGGTTAAGAATCCGCCTGCCAATGCAGGAGACACAGGTTTTAGCCCTGGTTTGGGAAGATCCCACATGCCGTGGAGCAACTAAGCCCGTGCACCACAACTACTGAGCCTGCGCTCTAGAGCCCGCAATCCACAACTACTGAGCCCATGTGCCAGAACTACTGAAGCCTATGTGCCTAGAGCCCATGCTCCGGAACAAGAGAAGCCACGACAATGAGAAGCCCACGCACCACAACGAAGAGTAGCCTCTGCTCACCTCAACTAGAGAAAGCCCGTGCACAGCAATGAGGACCCAACGCAACCAATAAATAAATTAATTAATTTTTTTAAAAAAACAATAAAACTGACAGAGACACCTATGCTCTCACACAGACATATGGATAGGCTCACAGCCACCAGGACAACTGCCTTCAGAGTCAGCAGAGAATTATTTTGTGAATCTTCAGTGATTGCTTTGTTATTCATTCAAATCTTCATGTTTTTTTCATTTATTCCAGAAACATGGATTGAGCATTGATCACCTACTTTGTATCAGGCAGTGAGCTAAGTTCTGCAGACCTACAAGATCCAGAAAACAATGACATGGTATTTACTAAAGGAGCATGTGGTCACCAGATGGGCCATGTGAGACAGGCTACAGTAAAAGGATGGGGGGACAGGCAGCCTTAACAAAGACCCAAAGGCAAGAGAAGGCCCCAGTCTTGTCTAACAATCTTCAAGTAGCTTGTCACAGCTGCTGCTTTTATTGCCAGCAGAGAACAAAGACAGATGAGGCTGGCAAGAGACAGGGACATACGCCTTAATTAACCTTAATTATACCTGTATCCTTGGCTCCATGGATACATAGTACATAGTGAGGACCAACTCTTCTTGTTGTTGTTGAACTGAATTTATATATGATAATTCCAGGCATTCTGATAAACAAAGAGATACATTTTCTAGCTAAGCATGATAAATTTTTCTGTAAAATGAAAAATCATTTGCTTTTCCCAGCTACACAATAGAACTTCTTTCCCCAGTGCTCACCTTGAAGATGTATTAATCTCCTAAAGGACAAGAAGACACTTGGCTAATTATTTCCCCAGTATGTAAAATGGACACATTACCTGGAAAAGACAAACTGCTGAACATGGGGTAAGATTAAGTCCAATGTACATAGAACTCAGAAACATCTGGCATTCATGAAAAAGATTTAAGGCCAAGAAAACTCAGCTCATGAGATTCCAGAAAGAGGAAAGAAGTTTCATCGCTAAAAACCTCTTACTAAGATATTCCCTATGTCTTGCTGAGTACTTTTTGAGCTAATAATACCCCTTCCTCACTCAGTCTATTCGTAAAAAGCAAATGCTGAACTAGTAGAGTCTAGAATTATATTATCAGGAAAAGTTATAATTTCCTCAAAATTATTTTCTTAAATCAACTAACCTGTTGAAATATCTCACAGTTACACTTAAAAATATTTTTATTATGGAATATTATAAACACGCTAAATTGGAGAAAATACTGAATACCTGGTTACCTGCCACTCAGCTTTATCAAATCTTTATATTTTGAAATATTTATTCCAAAATTTAATAACACATTAGATAGAGTTGAAGCCCCCCCTTTGTGCCCTTCTTGCTCAGAGTTAACAATCCTAATTATGAAGTTTATCATCTCAACATTCCATTTTAAAAAATACGTTCTGATTTACTTATCTATTTTTGTGGCATCTGCTAGTTATCACCCCAAAACAGACTCTTCTTTGTCCATTTTTCTACTAAGTTGTTTGATTTTTTTTTCTATTTTTGGTAGGAGTTCTTTATATATTCTAGATATATATAGTCAATTATTATAGTCAATCTATTAGTCAATTACTTTTGATGCAAATATTTTCTCCCAGTCTGTGGTCTGCCTTTTCACCTTTCTATGGTGCTTACTGTTGACTAGAAGTTTTAAATTTTAGTAGAGTCAAGTGTATCCAACTTTACCTTTATAATTTAAACTTTCATATCTTGTATAAGAGAGTCTTCCTTTCCCCAGGTTCACAAAGATAACCCTCTATATTTTCTTCAAGAAGTTTTAAAATTTCACTTTAAACTTAGAACACTGACACTATGGAATTTATGTTTATGTTCAGAGAGGTAGGTACCTAATTTTATTTTCCTTTTCACAAAGATCATCAACTGTCTCATCCCTGCTTACTGACTAGACCATCTTTTTCCCACTGATTTTCAGTGTCAACTCAATGGTATATCAAGTCTCCATGTATCTCCTAGACTTCCTATTTTGTTCCATTTGTCTGTTTGTCTATATAATAAATCAGTGAATAGTTCTGTCGACTAGAGGCAGGTATACATAAAGGGAAGTAATGAAAAATCAGATTGGAAAGCTAGACTAAGTACAGTTCCAAGAGAACCTTGAATACTATTAATGGTCTCCCACCAGCCCTCAAATCTAGTCAGGAAGCAGTCATCCATCTATAGCAGGGGTTGGCAAATTATGGCCTATAGGCTAAATCCAGTCTGACATCTGTTTGTCTAAATAAATATTTATCAGAATACATTTATTTTTTAATTATCCATAGCTACTCTGACTACAATGGCAGAACTGAATAGCTATGACAGAGATCATATGGCCCCCTAACCCTAAAAGATTTCCTACATGGTCCTTTACAGAAAATATTTGCCAACCCCTGATCTAGAGACCTGACCAGAATCTCAGCATAGATTCCATGGCTCTAATGCCTCCTTATGGCCTACATAATTCTGCTGCCATAACCAAAGTAGTCATTTTTGGTGGACAATGACAGATAAAATTCCTATCTCAGACATTATAAAATAGGGCTATACCCCTTTTCTTTAAATTTATTTTAAGGAATTTATAAAAGACATTCTCATCTGGCAAGGGGGTGGTGGGGGAGAACTGGATGAAGGTGGTTAAAAAGTACAAACTTCTAGTTATAAATAACAGGGATGTAATGTACAACATGATTAATATAATTAACACTCATGTATGTTATATGTGGAAGTTGTTAGGAGAGTGAATCCTAAGAGTTCTCATCATAAGAAAAAAGTATTTTTTTCTTTCTCTTTTATTTTGAATCTACAGGAGATGATGGATATTCACTGGACTTATGTGGTAATCATTTCATTATGCATGTTAAGTCAGATCAGTATGCTCTATACCTTAATTATACAGTGCTATATATCAAATATATCTCAATAAAACTGGAAGAAAAAACTCAAAAAAAAAAGACATTCTCATCTACGTTGACGGCATAATTTTACCTTCAGAACCATGACAAAACTTAAAATGTAATTGGATACATTTGTTAATTATTCTGGAGACTGAAGCAGGCCCATTACACTCTCTCAAATTTCAGATTTTAAATGAGTCTTTGGCATGTGTTAGTTCTCAAAAAACAATGCAGTTTGACTCACTTCCTTACAAATAATGCTGTCATTGGGTTAGGACATAATCTTTTGTTTCGGCTTTCATAAAAATTTGATACAAGAAAATATTCATTTAAAAATATTTCTGGTCTTTAATAAAGCTGTAGCTATAGATGTCTATTTCATACTCAGTGTTGCTTATGATGTTCTGAAGGATAAATTACCAGGAAACAGGGAGGCTTTACCTAAATCACACTGCTCAACCTACTTCACCTATAGGAAATGCCAATTCTAAGAAGAGGAACGGAGAGTGTAAGTTCTCACTTCCTTAGCTGGGGGAGAGAAGGGAGGAACTGAGGAAAAACCAGCAAACTGCCTAGTCTTGGATAAATAACTGAAGCGACCCAGACAATAGGCCTCCTGCATCTCCTGAGAGAAAATTCCACAGCCCAGCATTCCAGGTATCCTATTCATGGCCTCCAGGTGCTAGAAGCCAGATCACAGAAAGCACGAAGACCTTAGATGAGCCAGATTCAAGGCAACACAGGTCGTCTCTACCTGCTATATGCATTGTTCTTGGCAGAGTGAGGAGAGGTATCCAAATAAAAGACCATAGGTTGTAAAAGGAAGTTTGAAATAATAATTTCTCGTGAGGGAAAAGCAAAATTATTTTGTGAAGAGCAGGAGAAAAGGAAAAGGAATTTTGTTCCCCACTCCTCTTCCCAATTCCCAGGTCTCTCTGGCTATGGTTTCTCCTCCCCAGAGATGAAAAAACCTGGCTGCCTGTATACACCTGATTAATGGAAACAGAGACTTTCAGAGTAGCTCCACACTCTTTAATTCTCTCCCTCCATGACTCTAGAAATGCTTGATTTGGCTGTGTAAAAGTAATTCTAGTTATAGTGATTTACATGAACTACTTACTTACCATTTATGCCTAATTACCTCACAGCACAATAACAATTATGCATACATTAAATGTGTCAGATTAACCTGGCTATAAGTTTTATTTGATAACAAAAGTAAAGTATTCATAAATGCTTATTCTTTATAGTTTGTTGCTCATATAGCATAGTCATCTGCTCATAACTTTTTCAAATTTTTACTAAAGAAAACATTTTTATGTAGGTAGGTGAAAGCAGCCTAATAGTCTGCCACCAATTTTTTCTCACTGACTAATAATTCTGGCATTTTGTGAAGAAGGTGCATTTTATTCTAACATTATGGCTTACCCTTACAGAAAGTTTCTTAGGAGTACAATTTTTTTTAACAAGTCCACCAAAATGAATATTTAAACATCTGCATCAAAATCAAATGCCCATATATGCTAACTGAAATAAGTCAGACAAAGACAATACTGTATGTTCTCACACGCAGAATTTTTAAAAAGCGTAATTCATAGGATGGTGGTTACCAAGGGCTGTGGGGTAGGGGAAATGGTGAAATATTGGTCAAAGGGTACAAACTCTCAGCTATAATATGAATAAGTTCTGGGAATCATGGTGACTATAATTAACAATACAGTATTATATACTTGAAAGTCGTTAAAAAAAGTAGATCTTAGGGGCTTCCCTGGTGGCGCAGTAGTTGAGAGTCCACCTGCCGATGCAGGGGACATGGGTTCGTGCCCTGGTCCAGGAGGATCCCACATGCCGCAGAGCGGCTAGGGCTGTGAGCCATGGCCACTGAGCCTGCACGTCCGGAGCCTGTGCTCCGCAACGGGAGAGGCCACAGCAGTGAGAGGCCTGCAAAAGAGTAGATCTTAAATGTTTTTACTACAAAGAGAAACAGTAATTATGTGAAGGGATATAGGTGTTAACTAACTTTATTATGGTAATCATTTTGCAATGTATACAGGTATCAAATCATCACATTGCACACCTTAAACTTACATATGTTATCTGTCAATAATATCTCAATAAAGCTGGGGGAAAAATCAAATGTCCATGAAATTATAAACCCTATTTACCAAAATCAAGAACTCTACATACTAACAAAGTTCCACTGCTGGAAAACCTAACAGTCCAAAGTTTCCTTCTCTGATAATCAGCATATCAGTCTTTATTTGTAGAAGAAGTAGGTCTGTGGCACCTTTAGAATCTTCAAAACTAAAGCTTTTATATATGCTTTATTCAAATTACATTTGATATTTGGATCTTTTTCAATGTTTGAAAAACATTGAAAAACAATGATTTGGTGGGCTAAAGAAACTATAGGACAAATACTATCATAAAGAGATGTCGATCCATTTACTAAACATTCATTCACATATGCATTGGGATTTAACAAATATAAGCTTTCATTAGACACATTTGAAGCTACCTGACTTGTCAAATTTCCTCCTTACATAAGAATTACCCAATAAAACCAGGGCCTCTAGACAGAAAGTACTGCATTTACTTACTGCTAAATAGCTATCTATTTACTAGGCAAATCCAGCATAGCCAATTTATAAATCAAAGGTGGAAGTATGGGAAAATACCCTTAAGAAGAGCCAAATAATAATTTTAAAGAAAAAAATAGGTTGTTGAATTGGCAACCAGATAAGTTAATTTAAGGAATATTTTATTAAGGAATGGAAGTTCACCACCCCCTGTAAGATGAGCCCTAGGGATGATACAGAGTGGGGAGGAGGAAAAGGACTGTATTTCCAAAAGGGAGAGGGCTAGAAAGGGAATAAGATACAACAGTCATGAGAGAAATTTAACTTTCAGATAACAAAAAAAAAAATCTGGTAAGTAAAACATCTTGTTTCCTGGCTGTGATACATAACAAAGTTGTTATTTTATTTGGAAGACCTCCTGTATTGCAAACTATAATTAGGTATGCAGTACCTAAGCAATCTGTATTTTCCAAACTTTTTGCTTCTTGACTCACCCATCAACTTTTGGAAACACAGGAAAAAGAGAAAACGTTGGCCATCAAAAGGGATAATTCATCATTATTTCCCATAACCATTGTTCTGGATTAGCTAACACACTCTGGCTCCCACACTCACAGTCCACTTCTGAGGGAAACCACCCTGCTCACGGGAGCCCTGGATGGCACCTTATACAGAGATCCAATCTTTGTGCTAACTAGCAGCCTCTGGAAAACTGGTGTGAAAGCTCTGCCCAAACAGGGATGAAGTGTTTCGGTGGACTGTCAGATTTTTACTCAGGAATTTAAACCATGGATACAAGAAAAGAACCGAGAAGCTGGTAGAATGAACAGAAGTGGGTAAGGGCATGGGGAAAAGGAACAAAGAGTAAGCAGATTATGTGAATGGCAGGGTTCTGGAGAATCAATGGGTACCTCCTACTACAAGTCATCAAAGCTTTCAGAGCCACTAACACTGCTGAAAGCTGGCACAGGCTCTGTGAGGCCTGGCTGAGCGATGGAGATGCCCTTCATTGCTATTTTCTTATGTAATCTTATTCTACATCTCCATTTCTCTCTCAGACCTAAATAATTCTCTATTCCTTTTAACCAAAAGATGTTAACACAATGGCAGCCTTTTCCTTATATAAAAATAAAACTATTTCATTATACTCTGAAGTGCTTTTTAAAACGTAAAATTACTTTCAGTAGAGTTTTTAAATAAAGTACTACTAACACATTGTTATACAATACCTTTCTTATAAAGATCTTATAATAAAAGAATATTTGTGTAGCGGGGTCGGGGGAGGAGGTTTGGTCAGTCAGTTAAAGGAAAAGTAGTTTCTTAGGTTGAACAATATTCTAACTCTTATAACTATTAATACCCCTCATGATTTGAGGATGACACCACTGATGACAATGGCTTCTACAGCAGGATAAGGAATGGGAGTTTTCCTGGTGTCTCAGAATTTCAGCAAAAACTCAAAGCTGAGGACAAGGGGAGACAGGTCCCCCTACACACTAAAGAGAGGCACTAATTGTATCCATGCAGGAATTACTTAAAAAGAGAAAAAAAAAAGTCAAAAAACAGCCCTAAAACCAAAGTAATCAAGGCAGAAAGCTGTTAGCTGGGTAAAGAATTCTGTGGCATTTCCCCCAGATGAACCTCATGCCAAGTGCAGGGGGTCCCCAAGAGAAACATCCAAGGAGATTAGCATTAAGGAAAAAATGGGGTGGATACTCATTTAGGTGAGAAAATCTACAGACAGCTACCAAAGCAGGGAGTGAAAGAACTCATGGAATAACTTGACACGTGTCCCCAGGAGTATAGGGGTGCACAGGACAAAGACAGACACTGGTGCTTGCTTCTTATATCTGCAGAAGTCCAAGGGCAGGAGACTGACTGAAGCTGCCCATGCAGAAGGGGTTGGAGAAATGAGATGTTATACTTCCCGTGGCCTAAGTAGATGCCATAAAGGTGACCTGGTTAGCGCTGTCCCGAAAGGACCCCTCTAAGAAGGCTAAGTGCAAGGGCAAGGCCGTCTCAGCCCCACGTAGTGGTGTGAGGTGTTCCGTTAGAGTCGTAAGAGGTCAGTCACAGAGTGGAGCAGCAGGGAGGTCCTCATGGGAGTCCTGAAGAATCCACCCAGTGCCCCTCACAGAAAGCTAGCATGTCAGCATCTACCACACAAAAGGCCCTTAACTGGTCACTTCAGACTCTGCTGTTTCACTCTAATCTTCTATCCCCCTCATTCTGAGCCTAGAGAAGCCAAGCGAGCAGAGAGAGGAGAAGAGAGAGAAGAACAAGGCACCCCCTCTTCTCTGCTGCTGATCCTGGGCCAGGCCTAACCTAGAGGGAGGGAGAAGCTTTGAAATGCACACAAGTTTTCACTTTGACTGGTATTTAGGGTTTTTTTTTTTAAATACCTCAATATGAAGCTATCTGAATCCCGCTGAAGGTGAAAGAAAGCTATGGCACATCAAGAGGTCAGAAATGGGGATCCAACAGAGCTTGTTTAAAGGAACTGGTAGGAAATTTTCAAGCTCTTTCATCATTGTACCCAACTGCATTTAATCCATTTTTTAAATGCTTACATTTTTAACTGTTCAATCTTTAATGTCACACAAACCTTACCTTAGAAAAAAGGCCTTCTGCCTCTATACTGTATCCTTTGAGGTCCTCATGTAATTCCTGCAAACACTGTATGACTCTTCTTTGATGTTCATCGTCCTTTAGCTCACGAGCTTTGATCAGAAAGTCATAGTGGTCCAGTGGTCCATGGCAAACAGCTAAAGCTTTTGAATAAACCTCTGTAGCAGCAGTTGGAGACATACTCTTGGCTGTCTGAACTGTATAGGCTATAAACAAAAATATATATAAAATTCTAGACTTTCTGAAATGAAGATATTTCATAGTGCTCTACATTATTTCTTAATGGCCACATTAAAAATTTAACCAGTTATAATTATATTTGAGCAGTTGTTATAAATATCACTTTGATGAAAATAATAATATAAAACACATTTTGTAACATAAATATATTTATAAATGTCTCAGTTTAATAAACCCCAAACTCATAAGCTATCACTACAACCCCTCTTCCAGGAAGAATGGAATGTCTGCTTTGCCTCCACTCCAATGAATGAGCCACCTTGGTTCGTCACATCCTTCTTCACAGCAGGGGTGGTACATTTCTTTGCATTAGGCCTAAATCTGGTTCTTCAGTAAGAAGATAGAGACTTAGACACTAGTCACAAAGGGTTTTCTACTGCCTCTTTATTCGCTGTCTAAAACAACACAGCATTCAGATGTTACCACATTGAATTCAGCACACTGCTTGCGAGACTCCTTCCCTTTTCCATCACCTTTAGGTTGAACACAAAGAGTTGAGACACAACAGAGTGTCTGTTTCAAAGCAGGGAGGTGTGTTAATCCTTTTTTTAGCTTCTTGGGGAAGAAAATTGATTGTCTGTGGTAAGGTCCAGTTATAACTCCATTCCTTATCTGGGGCAGGTTCAGTGAGCAGCAAACTGGCACATTTTTAGACAAAGATTTTACAAGGGTATTTTGCCATTGTTTCTCTTGTTCCATTGAATACCATGTTTCCTTTATTTCAATAATATGAAAACTACGTAATTTAGGAAAAGAATTAACAGTCACAACATTATTTCCATCATTTTCTAAAAAAGGAAAAAAAAAATCCTTAAATATACCATGACTGTTGGGGATAGGGCAGAGCTATCCTCTAATAACTGCTCTCCCTTTTTCTGAATAAAGGTTTTAGCTGGGTGCAAGGCTGCCGAGTGAAATATTCCATATCCTGGCCTCTCTGGCAGCCAGGATGGTCATGTGAACAATGGGATATAAGCTGAAATGTGTGCAGCTCCGCTCTGGAGCACTTAAAGGGAAAGGGTGAATCCCACTCCTCCCCTTCCCTTCCCTCCCTCTGACTGGAAAGAAAGTGCCATGACTGCAGCTGGAAGAGCCAACCTGGCAAGGAGAGGCGCACAGAATGCTGAGCAAAGCAGAGCAAAGTTCCCTAACAATGCTGAGCTGCCAAACCAGCTCTGGACCACCTGCCGGGATTTTTATGTAAAATAAATGTCTATCTTGCTTTTCAAGCAGTGTATTTTAGGGTCTCTTTGTTACGGAGGCCTAAATTGTACCCTAACTAATACAGGGGGCTTACAGCCTGCAAAAGAGAACCGGACTAAGGGTCTCTTGGAACCCTAAGCCTCATAGGACCAAGAACAAGGCTTGGGTTCATGTTGAAGCTGGAGGCATAGGTTGAGAGTTCCATAAGGTTTCCAGCAATTTGAGATGTCTACCAGAGTGGTATAAGAAACATATTTGCCCTTGGTCCACAGTCCCTAGTACGGAGCTCATAAAACCCTTGGAATTTCCTAAGTGATAGAGTGTTTTCTGTTTATCATAATGAGCCTCTTTCCATCCCACATATGCTAATGAACGTAGGGTAGGGCCCCAAGATAACCTCAGGACACGGCTGGTCCCCAGAAAGACCAAGTGTTTAGAAAGTTGGAACTTGCAGCCCCACCCACCAACTTGGGAGGGCAGGGGAGGCTGGAGATTAAATTCTATAACCACTTTTTTTTTGTATTTGAATACTCAAAGCAGCAGCTTTATTTATAATATTTAACAGCTGAAATGAACCCAAATGTCCATCAATTGATGAATGGGTTAACGATGGTATATCCACACAATGGAATATTACTCAGAAGTAAAAAGGATTAAAACTACTGATAAATATAACAATGTAGATGAATCTTAGAAGTATTACACTAATTGAAAAAAGCCAGAAGCAAAATTTAATTGTATATGACTACAGTATACAAAGTTCTAGAAAAAGCAAAACTTTTCTAGTGGAAGAAAGCAAATCAGTGGTTTCTAGAACCCAGGAATAGGGTTATAGGATTGGTAGCAAAGGGGTAGGAGCAAATTTTAGGGCTGATGGAGATATTCTATATTATGATTATGATGGTGGTTACATGACTGTATACATTTGTCATAACTCATTGACTTGTTCACCTAAAATCATGAATGTTATTTGTATATAAATTGTACTTCAATAAAGGTTTCACAGGAAAAAGGGAAACTTTGGGCTATAGATGCTGTTTTACAAGTTAGCTTTTAAAAATTATAGGGCTTCCCTGGCGGCACAGTGGTTAAGAATCTGCCTGCCAATGAAGGGGACACGGGTTCGAGCCCTGGTCCGGGAAGATCCCACACGCTGCAGAGCAACAAAGCCCATGCGCCACAACTACTGAGCCTGTGCTCTAGAACCCATGAGCCGTGACTATTGAGCATGCGTGCCACAACTAGTGAAGCCCTCATGCCTAGAGCTCATGTTCTGCAACAAGAGAAGCCACCACAGTGAGAAGCCCACGCACCGCAACAAAGAGTAGCCCCCACTCACCACAACTAGAGAAAGCCTGCGTGCGGCAACAAAGAGCCAATGCAGCCAAAAATTAATTATATAAGTAATTTTAAAAAATTATATGTTTACATGCTTCTATAAACACTCTTGAACAATAAGATATGGAGGGCTTCCAGGATGGTGAAAACATCAAGGTGCCAGGAAGGTGACATACCCAGAGAGGGCACGGAAGCTCCACACCCCTGCTCCTATCCCTTGCCCTGTACATCTCTTCCATTTGTCTGTTCCTGAGTTCTATGTACCCTTTATAATAAACTGATAAACATAAGTAAAGTGTTTTTTCTGATTTCTATGACCATTACTAGTAAATTATCAAATTTAGCTAAGTATCAACCCACTAAATTTGTAGTCAGACGTGCGGAAGTGTGGGTAGCTTGGGCAGCCCATTTGCAGCTGGCCTCTGAAGTGGGGCCACTTTTGTGGGATTGGCCCTTTAACTTGGGGGATCCGATGCTACCTCCAGGTAGGTAGTGCCAGAACTGAATTGACGGACAACCATTAGTGTTGGAGGATTTGAGAACCTCACAACCAGGGAAAATGCTCTTTTCCACTCCCTGGAATCAACCAAGTAAGAAACCTAAGATAATGCTAATTTCCTTCTCCTCCATCCCACAAACCCTTTCCCCAGCCCTCAACCAGGTCCTCAGCCAATCAATCATCAGTGCTACTCAATTTTACATCCTAAATACTCTCTAATCCATTCCCTCCTCCCCTCTTCACACAACCACTCCAGCTGGGCCTCTTATTGTCTCTGGCTTGGCCTCCCTGTCTCTGATCACCTCCCGCCTCACATTTACCATGACCACACCACAATCTCTAAAAATATCTTCCATCAACTACAGGGATGATCTTGCTAAAATCTCAACGTGATTTTATCAATATTTTGCTTAAAATTCATCTCATTGTTTAAAGGCGTGGTTTTCTTTTTTTTTTTAAGGGAAACAGTTTTTTTTTTTTTTTGGCTGTGCCAGGTCTTAGTTGCAGCACGCAGGATCTTTAGTTGCAGCACGTGGGATCTAGTTCCCTGACCAGGGATCGAACCCGGACCCCCTGCACAGGGAGCACAGAGTCTTAGCCACTGGGCCACCAGGGAATTCCCTAAAGGAGTGGTTTTCAAATGCAATTTTAACAGCAGCACCTTTTTCTATACAAAACTTTCCATCGGATCCCAAATTTATTTGAGAAAAGAAGAGGGGGTAACAAAGTCCTGACCTCTTCACATTTCCCTCATTCCCAAGCCCATATCACCCCATTTCCAAATCAGCCCCTAAGGCCACTTCCCCACCTTATAGGATCACATTAAGTAAGAATAGTGTGCAGAAAAGAGTTAACACAGCAGGCCTGAGACTACCGTCCTTAGCAATGCCTGCTTGCAAAAATGGGCCCTTGACTGGGAACTTGGGTTCCCACCATTCCCGGAAATGGTAAGAGTGACTCACTGTGCCTAAATGTTTGTATCGTATACAATGTGATTTATGCTGAACACCTAGTTTCCTTCTATAAGTCTGTAATTTTGGCACATGCTAGGCAGAGGGTGCCTTTGTAACCACGGCTCAACTCTAGGCATTGAGCCTATAATGAGCTTCCCTAATAGACAACATTTCACACCTGTTGTCACAGTAAGTTGCTGGAAGAATTAAGCATGTTCTGTTTGACTCTCCCGGGAGAAGACGCTTGTAAGCTTGTGCCTAATTTTCTCTGAACGTTGTCCCACATGCATTTTCCCTTTGCTACTTGTGCTCTGTACCCTTTCGCTATGATAAATCGTAGCTGTGAGTATAACCATATGCTGAGTCCTCTGAGTCTTCCTAGTAAATCACCAAACCTGGGGGTAGTCTTGGGGATTCCCAACACAGATAGTGTCCTCATTCTGAGGTTCAAGGAATACATAATAGGGGTGCAGCCTGCATTTTCAGACTACTCCCCCTCTACTGTTCAAAATGCATCTATTTTTTCGATACAAGAAATGACTGAGTACCACCACATGTAATGGGTAATAGGGAATATCAAAGTTGACTTGTTTTTTGGGTTTTTTAAAAAATTAATTAATTTATTTATTTTTGGCTGCATTGGATCTTTGTTGCGGTGTGCAGGCTTCTCTTGCGGAGCACGGGCTCTAGGCACGTGGGCTTCAGTAGTTGTGGCTCGCAGGCTCTAGAACACAGGCTCAGTAGTTGTGGAGCACGGGCTTAGCTGCTCCGCAGCATGTGAGATCTTCCCAGACCAGGGATCGAACCTGTGTCCCCTGCATTGGCACGCGGATTCTTAACCACTGCGTCACCAAGGAAGTCCCAAAGTTGACTTGTTTTAAGTGCGGGTGGAAGAACAAAAAAATTGCAGCAGTAACGTATCAAGATCAACTGGAAATAGCAAGTAAAATGAATTTGGGTACAGAGAAAATGGTTATGAAACTATTCTAAGTGGGAATAATACAGGCCCAAATTAGGATGGCAACAGCAAAAATGTTAGGAAGTGGGGTAGAATGGAAAATGCAAAGGTAGATTCAATAATGTGGGTTGCCTTCTAGTCAAACTGGATTGCTCACCATATCTCAAACATTTTCCATTCTTTCATTTCATAGCCATGCCTTTGTTCACAATGGTCCCAACTGGAGAGCCTCCTCCTCCAACCCTCTGCCAGCCTAATTTCTCCTCCACAAATCTCAACTCACCCTCAGCTCCCTACCACCAGATTTCCAAACTCACCTGTATCTACCCCATTCTCTTTTCTTTCCGCAGTTACAGCTTAAGAGCTATTTCTCTTTCCATCAAGGGCTATTAATGCCTTCACTCACCCTCTAATCAGTGGATTTCAATTTTTTGGAAAAAAAATCATGACCCAATATACACACAAATATACATAACTGAAGAACAAGTTTCATGAAGTAATAACTAATTTAGTAAAAGTATGAAATAGTAAGAAAAAAGGATCTTTCTATGCATGATATTCTCTGGTATTTTATACACATATATTTTTATTATTTATATCTAAAGAACCACTAGATTTAGTTATACTAAATGCCTTATATGATACTTATTTACCTTTTTGGGTTTTTTCCCCATCAGAACATATGCTCTTTGAAGGCAACAGTGTGTGACATGATTGGTGCTTATTAAATATTTCTTGAATCCCCTACCTTCTTATATTTTCAGAGATATCATTCTCTTCATTAATCACCTCTGTACTATATCATCTCCCTCCCCCTCTCTACTAGCTTTTTTCATATCAGCTCAACCCTCTCCTCTTAAAATAATAACAACAACAACAAACAACCTCCTTGACTTGACACCTGCTCTCCCTCTTTCCCTTCATAGCCAAACCACTTGAAAGAGTTGCCTTTACTTTTTCTGGCTGCCCCCTCACATCCTGCTCATTTCTCAACCCACTATAATCAAGCTTCTACTGAGATGGCTTCTGCCAAGTTCATCCAATGCCTTTTTTTTTAAATATTATTTATTTATTCATTTATTTATTTTTGGCTGCGTTGGGTCTTAGCTGCAGCATGCAGGATCTTCATTGAGGCATGCAGGATCTTTCGTTGAGGCATGTGGGCTTCTCTCTAGTTGTGGCATGTGAGCTCCAGAGCCCACAGGCTCTCTACTTGTAGCACATGGGCTCCAGAGTGCATGGGCTCAGCAGTTGCTGCACGTGGGCTCTGTAGTTGCGGTGCACCAGCTAACTGTGGTGCACGGGCTTAGTTGCTCTGTGGCATGGGGGATCCTAGTTCCTCGACCAGGGATAGGACCCGTGTCCCCTGCATTGGAAGGCAGATTCTTAACCTCTGGACTACCAGGGAAGTCCCCACCCAATGCCTATTGTTGCCAAATCCAGTAGCTATTCCTCAGTCTTCATATTCCTGTTTACAGTTATAAAATATCTAATTTTTAAAGTTATTCATAGGAACCATCAGGACTGTGGGCAAAGTACATTGTTTCTATTGGGATCTGGCTTTGGAGAGGCTTAAAGTCCTTTGCTTCCACTTTTATTTTTACTAACCCAACATCTTTACTGAGTAGTTTATACTTCATTCACATTTCTCAAAAAAGAAAACCAAGTTACACTGAAGATGAGGCATCACTTCAGGCAATCAGCAGACATAAAAAGAGAATCAGAGGTTATCTAGTACTGCATATAAGAAGCTTATAAGTCGCCATTCTATCCCAACAACAAGTAAAAAGCTGAAAAATCAATGTATCTTTTCAGATCCATAAGAGAAGGAAGGACACAGGACAAACTGCTGCCCCCAAGATTGAAAAGAAAGTGATTGGTGTAAATTAACCAATTAAAAGATTGTCAGAGTGGATCAAAACCCAAGACTCAATTACATGTTGACTAAAATAAACTCACTTTAAATTCAAAGACACATACATATGAATAGTAAATGGATGGATAGAGAAGAAACTAACACAACATTGTAAAGCAATTATAATCCAATAAAGATATTTTTAAAAAACGGATGGAAAAAAGTACACCATGCTAACACTAATCAAAAGAAAGCAAGAGTAGCTATATTAATTTCAGACAGACCAGACTTCAGAGCAAGGAAAGTTATCAGATATACAGAAGGATGTTACATAAAGATAAAAGAGTTGATTCTCCAAGAAGACATAACAATCGTTAATATATATGCACCTAACAACAGACCATCAAGTTAAACTACATGAGGTAAAAATTGATAGAACTATAAGGAAAAATAGATGAATCTACTATCATAGTTGGAGACTTCAGTACCCCTCTAGCAGAAATGGACAGATCCAGTAGGCAGAAAATCAGTAAGGACTTAGTTGAACTCAACAACACCATTAATCAACTGGCTAAACTTGACATCTATAGAATAATTCATCCAACAACAGCACAATACACATTATTCTCAAGCTCACACAGAACATTCACCAAGATAGATCATATTCTGGGCCATAGAACACACCTTACCAAAGTTAAAAGAACAGAAATCATACAATGTCTGCCATCAGACCACAATGGAATTAAATTAGAAATCAATAACAGAAAGATAAATGGAAAATTCTAAAAGATGCAGAAACTATGGGACTTCACTGGTGGCACAGTGGTTAAGAATCCGCCTGCCAATGCAGGGGACACAGGTTCGATCCCTGGTCCAGGAAGATCCCATGTGCCGCACAGCAACTAAGTCTGTGTGCCACAACTACTGAGCCTGCGCTCTAGAGCCCACAAGCCACAACTACTGAAGCCAGCACGCCTTAGAGGCCGTGCTCTGCAACAAGAGAAGCCACCACAATGAGAAGCCTGCACACCTCAACGAAGAGTAGCCCCTGCTCGCTGCAACTAGAGAAAGCCCACACGCAGCAATGAAGACCCAACGCAGCCAAAAAAAAGTTTTTTTAATTTAAAAATAAAATAAAATATGCAGAGACGAAACAACACACTTCTAAATAACATGTGGGTCAATGAAGAAACCTCAAGATAAATGTAAAAATTTTTCGAGTTAGATGAAAATGGAAGCACAATTTATCAAAATTTGTGGGATGCAGCAAAAGCAGTGATTAAAGGGAAATTTATAGCAATGAATGTATATATTAGAAAGAAGAAAGATCTAAAATCAATCAACTAAGTTTCCACCTTAAGAAACTAGAAAAAGAAAATTAAATCCAAAGTAAGCAGAAGAAAAGAAATAAGAGCAGAAATCAGTAGAATTGAAAACAGGAAACCAACAGAGAAAATCAATGAAACCAAACACTGGCTCTTTGAAAAGATCAATAAAATTGATAAGCCTCTAGCCAGGCTAACAAGGAAAAAGGAGAGAGGAAACTAATTGCTAATATCAGAAATGAAAGAGGGATATCACTATAGATCCCATGGACATTAAAAGGATAATAAAGGAATACTATGAATGACTCAACCCATAAATTTGAGAACCTAGGTGAAATGGACAAATTCCTTGAAAGACACAATCAGCCAAAATTCACACAAGAAGAAACAGACAATCTAAATAGGCCTGCATCTATTAAAGAAACTGAACCAGTAATTAATAGTCTTCCAAAATAGAAAGCATCAGGCACAGATGGGTTCACTGGTGAATTCTACCAAACATTTAAAGAATTATACTAATTCTCTACAACCTCTTTCAGAGGATTAGAAGCAGAAGGAATACTTCCTAACTCATTCTATGAGGCCAGCATTTCCCTAATACCAAAATAAGACAAAGACATTACAAGAAAAGAAAACTCCACCAATATCTCTCATGAACATAGATGCAAAAATCCCTAACAAAATACCACCAAATCAAATCCAGCAATGTATACAAAGAATTTCACACTATAAACAAGTGAGAATTATCCCAGGAATGCAAGGCTGGTTCAACCTTTTTTCTTTTCTTTTTGGCTGTGCCATGTGGCATGCAGGATCTTAGTTCCCTGACCAGGGATCGAATCCATGCCCTCTACAGTGGAAGCATGGAGTCTTAACCACTGGACCACCAGGGAAGTCCCTGGTTCAACATTTTAAAATGAATTAATGTAATCCATCACATCAACAGACTAAAGAAGAAAAATCACATCATCAGATCAATAAATGCAGAAAAAGCATCTGAAAAAACTTATACACATTCATGATAAAAACTCTCAGTAAACTAGGAATAGAGGGAACTTCCTCATCTTGATAAAGAATACCTACAAAAAAACCTACAGCAAACATCATACTTAATGGTAAGAAACTAGATGTTTCCCACTAAGATCAAGAACAAGGCAAGGATGTCCCCTCTCCTCACTCCTTATCAACATAGTACTAGATAAATCCATAAGACAAGAAAAGGAAATAAAAGGTATACAGATTGAAAAGGAAGATATAAAATGGTCTGTTTCCAAATGACATGGTCATCTATACAGAAAATACAAAGAATCAATAAAATAACTCCTGGGACTAACAAGTAATTATAGTAAGGATACAAGGTTAATATACAAAAGTCAACTGCTTTCATATACGCCTTCAATGAACAAGTGGAATGTGAAATTAAAAACACAATACCAGGACTTCCCTGATGGTCCAGTGGGTAAGACTCTGTGCTCCCAATACAGGAGGCCCAGGTTTGATCCATTGTAGGGGAACTAGATCCTCCATGCATGCCGCAACTAAGAGTGCACATGCCACAACTAAGAAGTCCACATGCCACAACTAAGAAGTCCACATGCCACAACTAAGAAGTCCACATGCCGCAACTAAGAGTCTGCATGCCGCAACTAAGAAGTCCACATGCTACAACTAAGAAGCCCGCATGCCACAACTATGAGCTCACATGCCACAACTAAAGATCCCACATGCCATAACAAAGGATCCTGCATGCTGCAACTAAGACGGAACAACCAAAATAAATAAATAAATATATATATATATATTTTTAAAAACACAATACCATTTACATTAGCACCCTCCAAAAATGAAATACTTCGGTGTAAATCTAACAAAATATGTACAAGATCTATATGAACAAAACTACAAAACTCTGATGAACAAAATCAAAGAACTTAAAAATGGAGAGATATTCCATGTTCACGTATAGGAAGACTCAATATTGTCAAAATGTCAGTTCTTCCTAACTTGATCTATAGATTCAAAGGAATCTCAATTAAAATCCTAGCAAGTTATTTTGTGGATACTGACAAAATAATTCTCAAGTTTAAATGAAGAAGCAAAAGACTCAGAATAACCAACACAATACTGAAGGAGAAAAACAAAATTGGAGGACTGACACTACTCAACTTTAAGACCTACTATAAAGCTACAATAATCAGGACAGTGTGGTATTGCCAAAAGAATAGACAAATAGATCAATGGAAAATAATAGAGTCCAGAAATAGGCCCACATAAATATAGCCAATTGATCTTTGACAAAGGAGCAACGGCAATACAATGGAGCAAAGATAAGTCTTTTAAACAAATGATGCTGGGACAACTGGACATCCACATGCAAAAAAAATGAATCTAGACACAGACCTTAAACTGTACACAAAAATTAACTCAAAATGCATCATAGATCTAAATGTAAAAGAAAAAACTATAAAACTCCTAAAAGATAACATGGGAGAAATACAGGAGACATAGGAGAAACCTAGATGAGCTTGGGTATAGCTTTGACTTTTTAGATACAACACCAAAGGCACAATCCATGAAAGAAATCATTGATAAGCTAGACTTCATTAAATTAAAAACTTCAGTTCTGCAAAAGACAATGCCATGATCTCAAAAGACAAACCACAGACTGCGAGAAAATATTTGCAAAGGACCCATCTCATAAAGGACTATTATCCAAAATATACAAAGAACTCTAAAAACTCACAACAAGAAAATAAACAATCTGATTAAAAACTGGGCCAAACGGGACTTCCCTGGTGGTGCAATGGTTAAGAATCCGCCTGCCAATGCAGGGGACACAGGTTCGAGCCCTGCTCTGGGAAGATCCCACATGCCACAGAGCAACTAAGCCCGTGCACCACAACTACTGAACCTGTGCTCTAGAGCCCGCGAGCCACAACTACTCAGCCCACGTGCCACAACTACTGAAGCCCATGTGCCTAGAGCCCGTGCTCTGCAACAAGAGAAGCCACTGCAACGTGAAGCCCGTGCACCACAACGAAGAGTAGCCCCTGCTTGCTGCAACTAAAGAAAGCCCACACGCAGCAACGAAGACCCAACGCAGCCAAAAATAAAACTAAAATAAAATAAATTAAAAAAAAAAACAATTGGGCCAAAGACTTTAACAGAAACCACACCAAAGAAGATATACAGATGACAAAGAAGCATATGAAAAGATCTCCACATCATATGTCATCAGGGAAATGCAAATTAAAAGAACAATGAGAAGGAATTCCCTGGTGGTCAGCAGTTAGGACTTGGCACTTTCACAATCCCTGGTCAGGGAATGCAAGCTATGTGGCAAGGCCAAAAAAAAAAAAAAAAAAAAAAATTAGATACCACTACACACCTATTAGAATGGCCAAAATCCAGAACACTGACAAATGCTGCCCAGTATGTGGAACAATAGGACCTCTCTTTCCTGGTGAAAATGCAAAATGGTACAGCCACTTTAGGAGACAGTTTGGCAGTTTCTTACAAAACTAAACATACTCTTACCATACAATCCAACAATCATTATCCTTGGTATTTACCCAAAGAAGCTGGAAATTTACGTCCACAAAAAAACCTGCACACACATATTTATAGCAGCTTTATTCATAATTGTCAAAACTTGGAAGCAACAAAGATGTTCTTCAGTAGGAGAATGGATAAATAAACCGGTACATCCAGACAATGGAATATTATTCAGCACTAAAAAGAAATGAGTCTATCAAACCATGAAAACACATGGAAAAAACTTAAACGCACATAACTAAGTGAAAGACCAATTTGAAAAAGCTACATACTGTAAGGTCCTATATTCTAATGATATGACATGGAAAAGGCAAAACTATTGACAGTAAAAAGATCAGTAGTAAACAAAGGGAGGGGGTAGGTAGGAAGAAGGTGTGAATAGGCAGAGCACAGAGGATTTTTAGGGTAGTGAAAATACCCTAAAATATACTGTAATGTGCATATGTGTCATTGTACGTTTGTCCATATTCGTAGAATGTACTACACCAAGAACCCCACTGTAAACTATGGACTTTGGATGATGATGCTGTGTCAATGTAGGTTCATCGACTGTAACAAATGTACCTCTCTGGTATGGGATGTTGATAATTGGGGAGTATTGATAACAGGGGACATATGGGGGGCAGGAGGTATATGGGAAATCTCTGTAACATTCCTCTGAATTTTGCTGTGAACCTAAACTGCTCTAAAAAATATCAGTCAGGCAAGACACTCAAGGCTGAAAGATTGGCCAGCTTAGGCCTGGACAGCAGCTGTATAAATTGAATCACAAAAGACTTCTCAAAAGCTGCACTAAATTAAATCTGTTACTGCATCAGTATACACAAATTATGTGATGCTGCTGCCATATTATTTTGATTTGTATTAATTTGTCTTATTGTACTCCAAATGGACAGTGGGAAAATGCCATTCTGAAGATCCACAAACTAATCTACAAACATAAATGTAAGATTTTAGAGGCACAAAAAGTCTGCGCTGTTCTAATACCTCAATTTTGTACCTTATTTCACTACTTTCTCCTAAACGAAGTTTAAGGAAGATCCCACTATACTCCATAGCCCACTTGTTATAAGATTTACTCAATATCATAATGTCTTAGCATCTGAATAATCTATTATAACTTTCTAGATAGTATTTTAACAATTACTTCAATTTTTCTCCCCAAGGAAAATAAATGAGTTTCCCCAGGCTCTGAGTGTATTTGTTATTACTTCAATTCCCCCTGCTTCAACTTTTTTTTGAAGTGAACATAACCTCCAGATTTTATTGTCTTCACAATAAAACAAAAGATGAAGTTTAGAACTGGAGTACTTAGCCCTTTCTCTTATCTCCTCCCAGTTCAAAATGCTTGCTGGTCTTAACAGTCAGCACTCTCTAACTCTGCAGCACTTTCTAGGCTCAATGCATTCAAGCCTCAGCACAATCTCCATTTGTAGTTTTAGCCTTTTTTCCAGAAAAGCAGCTTAGTCTGCTTCCTGTCATAAGACCGCTTTCCCTGAGCATTCAGAGAGTCCTTGCCCTTCTTGTCCTGTGTCCCTCTGTGGGTTTAATGCTTGGCATGCTTCTTACAGTTAGTTTGGCAAGTTTCAGGGATATACGCCATGTTTGTCTGTTTGTGGGGGTGCTGTTGGCAGGGGAAGAAGCGATTTCCCCCAATATTTAAGTTTTCATCTGAAGACAGAGGTTTAGAACAAAAAAATTCTTCTGCAGTATTACAGTCTATGCTAATATGTTCCACTTAAACAGTCTCATGGCATTAGTAAGTAATATAATAGGGACTTCTCTGGTGGTCCAGTAGTTAAGACTCCTTGCTCCCAATGCAGGGGGCCCAGGTTCAGTCCCTATTCAGGGAACTAGATCCCGCATGCTGCAACTAAGATCCTGCATGCCACAACTAAAAGATCCCACACGCCGCAACAAAGATCTCGTGTGCCACAGCTAAGACTCGGCACAGCCAAATAAATAAATAGATATTTTTAAAAAAATAATAAGTAATATAATAAACCACATTTATGCTCTTCTTAATGACACATGGTAACCTATAACACAGAAAGAAGAGGCAATTCAACAGCAACAATTATAAAAGAAATTAGAAAAAAAAAAAAAAAAGAAATTAGAAAAAGGCAAATTGTCACTACCAGCCCTAACAAGAATTGTTATGTACATGTAGGTTGTTTTTTTTTAAACAAGGTCTTGACTTGGGGTCCATGACAAGTCAACTGGCAGGGAATGGGGGGATGGTCTGAGAGCCCTCTGAAATTAAAAGAAAATTGTGTGTGTGTATGTTTTTGCATTTCTTCTGAGGTAAGATCTCTAAATATACTACAGATTCCTTCAGATTTTCAAACAAGTGAACAAAAACTGATTAAGAACCACTGTTTTAAAAATAATTGTCAAAACAGTTTTAGAAGGAAATTCTATTAATAGCAGCTCACATTTATTGAGCACCTACTGTGTGCCAGGGACTAGGTTAAGTAACTTAACATAATTATTTGTTTTACTCCTCACAATAATCCTATTATACAAATAACTTAAAAATCCATGGATATGGATTTATATATACTACCAAATGTAAAACAGATAGCTAGTGGGAAGCAGCCAAATAGCACAGGGAGATCAGCTCCGTGTGGTGCTTTGTGACCACCTAGAGGGATGGGATAAGGAGGGTGGGAGGGAGACGCAAGAGGGAGGAGATATGGGGATATATGTATGCATATGGCTGATTCACTTTGTTGTAAAGCAGAAACTAACACACCATTGTGAAGCAATTATACTCCAATAAAGATGTTAAAAAAATAATAATTAAAATAAAAATCCATGGATAAATCTGTTCATTGATTCATTCACTCAGCTGGTATCTGATCTTAGACTTCCCAGACTCTCAAACTGTAAGAAAGAAATGTCTGTTGGTTAAGCCCCCCAGTCTATAGTATTTTGTTACAGCAGCCTGAGTAGACGAAGTAATAGATCTAACATTTTCTTCTTTTTCTTTTCTTTTCTTTTTCTAAAATCCTGGTGAAAATAAAACAGAGTGATATCCTAGGACCTCTGACCAACAGCATGGCATCCCCAGGGAGCTCAACAGAAGTACAGAATCTCAGGCCCTACCCTAGGGGTCTGAATCAAAAGTTGCATTTTTAACAAAATACATAGGTGTTTCATATGCACACTGAAGACTGAGAAGCACTATGCTAGGGAATGACTGAGGACTCCTATAGATTATGAGGAAAAGCTTCCCTGTGGAAGTGACATAAGTTGACACCTGAATGCCCAAAGGAGTCAGCCCAGAGGAAGATCTGGGAGAACTTCCCAGGCAGAGCAAAGAGCTCTGGCAAAAACCCTAAAGTGAAAATGGAAATAAGCTTCACGTTTTCAAAGAAAGAAAAGAAAGTCTACGTGGCTGATTTAAATGAACAAGGTGGAGTATGTTACAAGGTGAAGTTGGAAAGGAGAGGAAGGACCAGATCATGTAGGGTCTTGTAAGCCAAGGTAAATAGTGTGAATGTGATAGGATTACGATCAAGTAGAAGGTTTTGATCAGGGGTGTGTCACAATTTGTTTTTTAAAAGATTAATCCATTTGTAGAAAATAAGATAATAGAAATTCAAAAGGAAAGCTGAAATGGAGGAATAGTATGATATTCAATAATGCTATTATATATTATATATAATATACATATATTTTTATATATGTATGTATTTTTATATTGTATGGTATTCAATAAAACTATTATACATATATATATAATACATATATATGTAAATTTTTTTAAGTGGAAGCAGAGAGACTAGTTAGGAAACTCTTAACAATAGTACAGTTCAGAGATGTCTATGATTTGGACCAGAGAGTTAGCACTGCAAGTTGCAGGTTAAATAAACTGACCAAGATCATATAGTTAATAACAACAGCAGCAACAATTGCTAACCTTTAGTGGGTACTCACTAAGTGCCAGGTACTTTTCTAAGTACTTTACATACCTTCATTCATTTAATCTTCACAACCACCCTATGATGCAGGTACTAACATATTCCTACCTTAAAGGTGAAGACACTAAGGCACAGAGGGACTAAGTAAGTAACCTGTCCATGTTCCCATAGCTAGGCAGTGGCAGAGCCAGCATTTGTACCTACAGGTCCAGCAGGGAGGCAGGATGTTATAGTGGAAGCAGCATGGGCTCCGGAGTCATACCCTCCAGATTTATCTCCTGACTCCACCATTTTGACTCTGGATCATGGCAGCTTGGGCACATGATCACCATCCTAGCCAACGATGCCTAAGAGGAAGTCAGCTTCTGCCAAAGTTTCTCCTGATACTCTTCAAAAGGAGACCAGGACAGAAACTCATTCCTTCCTGCCTTTGTACTTTTACCTGTGAAATTAAGATAGCTGGACTGCTGCAAGCACCTTAAGAACATGAGGGGAAATGCTGCTCACACACTGAGGACAACAATAATCTTGACATATGTTGTGATAGTTAATTTTATTTGGCAACTTGACTGGGCCATCGAGTGCCTATACATTTAGTCAAACATTATTCTGGATGTGTCTGTGAGGATGTTTCTGATGAGGTTAACACCTGAAACGGAAGACTGAGTAGACTGTCCTCCCTTATGTGGGTGGGCCTCATCCAATTACTTGAAGCCCTGAACAGAACAAAAGGCTGACCTTCCCCTTAGTAAGAGGGAACTCCTTCCCCCTGACTGCCTTTAAGCTGGAACATCGGTTTTCTCCTGCCTTTGAACTCAAACTGAAACATCAGTTCTTCATGGGTCTTAAGCCTGCCAGTCTTTGGACTAGAACTACACTATGGGCTCTCCTGGTTCTCAGGCCTTCGGACTCAGACTGGAATTACACTACCAACTCTCCTGGGTCTCTGGGTCTCCAGCTTGCTGACTGTAGATCTTGGGACTTGTCAACCTCCGTAATTGCATGAGCTGATTCCTTATAATAAATCTCTTTCTAAATGTATATACATCTTATTGGGTCTGTCTCTCTGGAGAACCCTGACTAAAACATATGTCATAAAGCTTAACTGTGTTGACACTGTCTCCATAGAGCTGAGAAATAACAACAAAGGGGATGTGTGGTCTCTGTGTTTTTTGGTGCTTTAAATTGGAATGGAATTTCAAATTCTACACAAAGGTAGATAGTTAAGAAAGTCTTAGAGATATTCTTTAGAGACTTAAGCAAAATGGTGGACCAGACTATTTCAACAAAAAGTAAGCATTTTCCTTTCAGAAATATTATTTTAAAGGTTTGCTTCACCCTTAAGGTTTTTTTGTTTTAATACCTGAGGTTAAATATTTTTTGAGAATCCATCTCCAACTTCATACTCAAAATCAGTAGAGATGTAGTTTAATGTGCAGAAGTTTTACATACAACTTGTCAGTAAAGTGGGGTTCAGCTCAAAAACATTCTGTAAAGATTTCTCAGCTCGAAAGTATCCTATGATTAAAGGAAAGAATTGAAGATATGCAAGATAACACATGACCATACAAATTTAAAGAGTTTTCAAGGTAAAGAAAACTATCTTTTTGCATTATTCCTTCCTAGACGGTTGTATGTTCAGAAATATTCAATACGATCTGTGATGAGTCTTGACTACTTCAAGGCATTACAGGTGTTTACTTCAGTAGAATTAAGGATGTTATACAAAATTAACAGATTACAAGAGGTATCCATGTAACCCAGAAAAGTTATATGCTTTAGGTTCATTTAACAACTTAAGGTTTTCTTTACAGACCTTGGATTCATTTGAAAATTTATGAGTGATAGAATTCTGAAAGGTATTCTATATATTATCTTCTCCAAAAAATTCTAAGGTACATATTGTTATTTCTTACAAATGAGGAAACTAAAACACCACAAAATGTTAGAAAATTTAAGTGAATAGGCAAGATAAGATCTCAAGCTAAGTGACCCCAAACTACCACCAGGATATTGCCCTCATTAAAATCACCATAACACTACAGACAAGTGAAGATTGTGCTCCCATTTATCATAGCCAGGCAACAGAAAAAACACAAACCTCTCTCAGGCCCTCTAATTTGAAGTACTCAAGCCTCCTGGAGCAACCAACAATCCACCCCTCCTGGGTCTCCATCCTACTCAGGCCCAGCTCGAGCTCTGCCCTACCTGCACTCTGGGCTCAACCTGCCTCTGCTAATAAACGGCACTCTTGTAAAACTCGGTAGCAGCAGCAGCAGCAGATTTTTTTTTAATTGAAATATAGTTGATTTACAATGCTGTGTTAGTTTCAGCTGTACAGCAAAGTGATTCAGTTATACATATACATATTCTTTTTTCAGACTCTTTTCCATTATAGGCTATTACAAGATATTGAATACAGTTCCCTGTGCTATATAGTAGGTCCTCGTTGTTTATTTTATATATAGTAGTGTGCATCTGTTAATCCCAAACTCCTGATTTATCCCTCCTCCCGTCTTTCCCCTTTGGTAACCATAAGTTTGTTTTCTATGTCTGTGAGTCAGCAGCTTTTTTACTAAAAGCCCAAAGGTGAAGTGTTAGAGGAAAGAAATTCCTTTCCATATAAATCTAAAAGCCCTTACATTTCACATAGCTGGCTTTTAAGGATTTTGACTAACTAGATTTGTGTACACCTTTTTGAGCTTTGAGAACAAAATCTGGCACTAAATGAAGACCTAGCCCTCAAATACAAAGATGACACAAAGAGACAAATCAGTGCTGTATCACAGTCAAGATGATGTTGCCGTGCTACACAATGGGATACAAGTACCGACAGGTGCAATTAGGTTCAAAAACTTAATTATATTGAAAAGAATCATTTGAAAACCTATTAAATAGAAAAACTGAACAAGCAACAACTAATTTCACAAATTATAAAGCAGCTATAGAGTGTAAAGCTCTGTACTGAAAACTTCAAACACAGCTAGCTAGACAGACACTATAACTGCACTCAAAATACCAACAGGGCACTGGGGGAGATATAAACAAGTGGATAAACAACTTTAACAAAGTGTGGTATGAAGTAAAGGGAAGAGGAGGATGCTATGAGATCACAGAGCCAAAGCTAGCAACCTAGCTTAAGGAGATAAGGGTACTCAGGAGAAATGATGTTTCAATTGAGAGCAAAAGGACAAACAGGAGTTAACCAGGGAAAAATGGAAGGAAGGGAAGGAAATGCATTAAGCTGGGAGAAGGCTCTAAAATATGAGAGGATAGTACACTGAAGAAAATGAAACAAGTTCAGTATTGAGATATAAAGTGAAAGGCAGAGGGGGCAAGAGTTGGGCTACTAGAAAAATACAAAGGAACCAGGTGACACAGGGCCTTACAACGATAAGCAGTTTGAATTTAATCCTGAAGTTTCCAGGAAGCCACTTATGAATTTTAAAGAACTCAATGGCTTAATTATACCCGTTCTTAAGCAAAGGAGAATACTGGAAAACATTTTAATGGCTTTATCTTTCTAACGTATTAGCAATGACCTGTTGGAAATACAATAGAAAAAAAAAAAACGGATCCCACTTACAATTAAGATAAAAAGTCTAGAATAAAGAAGAGTCATAGTAACAATCAATTTGTAAGATCTATGTGAAGAAAACTAAAATCTTTCTCAAAGGCATAAATGAAAATTTGGGAGACTGGACACAGTGTTATCGAAAAGAAATGCACAACATTATAATATTGTCAGTTCTTCAGAAATTAATTTGCAGATTAAATACAGTTCCACCAAAATCCAAATCCAAAATCCTTAGAAAATCATGAAGATGCAAAGTAATGAGGGGGATCTTGATTACCAGATAAGAAAATAAATATAAAACACTATGAGCAAAAGATCAATGAATAGAATAGATATTCTAAAAGGAAGTCTTCAGGGAATAATTTAATATATAATAAAAGAGGGAGGCATACCAAATATTATCACTGTTCTTTTATCACCCAACTTGTAATTATCTATTTGTTATTTATTTTATGTCTGTCTCTCTCAACTAGGCTGCAAGCCACAAGAGGGAAGGTACCATGCCTATTTAATTCACTGTATACCTAGCACCTACAATGCCTGGCATATGATGGGCACACAACAAATATTTGTTGAATAAATGAATTAAGCAATGGGAGCCAAGAGATTATTCAACAAGTGACATCTGGACAACTGGAAGACAACAGAAAAATTAATTTAGATTATCCCCTCATACTGCATACCAAAATACTTTCCAGATGGTTTTAAAGTGTAGATATATAAAAAATTTCAAACCAAAAAAAGAAGTATACATGAATATTTACCTAGTCCAGTGGTCTGCAAACTACAGCAGCCTGCAGGCCAAATCGGCCATACACATTAGTCTACTATCTCTGGCTGTTTACACACTACAACACCAGAGTTGAGTACAGTTGTCCCTCAGTATCTGCAGGGGATTGGTTCCAGGACCTCCTGCATATACCAAAATCCACAAATGCTCAAGTCCCTTATATAAAATGGTGCAGTACAATGAATAGTTGGCCCACTATATCCGCGGATGCCAAACTCACAAATATGGAGAGTCAGCTAAAGTTGTAACAGCGATCATGGCAGGCAAGGACAAAAGTATTATCTGAATGTTTACAGAAAAAGGTTGCCAATCCCTGATCTCTCTTAACAGGTGTGGACGTTCTAAATCCAATCCTGTCTGGACATCACAATCGCCTGTGAAACTCAGACTTAAGGACTCCCAATTAAACCCCAGTAGGAATGGATCAAAAACATAACTGTAAGAGCTAAAACTTTAAAATGCTTAGAAGAAAGCATAATTTTAAATCATCATGACCTTGGATTAGGCAATGATTTCTTAGCTATGACATCAAAGCAGCCAAAGAAAAAATAAATTGGACTTCATCAAAATTAAAACTTTTGTATATCAAAGGACATTATTGGGACTTCCCTAGTGGTCCAATGGTTAAGACTCCGTGCTCCCAATGCACGGGGCCTAGGTTCAATCCCCAGTTAGGGAACTAGATCCCACATGCTGCAACTAGGAGCCCTCATGCTGCAACTAAGACCTGGCACAGCCAAATAAATAATTTTTTTTTAAAAAAAAGGGACATTATCAAGAAGGTGAAAATACAACACACAGAATGACAGAAAATATTTGCAATCTATAAATCTGGCATAATTCATTAAGAAATAGAATCCAACAATTTCACCTATGAGTATTTATCTGAAGGAAACAAAATCACTATCTCAAAAAAATAGCTGCACCCCCATGTTCATTGCAGCATTATTTAAATAGCCACGACATGAAAACAACTTAAGTGTCCATCAAGAGATGAAAGGATAGCGGAGCAACTAAGCCCATGCACCACAATTACTGAGCCTGTACTCTAGAGCTCACAAGCCACAAGCCTGCATGCCACAACTAATGAAGCCTGTGCACCTAGAGCCTGTGCTCTGCAACAAGAGAAGCCACCGCAATGAGAAGCCCGTGCACCGCAACAAAGAGTAATCCCCGCTCACCACAACTAGAGAAAGCCTGCGTGCAGCAATGAAGACCCAACGCAGCCAAAAATAAATTAACTAATTAATTAAAATAAAAAAAAGAAAAAAGAAGAGATGAAAGGATAAATCAATAGTAACATAAATCAGGATGTTGATTGCCATTGGGAGTAAAAAGCTAGTGATTTGGAGAGTGCACAATGGGAGCCTCTGGGTACTACAAATGTTCTATTTCTTGATTTAGGTTGTATTTACACATCTATTCTCTTTATGAAAATTCAGTAGGCTTTACACTTACCACTTGCGTACTTTACTAAATGAATCTTATACTTTAATAAGTATGCTTAAAAAATAAAAATGAAGTTAACAGTAATTATCTTTCCTGCATTTTCTACTATGCACATATAGTATTTTTATAATAAAAATAATTTATTTTTAATAGAAAAAATAACTAATCAAATACAAACAAGAGACCTGTCTTATAATAGCCCTAGGAGTCTTAAGGTGAGACATGAATATGACCTGGCCACCAACTTAATGCAACAGGACACAGAAAAGGTAACCTAAAATACTGCTCTGGCCAGACATGTCCGAAGGAATATATTGAGATATGTGGGCCACATTTTCAGAGTGACATTCAGAAAGCAGACTGTAATCTCAAGAAGGGAAGTAGTTCAAGGATCTAGAAACCATGTCATAAGATTTGACTGATAAGACAAGAGACAGTTGACATTGAGGAGAGAGTAACAACATCCCAGTACTCTGTGTCTAGCATACAGATGGCACCAAGAAATATTTGGGGAATGAATGAACAGATGAATGGGAGAAATATGTCTCTAATGTTTTAAAGTTTGTCAAATGGAATTGGGACAAGGAGGCAACCAATAATATGATAAATGAATAAATGACTATATAAATGAATAAGATATACTTAAAAAACTGTCATAAGCACACGAGAACTAGAGTTATATAAGTTGTGCCTGGGGAAAGAGTCAAGATGAATGAGGAGAAGTTACAGAAAAGCACTACTTGAAGAATTCTACTTAAAGAATTTTCTAGCAATTAGGGCTACATAAAAATGAACAGGATGCCTCAAAAAGAAACAATAAAGGCAGAAACTACCTTCCCACCTGACATTTAACTACATAACCCAGAGGTCCTCTTCAGCTCTATTATTCTATGATCCCATGAAATGTTATCTTCATATCTTGCTGCACAGCAAATAATTAACAACTTGAGTTCCTTTGAAAACAGTATTCATAAGCAGTATCTTACTAAATTAAGATAATTTACCTTAGTGACTTACCTGCATACTATAAATCAAATTTCAATAGCCTTCTTTGAAACATCATGACGAAAGCAGTAGCTCATATTTTCTAAGACCCTCTAGATATTCAGAATATCCAGAGAAAAGGTAGTTAAGTCCAGGATAACAATAACCATCCCTGGTTATCTATAGAGGCCCTCTGCACAATCTTAGAAAATCAAAACTTCGTTTTCTGGAATTCAAAGCACTGAAATCAGACTGAGCCCTTTGCCATTGTTAATATAAGTTAGTCTCCCTGAAAATCAAAATGGTTTTAGTAATTATACATAGAGTTGAGTTCATCCCATTCCTATTCACTGACTGGAATCTACCACCTCTAGCATTTCGATATTAATATTTCAATTACTCCCAGCATAGCCCTACATTTATATAACATTTCTTATAATTTTCAAAGGACTTTCTCGTATTATATAATAACTTATCTGAGCCTCATAGATGACACGTGAGAAAGGCAGAGTTAGGATGACTAATCCCATTCTACAGATGAGAAAAAAGAAATACCAAATTAAATGATTGATCCAGTACCGTAGGATGAAACCAAAATCACAATCTAGTCTTTCCAGGTCACATTTTATTATTCATCTGGTATCCCATATGTTCATTAGTCCTATGACAGAACTGATCAAAATTCTTCTTAGTAACAGTTATGGAATAAAATGAGCTTCACTTCTTCACAAAGAGAAAGAAGATTGTTGCCAAAAAAGAACACACGCTTAGTTAAATGAAATCAAAACTATATAAGGAATTTAGATTTCCAGTGTAAAATGTTTACCCAACTGCTGTGCAAAAAATGCACAATCAGGAAAAGCACATTTAATATTTCTAAAGGGCTGGATTAAAATTTCAGCTGTAACTTCATTACTGTAATTATATTTTTAATGCATATTTATTAAGCATCCATTCAAATACTGTGTTCACAATTATTCATGAGTGTTTTGTACATTTGTGTTGATTTTAACAAACTGTAAACAGTGGGCACTGACCAGAAATGTTCTCCTACAATGACAGAAGCCCATGCTAAGGTCACAGGCAGCACGTTTATGCTCTATTATGTTCTATTCATATCCCAAAGAGAAATAGCTGCTTTTTTCGAAAACTGCAATGGCCATCAATGACCCAAAAAGTCAGATTTACCAGTGACATTAAACACCTATGTTTGATTCAGTGATGAATAAACAAAGTGCAGAATAGAAGAAAATCAAATCTTAATTAAACTCTTTCTTTAAAAAAACAACATAAGCCATCATCAAGGAATGCATTTACTTTATTTATAAAAGGATGATTTAGGGGCTTTAAAAGGGTGCTTTTGATTTAAATAGAAAAATTATGAAAATTAAAACTAAATGCTTGCCAGTTATCATTCTTTTCCTTTCGAAGCTAATCTTAAATGTGCCAATGTGTGTAACTTTACAAAAGAAAAAAAACAGTACTTAAATTTCATAACAAATCAGTAAAATACTGCCTAAAAATCTGAATAAAGCTATTCTGAAGTAATTATAGGCATGGCCTAGCATACTGAGTAACTCCTTAATATTCACCCTTTTCAAACACTATTTAATAATGAGACCTAAGAGGTCTATTTTCTTTCAAACAATAAAGAAAAATAACGTCTATTTGTTATGTTCATTTATTTTAAATTTTTTACACAAATATATAAATAAGAATTTTTAAATGGAATCTACAGGAATTACATTTAAGATACAAATTGCATTATGAAGCTTTGAAGTAACTACACTAAGAACTGCATGTTCAGGCTTTAAAAATTGTTGAAAACTGGCACACCTGGTCAAGAATATGGATAGATAATGTGTTGAAAAGTATCTTCTAGGATGAGCTGAACGGAGAGAAGAAATAAGAAGGACAAGTAGGACAGTGAAAGAAGGTTATGAAAAAAGATTTTGGAGATTAAAGTATGAGGTACCTCCAGCAGGGTACACATAAAAATGGGACCTCAACAGAGGACCTTAGGCAAGGAAGACAAAACACAGCAGGAAGAACAGACATATTCAAAAGGCTCTTAAAAGAGAAATTAGAACAAATCTTAGTCACAAGCAAGAAAAATATATGAGTGGCCTAGGGAAACAGTATTAGATATAGTCAAGCTGAGGCTACATGACCTTCTGTCAGAATTTATAGAGCGTATTATTGCACTGGGCCTTTGACATCTATTATTTCTGTGGTACTTTTGTGAAAAGACAAATCCAAAATAGGTAAAACCAGGATTTAAGTGGTTAAGAATCCATCTTGCAATTCAGGGGACACCGGTTAGATGCCTGGTCAGGCAACTAAGATCCCACATGCTGCAGGGCAGCTAAGCCCGCACGCTGCAAATAGAAAGAAGCCCACTTGGCGCAACTAAGATCCGACGCAGCCAAAAAAAAAGTTAATTTTTAAAAAATAGTTAAACCCATTTAAATATTCATCATTTACTTAAACAAACAGAATGAAGCTCTTGAGGTATAACATAGTGCAAATCTACAGTAGATCAATAATCCATCTCTGGACTTCTAAAGTTCCTTTCTAATGGGTTCTACTCTTGAACCCACCCTATTTCATCTGCCCACCCTCCACCCCAGAACTACATCTGAGCACTAGCTATGCCATGTAATAAGTTGTGCTATGCTTAAAAAAAAAAAACTGACTGAAAGAAACCATTATCATGAAGTTAATAGTCTCAGGAGCAGGCATGAACTTTTTCTAATATAATAATAAACATTAACGGAAATCCAAGAAACATGAAGTTTCACACAGGGTGTTCATCTAACTGGGTAATAAAAGTCCAAATCCATTTTCTTAACCACTAATCTATACAGCCAATAAATAATACCAATTCATATGGCTGAGTTCTACTCACATTAATACCTAATCAAGATCTCCAATGTACATGTACTAAAGAAGAGATTGTGACTAAAGGTAAATACGAATCTTCAGTTAATATAGAGATCTAAAAATATAACACTGAGATACAGAAGGACACTACAATGATAAGAAATCACAAGGTGTGACTGTCATATTACCTTGCCTCTATGAAATAAACTTAATTTCTGGGACTTCCCCGGTGGTCCAGCAGTTAAGACTCCGCACTTCCACTGCAGGGGGTGCAGGTTCCATCCCTGGTCTGGGAACTAAGACCCCACATGCCACACGGTGTGGCCAAAAAGTAAGAAAAAAAAACAGAAAGAAAGAAACTTAATTTCTAAGGCTAGCTTAAGTAAAATAGATACGCTGATTTTAAGTTTTAGAAAACTTAGAAGCGTTCTCTTCCTTGGCTTCTCTCCAATTTCCCCTATGACCTCTCTAACTGCTCTCTGATGAGGTCACCTTCTGCTCATAAAACATCAGTTTTCCTCAAGAACTCATCCCTAGCCTTTTCTCCTTTTCATTCTACAAATATTTCAAGGCTAGTTCTTCCATTCTCATGGCTCTCAACACCTCATATTTCCTTTCTTAGACTCAGATCCCATATTTCCTACAACTACTTAGACTTGTTTACCTGGAATTATCACTAACACCTCAACTTTAACATATCCAAAATGGAACCTCTCCCTAAAATGCCTCTAGCCTTACTTTTCATTTGTTTAGTTTCCTTTGATAGACGGAATTTGATGCCATTAAATTACCCAAACTAGGAAACCCAAATTGACCTTAACTCCTCTCTTTCCTTGTCTCCCGCAGATCCTGTCAATTTTACCAAAGCAGGGTCTCTGAATTCCCTCCTTTGCTGCCCTGCTCTCCATCTTTACCACAGCAGTAATTCAGGGCCTAAATCACTCTCCCTAAACTACTACAACTTCCTCCTAAAAAATCACCAAGCTTCCAATATTCCCCCATCCAGGCATTCCTGACCTGTTTTTCAGGTAGCCACAGGGATAATCATGCTAAAATGGACCTGATCACTTCTCTTCTTAAGAAATCGTCAGCAGTATCCCCCTGAGCCTACACATCTTTGCATACTATACAGGACTCTTCTAACCAGAATCCAGCCCACCTGCCAAGCTTCCTCTCTAGCTGCTCCCCCTGAGGGACTATACATACACCAATAAGGCCAGGTGCAGCTCACTTCCACACTTTTGCTAAAAAGCCCTCCCCTCTCCAAGCAGAGCTGCTTTCTCCTCTGTAGTCCTACAACACTTCAGATAGGCCTAGATTATGGTGGTGTTAATGTTCATTGTCACGGTAAAGAGCTAGTAGAACACAATGGTTTGTTAAGTTTGTGCTTCTGGAGGGAAAATGCCTGGGCTCAAATACCACTTGAGTAGCCATGCCTGTTTAGTCATTTATAAAATAGAGATGACAATACCTTTATAGATAGCACAGGGAACTCTACTCAATACTCTGTAATAACCTATATAGGGAAAGAATCTTAAAAAGAAGGATATATGTACATGTATAACTGAATCACTTTACTGAATCACTAAAGCAATTCAGTTTCACCTGAAACTAACACAACAATGTAAATCAATTATACTCCAATATAAAATTTTTAAAAAGAAACATTAAAAAATAAAACTTTTTTTAAAATTTTAAAATAATTTTATAATAGAGTTTTTATGAAGATAAAATTATGAGAGAAAGAAACGGCTAGCAGACTGCCTGGAACACAGAAAGGGCTCAATAAACATTAGCTCTTGTAAATCCATCTCCCAAGACTGTAAGCTATTCAAGGCCTGGGAGCCAATTTCATTCACTTTCCCCCTCCATACACTTAATACAAGACTTCAACTGAATTAGCAATCTCGAGGCGTTTTCTACCCACACCATGACCACTCTGATTTCTAATAAAATGTTTCCCCATAACTATCTGGAGACTGAATAACTGTTACATTAAATGAAGATACACTTAGACCTAAAAGAAAACAAGCAGTAATATCAAAATTGACATATATACTTAAATTATTTAAGATGCCAAATTTAAAAAAAAAAAAAAAAAGATACCAAATTTTATTGATACTTTCAATTGTTTAATAATCTGACTAATGGAAATATATATATGGCAAAATGGAATTCATAATTTGTACTTCCTAAGGAATTTAAAGTTAGGTGATATGAATGAACACCATTTTAGGACCCCTAAAGTTTTCACGTTTCCAGTTACCAAAATGTCTTAGAGCCAAGGCTGGCATTAAAGCTTAGGTGGGGACTTCCCTGGTGGTCCAGTGGCTAAGACTCTGCATTCCCAATGCAGGGGGCCCGGGTTCGATCCCTGGTCAAGGAACTAGATCCCGCATGCTGCAACCAAGACCCCATGCAGCCAAATAAATAAATTAATTAAGGAAAAAAAAATGTAAGAAAGAAATGAAGCACAAAAACAAAGAACATGCTCTTCCTTTCCCCTCATTCCTTTCCTTTATCTACTTCCTTCTTTTGTTTAACATTAAGTGTAATGTGCTTCCCTCACATTACACTGCAGTAAACAGTAGGCTTGAAAAGATGAAAAAAAGGAGATAAAACAAATGTCAACAGTAAATACCCCCCCAAAACATCAAGAAAACGATAGAAAACAAACTTAAATCAGACTCTAAATACTGAATAACGTTTCAACTTAAAATTTTCTTTTACTTAAAGAGGGGGAAGGAGCAACTTTAGTTACAATTAAATTGACCTCTAACTGCATTTTCATCAAATGTCCAAATTCAAAACAAATTCTGGGGCTTCCCTGGTGGCGCAGTGGTTGAGAGTCCGCCTGCCGATGCAGGGGACACGGGTTCGTGCCCCAGTCTGGAAAATCCCACATGCCGCGGAGCGGCTGGGCCCGTGAGCCATGGCCGCTGAGCCTGCGCGTCCAGAGCCTGTGCTCCGCAACGGGAAAGGCCACAACAGTGAGAGGCCCGCGTACCGCAAAAAAGAAAAAAAAAAAATTCTGCCACTTAACTAGCCAAATAACTTCTGCAACCTTGGGTTCCTCATCCCCAAAATGAGGATAACGGGAATTAAACAAGATGAGCATTTAGCATATTGCATGACCCAGAACAAACATTAAGGCTCATGTTATTATGCTAATGTTCCTTAAATCCTAATTTTCATAAATTATGGTACATGCATTGAACGGAATTCTATTTTAACCATTTAAAACATGAGGTACAGGGACTTCCCTGGCAGTCCAGTGGTTAAGACTCTGAGCTTCCAATGCAGGGAGGGCCCATTCAATCCCCGGTTGGGGAACTAAGATCCCACATGCCTTGTGGCAGCCAAAAAAAAGAGGCAGTTCTACACGTATTTATATGGAATGATCTCCAAGATATACTACATGAAAAAAAAGAAAGGACCAGAACAGTGTGTATAGTATATTACCACTTCTATTTTTCTTTAATTCAGGTATTTATAAATATATATGGTGGATATATACAGAATGTCTCTGGAAGAATACATAAGAAACAAGTATGAGAAATTGCCTCTGGGAAGGAAAACTAAACGGCTATGGAACAGGAGTGGAAGAAAGTCAACATTTTACCGAATTCCTTCTTGTACCTTTTGAATTTTGTGTTATTTGCTTGTATAGCCTATTCCAAAATTTTTTTTAAATAGTTTATATTAAGATCGAAACCTCATGCTACCAAAATATTCCATTATACAGTAAGTGGATTATGCTACACTTTACAGTAAAACCTAAGGTGACTTAATCACAGTTTTAGTATTAATTTCAACTCTATTTATGATAATAATCAAAGACTGATAGAGGTTTAGCTAAACTGCCAATGAGAATCAGTTTATTAAGACGTATAAGGGTGGGGTTCCTGGAGATTTTTTTTAAAAAGGAAAGCTTAAGTATGTGGATGAGGGAGCAATAAGAATAACGTCATTCATTCACTCAAAAAATATATCTGCCCATCAGGTGCCAAACACTGTGCTAAGTGCTGAGGAAACAATGACACCCAGTCCTTGCCTTTGAGTAGCCCGCAATTTAGTGGGAGTATATGAATATAGTAAAACTAGCACTCCTGTGGCCTTGGTTACTCAAAATACAGGTTCATTCACTGATGAATAACAATTTGAAAGAATGAATGAATGATGCAAGCCCAGTGACAAAATACGCCTCGCTGAAGCCTCTAGGACTTGAAAAGAACACAAAGAATCGACCCCTGTATCTGAGAATGTCAGTACACTTGCATTCCCGCAATCCAGAGAGCACGCAGGGCCTGCAGATGTCAGAGGTACAGTCCCAGGTCACCAGCCTGGAGAGCTTGGGATGGGGCAGGTTGGAAGAGTTCCCAGGCCTCAACCCCACACTTGAATCCCTTCAAGCGAGGTACTCCCCACACCTGGGTTTACAGGTCTCTAACAGCCGGGAAGGAACAAACCCTGGGTCGACATCTAACCCTCAAAATGAAAGTTACTCTGGGCCACCTCCCTCAGTGCTCCTTCATGAGCAGGCAGTAACAGCGGTGCAAGAGAGGGTGGAACTCCTCTCGAAGAAACCTCTCGAAAACCGTGAACCAAGGAGGCAGTTTGGGGAGCTCGAGGAGGGAGGGTGACTGCCCCGAGACTTCCCCGGTCATAAGCAGTCGTCTCGGCTTACTCCAGATACAGTCACTAACCTTTACAAAAGGGGTTTCCAGGGGCGGTGACCGAAGTGGGGAGAGCAGCGGCCCAAGCCCTGCACCGGACACATCTTCCTCTCAGCCGGCTCGGCGCTAAGCGCAGGGTAACCAAGGGCGACCAAGAGGCCGCCATCTTGAGCTCCGTACAGGGGAAGGAAGAGGAAAACTTTATTGAAACCCAGAAGAGAGACGGTAGCACAGACAAATCCAGCCGTGCTCACGGAAGGCTCCGCCCGACAGAACGAAAGGGAGCAGCGGAAGAACGCGACCTCTAGTAGCTCGAGGGCAAGCTGGACTCCGATGCCCTTCGATCCCTCCGGGCAAAGCAAACCGGGACTACGACTCCCAGCATGCAGTGCGGCGGCGCGGGGGCCGGGCGAAGGGACGGGGCGGAGGGCAGCTTTAGGCTGGGGGGAGGGGCAGTTGTCCGCCCAGCGCCTGCTGCAGCTGATCTAAAAACATTTTCAAGGAGTTAGAACGTGTTTGCGGCGTGTATTCAAGTAACCACTCCTGAGCCTTTTCGGTTAGCGTACCTGACCGAGATTCCAAAACCTAAATAAAGTGTAGGTGATCCAGTGGGCCTTCATATTTTAACGAAATATTGTTACCTCCGTAAACGGTATCCCCAATTTATTTGCCTCCAGCGTCCAACGCATCTTTGGCAGAGTACATGAAATGTGCTCCTACCATTTTTACTTTTTGTATTTCAAGAGCATAAATCATTTTCAATGTGGCATATACTCAAATGTTTTGAAAGAACATGGAAAATTTGTGTAACATGGGAAAGCCAATGGCCCGTGATGGACAAGTAGATAGAGTGGCTGTGGGACAGTGTATCTAAGGAGGAATTTCTAAGTGATCTGCCCTAATTTGATTAAACAAAAAATGTTTTGAGTCACTATGATAACTGTATTGGGAATACAAACTGCTGTCCAGAAGAGGCAGGCAATCCGGTAAGGAAGGATAAAGAAAGCGACCAAAGATTCTACTAGGTGTTCTGGAAACAGTGAAAGAGCACTTTGGCTGGGAAATCAGGAAGGCCTTCTAGAAGCTTTATTTTTAACAGGAAACGAAGACCTTCCAAGAACAGGAAATAGAGTGAGCTAAGGCAGGCAAGCAAGAAAATCTGGACTAGGGACTTTCTTGGCATTCCAGTAGTTAAGACTGTGCTTCCGCTGCAGCAGGCACGGCTTCCATCCCTGGTCGGGGGAGCTATGATCCCGGGTGGCGCAGTGGGGCAAAAAAAATAAAAATAAAAAAACTGGATTACAGGAAGGAGAAAGCCACGTTTCAGACTACACTAGAAAGAGTTCCGGGAAGTTAGGTATTTAGTCTACAATAGAAGATTCCAAAGAAACAGGAAAAGGAGAGCATATAGCATGGTATAATATTTCGGAGATTTCTCTACTGACTCTGTCAAATCGTTTATAGAAAAATTATTTTGAATGTGTCTTTCAAAATGTCATTTCACATTTTTTTCTATCTTTAATTCCATTGTCTGACACGACAAACTATTCCTTCATGTTTGTTTCATTTAATGTTACTAATTTTTGGTGTGACACTTCGTGAAAGGCCTTTTGAAAAAACTGTACTGTTTCTTCCTTGACTTACATATTCATTACTCTCAAGACTTTTAGAGAGTGTCTGGGTATCATTTTGTTTCCTCTGGGAAAAAAACTGCTTGTCTTGGTCTTGGTCAATGAAATTACCTCTTAGTAGAGATTCCAAAGGCTTAATAATTATGGAAGTGAAATAGGAACTCATTGATAGTTTAATGCCAAATTGGCAGGAAGATCTGCAGGAAATTTTCACATGACTGTGCAAGTGGACAGAAACATGGCAAATGAACTTTATTGTGTACAAGTATGAGGTAACTTGGAAATAATTTAAATTACATTTGTTGTATTCAAGAGAATTTATTATGACCAGAAAACTAATTAAGTAGCCACTGTAAACTATTTTATTAAAATACCAATCCCGAAATCCTGCTGTTCCTGCAATTGCTAAAACACAAACAAAAAAAAGCCCTAAGGCTTCCCTGGTGGCGCAGCGGTTGGGAGTCCGCCTGCCGATGCAGGGGACACAGGTTCGTGTCCCGGTCCGGGAGGATCCCACATGCCGCGGAGCGGCTGGGCCCGTAAGCCATAGCCGCTGAGCCTGCGCGTCGGAGCCTGTGCTCTGCAACGGGAGAGGCCACAACAGTGAGAGGCCCGCATACCGCAAAAAAAAAAAAAAAAAAAAATCTAATTCAATATCAGAGAAGTAATTGGAATACAGCCAAAGCATCCTTATTTTTCACTTATTTATTCATTCATTTATTTATCATCACACATGTTTCCTCATAATTATAGGTTCTTCTAATTTAACAAAGAAACACTTTAGCTACAAGAGACAATATGGTTCATTTGAAGACACATAGGAATGATTTAAACCATAAAAACTCATTTTCTGGAGTCAGAGTCAAAATATCTAGCTTCTAAATTCCAATATTTGTAATTAAAGATCCTTGGTCATAAATATAATTTAGGTTCCTTAATTTCAACAAACAATAAATATGCCTAAGTGCCTTATTACCTATGGAAATTTCTAAACAAGATATACCCACCTCAGTAATATAAATTTCTATCAAGTATAGATGTTGTGGCAAGCAATCCATTCCTTCTAATAAGTAAGAATTACACATCTGCTGAACTTCCAACAAAAGCTACCATTTTTTTCCTTAATGAAACACTATTTCATCTGTAACCAGAGACTGGCCAAAGACAAAATATTTGAAGTCATGTTCAGTGCTCAACTCTTTATTTAGTTTCTTTCTACTTATTTTCAACAACAGATTCAAAATAACTGGTTCGGTTTGTTTTTCAGGTTTTTTAATTGAAATATAGTAGATTTACAATATTATATTAGTTTCAGATGTACAGCATAGTGATTCAGTATTTTTAGAATATACTCCATTAACAGCTATTAATATTATAAAATAATGGCTATAATTCCCTGTGCTATAGAATATATCCTTCTTTCTTATCTATTTTATACATAATAGCTTGTATCTCTTAATCCCATACCCCTACCTTGCCCCTCCCCACTTCCCTCTCCCCACTGGCAACCACTAGTTCGTTTTCTAAATGTCTGTCTGTTTCTGTTTTGCATCTATGTTCGTTTGTTTTATTTTTGAGATTCCACATATAAATGATATCATACGGTGTTTGTC
This sequence comes from Phocoena phocoena, assembly GCF_963924675.1. Classification (NCBI taxonomy): domain Eukaryota; kingdom Metazoa; phylum Chordata; class Mammalia; order Artiodactyla; family Phocoenidae; genus Phocoena; species Phocoena phocoena. The sequence continues at coordinate 50,664,619 of NC_089230.1, forward strand.
TTTGATTTATTTCACTAAGGATAATATTCTCTAAGTCCATCCATATTGCTGCAAATAGCAGAATTTCATTCTTTTTATGGCTAATATTCCATTGTATATATAATTTGTTTATATATATGTACATATATATACACCACACATATATATAAACACATATATACACCACATACACATATATGGTGTGTATATATATTCCCTCTGTTCATGGACACTTGGGTTGCTTCCATATCTTAGCTATTGTAAATAGTGCTGCTATGAACATTGGGGTGCATGTATCTTGTTGAATTAATGTTTTCTTATTTTCTAGATATATACCCAGTAATGAAATTTCTAGATCATATGGTAGTTCTACTTTTAGTTTTTTGAGGAACCTCCATACTGTTTTCCATAGTGGCTGCACCAATTTACATTCCCACCAACAGTGTATAAGTGTTACCTTTTCTTCACATTCTTGCCAAAGTTTGTTTTCTGTAGACTTTTTGATGATGGCCATTCTGACAGGTGTGAGATGATACCTCATTGTGTTTTTGATTTGCATTTCTCTAATAATTTGCAATGTAAAGCATCTTTTCACATGCCCATTAGCTGTTTGTATGTCTTCCTTGGAGAAATGTCTATTCAGATCTTCTGCCCATTTTTGGATTGGGCTGTTTTTTTTTTTTAATTTTTTGTTTTTTTGATATTGAGTTGTATGAGTGTTTTTCAGTTTTGAATATCCTTTATCAGGATTTTTTTTTATTTGAACCACATGATAATATGTCTATTTGTCTATTTACCTATATATTTCCTCCTTAAATGTTTCTTACCCAAATTTTAAGGGGGAAGGAGAGGCTTTTCTTATGTAATTTCTCCACATGCCCTCTCTGCCATCTTTCTTTCTTTTTTTTTTTTTTTGCAGTACGCAGGACTCTCACTGCTGTGGCCTCTCCCGTCGCGGAGCAGAGGCTCCGGACGTGCAGGCCCAGCGGTCAAGGCTCACAGACCCAGCCGCTCCGCGGCACGTGGGATCACCCCGGACCGGGGCACGAACCCGTGTCCCCCGCATTGGCAGGCGGACTCCCAACCACTGCGCCACCAGGGAAACCCCCATCTTTCTTTTTTTTTTTTTTTTTTTTTTTCATCTTTCTTTTTAAAATAGCAGCAACCCACAGCCATTTCTAACCTCCCCCAAATCCACATGCAAATTTGTAATCTGGGAGCCACCTTCAATTAATTTCTCTTCCTCATGATTCACATGCAATCTTTCATTAGATATAATTGAATCTATCATCTTAATATGGCATAAATCCACCAACTACCATTGGGTCTTCCTCCTGTCTTTCTGAGGGTAATACAGTCATCTCCTAACTGGCTCTGTCTCTATCTCCTCTGATCCATCTTGCTATCAGGTTTGTTTCCAAAAATGTGACCTATCTGACCACATTGCATCACAGATTCTGAACTTGCAATGCCTCCCTACTGTCTACCGAATGAAATACAATTTATTATGGACCTTTAGAAAATCAAGATCTGGTTCCTAACCTACCTTACCATCTTCTCATAAGTGATTGAAACCCAGTGATTTACCAAGTATCTCATTTGTTTTCATGAACCTCCACATATACTATTCTCAAAAAACTGGAAAACTGATCTCATCTTCCCACACCCTACCCCCATCTTTATTTCCTAAATGCGTTCTGATACTTTTCTTATTGGGTTGGGCAAAAAGTGCCTTTGGTTTTTAAGTAAAAATAAAAGACACGTTTTTCATTTTCACCAAGAACTTTATTGAACAACGTAGTCACCCTTTTTTTCCACTACCTTCTGCCATTTTTCAGGCAACTTCATAATCCCATCTTCCCAAAACTTTTTATCTTTTTGAGCAAAGAACTGTTCCAGGCGCCTTTTACAGTCTTCCAGGGAATTGAATTTGTTTCCATTAAGAGAACTTTGTAAAGACCTAAATAAATAGAAATCCGAAGGTGTAATGTCTGGTGAATTCAGTGGATGAATCAGAACTTCCCAGCCAAGCTGTAACCGTTTTTGCCTGGTCATCAAAGAAACATGTGGTCTTGCGTTATCCTGATGGAAGATTATGCATTTTCTGTTGATTAGTTCTGGACGCTTTTCATCGAGTGACGCTTTCAGTCGGCCTAATTGGGAGCAGTACTTGTTGGAATTAATCGTTTGGTTTTCCTGAAGGAGTTCATAATAGAGGACTCTCTTCCAATCCCACCATATACACAACATCACCTTCTTTGGATGAAGACCGGCCTTTGGTGTGGTTGGTGGTGGTTTATTTCGTTTGCCCCACAATCTCTTCCATTCCACATTATTGTATAGTATCCACTTTTCATCGCCAGCCACAATTTGTTTTAAAAACGGAACGTTTTCATTACGTTTAAGTAGAGAATCGCATGTGGAAATACAGTCAAGAAGGGTTTTTTTGCTTAACTTATGTGGAACCCAAACATCAAAGAGATAAACATAACCAAGCTGGTGCAAATGATTTTCAATGCTTGATTTGGATATTTTGAGTATGTCGGCTATCTCCCGCGTGGTATAACATTAATTGTTCTCAATGAATGTCTCGATTTGATCGCTATCAGTTTCAACTGGTCTACCCCACCGGGGAGCATCATCCAGCGAGAAATCTCCAGCATGAAACTTTGCAAACCACTTTTTTTTTTTTTTTTTTTTTTTTTTGTGGTACGCAGGCCTCTCACTGCTGTGGCCTCTCCCGTTGCAGAGCACAGGCTCCAGACGCACAGGCTCAGTGGCCACGGCTCACGGGCCCAGCCGCTCCGCGGCATGTGGGATCTTCCCAGACCGGGACACGAACCCGTGTCCCCTGCATCGGCAGGCGGACTCTCAACCACTGCGCCACCAGGGAAGCCCCTGCAAACCACTTTTGACATGTTCGATCAGTCACAGCATCTTCTCCATACACTGCACAAATCTTTTTTTGCTTTTCAGTTGCGTTTTTACCTTTCTTCAAATAATAAAGCATAATATGCCAAACACGTTGCTTTTTTCTTTCATCTTCAATATTAAAATGGCTACACAAAAATTCACCAATTTGGATGCCTTTTTTTTTTTTTTGGCTGTGTTGGATCTTTGTTTCTACGCACGGACCTTCTCTAGTTGACGTGAGTGGGGGCTACTCTTTGTTGCGGTGCGCGGGCTTCTCATTGCGGTGGCTTCTCTTGTTGCGGAGCGCGGGCTCTAGGTATGCGGGCTTCAATAGTTGTGGCTCACGGGCTTAGTTGCTCCATGGCGTGTGGAATCTTCCCAGACCGGGGCACGAACCCGTGTCCCCTGCATTGGCAGGCGGACTCTCAACCACTGCGCCACCAGGGAAGCCCTAATGTAATTACTTTTATATAATAATTATGATTTTGAAAGTCTGCAAAGTGATTAAAGGGCATTTTCTAAGAAATAGATTTCTGGATTTAAATTATACAGTTTTTCTGCTTATAGTTTTGGTGTTATCTAATTTATTATTATTACTATTATTAAATAGTTTTGAAGTGGCAAGTATAGAGTTAGACATTTACAAATATCTGAGATGTTAGGTCTAAAATGTTTTTAATCACAGATTTTGAAAGTTGACACAAGTATATCCCCGTTATCCTTTTTGTTTTTTTAGCATTTATTAGTTTTGACTCACTCTAGCATGTTATACACATAGCACCTGTGCCCATTTAGCAAAGAATTTCAGTACAAATCACTCTGAATTGAATAGACATCTCTAAGAAGCATTACAATTGTTGAAATATTTTTAGAAACTGAAACAAGGAAATAAACAACTTCAGTAAAGTGATTTAAATAACAAATAACGTATCTTTATAAACAGCTTATCTCCTTGAGAACAAAGAATAAACAAGGAGATGAGGTATTTTTTCCCTTCACTATTAAAGCAGATCACAATATGAATGGGTGAAATGTCATGAATAATTGGAGAAAATCACAGAGTAATCTTCGAAAAAAACATCTGATTTATTTAAAATTGTCGTTGTTTGTCTTATTAGAACCTTTATTTAACCTTGTTATCCACAATGCAGTATTCAAGCTGGGCTATCAAAAACATACTTTGGAACTAACGATATTTTGAAATTTTTGACTTTCTCAAATGCAGGCTATGGTAATGTAAATCTCCCATGGCAGATGTTTTACTTGGGACCTAATTAATTGACAGAAATGCCTGTGAAAACTAATATTTTGAATCTAAAATGACAGTAAATAAATCAAGGTTTTGAAACACTCTGTCAATAGATTTAAGCTCAGGTTTCTGGTCAAGATGATCATCAAGCTTTCCAGTACTAGATTCATTTAGTTACAACATTGATTGAATAGCCTCTGCTCACAGGCCTAGCCACACAGCACCAGTCACTTCTAATCATGGCTTCAAGGCCTCATCCTATGATTTTCAACTACATTCTTTCTTTCTAGGTAAGGCCATTTCCTTATCGACTTGTTCACAGATTCTAGGCATTTCAGGGCTTACCATGTGTCCGGCACTGTTCTAAATGCTTTATAAATATTAACTCTCAGTACTCATAATCACGTGGTAAGGTAGATACTATTTTTGTCCCCATTTTACACATGAAGAAACAGAGGCACAGTCAGGCAAAAAACTTTTCTAGGGTTACTTGGCTACTGAGGATTTTGCCCATTTCCTCTACCAGACCCTCACTAAATATAATTGATTTGCTCATAGCATTGTCTTCAAGTCAGACACATTTATGTAAAATATAAATTTCTAGGCAAGAGATACCTATACTATAAAAATATATCAGAATGGTAGTACGTAAATCACACTAGTATTGTGCCTAATGGATAGAAGAAATTAGAGAAAGCAAGGTAGCATGGAGATCTCTGTGGTCTAACATTAACCAAGCTAGGGTATGGCAAGGGGGTGAGGGCAGATGAGAAAGAGGTGAAAAAGATGATGCACAGCTAAAGCCCAACCAATTCAAAAAATAATACTTACAGCAAAAAGGATATAAATATTGGGGGTATTGCTTGAGAGTAAATGGAATGAGAGTGACTTTAGATATGCTGAGTTTGGTTAGTCAATAGGACAACAAACAGAAATAGCACATGGGTGCCTGTGTGAGTGTGTGCTGTGGGGTGGCAAACATTGTAGTAATATGCTCATACTCCAAGTTGAGGTAAGTATCGATTTGGAAGCGTTAAACAGCTGAGTGGATCAAGCCTTGTCGCAGCAGGCCTGGTCAATCTCTCTACTGAAACCAGCCCACAGGTTCTGGCCAAATACACCTCCTGTGAAGATATGTTCCCAAACGAGTAGTTAGGAGAGCTTACTTCCTTTGCAAACACAACTAGGAATCAAAGCTGGTGTGCCTGTGTATATCCTAGTGGCTAAGGTCTTTCACTAGAACACTGATACAAATCCACAGAGATTTGCCAGACCTTTCACCTCCCAGTAGGAGCTACGGCGCTGTTTGCGTCCTGACACTCTCTTCCGACCTGGCATCTCATAGATTTCCAGTCTGGGCAGTCCTCAGCTGCTAAATGCAGTACCTTCTTTGGGTCAAACTAGAGAAACAGGGGCAACTATTTCTCAGGTCCATTCTTTTCTCTACATTCCCACTGCTGCTATCTTAGTTCTGCCAGAGTGATCTTTCTAAACTAAAAATCAAGTCACTCCCATTCAGTGGTTTCCTTTAGAATGTCTTTAGATAAGGGTCAGAACCACAAACACCGTAAAGCCTCATGGCCTTGTCCCTCTGGCCTTAGTCCTTGTCATTTTGCACTTTCATTCCAGTAGTACTAAACTATGTGTAGTTCCCCAGCAGTGCTTTCCTCTGGGCCTCTGTATTTATCTCTTTCTCTGGAATGCACCTCCCACACACAGGCACACCCAAATCACAGGCACTTTGCACGTCAAACACCAACTTTATGTCTCAGTTTTGTTGCTTCCTTGTGGAATTCTTTCCCTACTACCCTTGAGACTGGGTTATGTGGCTCTCATCACGTTCTACTGACGTGTCCCTACAACCAGACTGAAAGATCCTGGAAACAAAAACCATATCTTTTTCGCCACCTTCCCTCCTCTCCATGCTCCCTCCTGCCCTAGCACCTAGCACAGCACTTGGTTTACTGTAGCTGCTCAGTACATATTTGTCACATGAATGGCTAGAATGCTCTAAGCGTCCTAAGGGAGACATATCTGTTCAGCTAAGGAGATCACATGATGCTATTGGTTCTGGAAATGACCCTCTCCCTGCCCCACCAACTAATCAATACAATATATATGGCATTCTTCAGATTCTCTAGATCCTTGCTATTTGGTGTGGTCTGAAGACCAGCATTGATGGCATTTTCTGGAACTTGTCAGAAATGCAAAATCTCAGGTCTCATCCTAGAACTCCTGGATCAGAATCTGCAGTTTTATACAATCTCCAGGTGACTTGTATGCATATTAATGTTTGAGAAACACTGCTCTAGATAACACTGTTGGTTCTTTACTTAGAAAGTTCATAATCCATTTTCTTGAGAGAAGGAATACAAATGCCTGGTTCCCACTGTTCCCACAGCTCAGGATTGTGTATTTTCACCCTGATTCAGGTTTACACTAACCTTGCCTGGCCTTACATGGTTGAAATCAGCCACTCTGCATGAGGTCAGGGGCTTTCAATTTCAAAAGGAATCCTGCGGTGTTTTTTTTTTATCCCCCCAGAAGTCAACCACTTGAGCAAGGATAGAAATTGCTCATTGTCATGGCTGCTTTTGACTCTTCCAGACACTGGATCCAATGTCATCTCTAAGAGGAGAGTCCCTCCTCACCCAGGAGTGTCTGAGCAGTCCTGATGTCTAAGGAGTCCTCAGCCATTGGCTGGAGTGCTCAGCATTTGCCTGTGAGCAGCCACGGGATATGTGGACTCAGAACAAATGCAGTAATGAATTTCAGCGCACAGCAGCTGAGGTCATAGGTTAATTATGTTTCCTGAGGCTAGAGATCTGAGAGGCACATTCTCACGGCTACCACAAAGGGTTATGAGAAGATATAGGGAAAAAGGCATAATTGGTGGAGAAGAACTTGGATAAAAGCAAGAGAGGGGGGTTCCGATGTTGATACAACCAGCTGGGCACTGCCTGATTTACCAATACAGAAGAGACACTAAATCACGCAAAAAAAAGTAACCAAATGTAGAATTGAGTGTGCACTGGAAGAGACACTCTGTGAAGGATCTCAGGGTACGGAGTAAGACCCCTCTAAGGGCCTGCCTAAAACACAACAGATCAACAGATGCTCACTAACCTGCCTTCTGAGAGTGAGTCACGTTACCAGGCTTATTTTGCTGAGTGGCTTGCTCCAGGTCTTGCCTCTTCTTTTTTTCTTTCTTTTTTTTTTTCGTCTTTTTTCAGGATCTTAGTTCCCCAACCAGGGATCGAGCCCATGCCCCCTACAGTGGAAGCACGGAGTCTTAACCACTGGACCACCAGGGAAGTCCCCTGCCTCTTCTTTAAATGAAACTGTGAACAAATATACAAGGAAAATCGGTGTGAGGACGTATTAACCTCCCCAAGATCCCAAACTCTTAGTCCAAGAAGCAACCCTGCAGTGACCCCTCCATGACCGTGGAAGTAGAGAACTTAACCTTTAAGGGAAGGATAGAGACTATCTGATATGCTCCTAGAAGGGCTTAACATCATCTCCAAAGCCTGAGTCTCCAACCCCAGCTGGTCGTCCAACAATTCAATTCAATTCTGACACTAAATACCTGGATTTAGCACAGACCCTGCAGGTTAAAGAGTCAGTCCCACAAGACTGCTCCCACTTCAGACACCAGCCTTAAATGGGTTGCCTAAGCTACCCACTCCTGCCTGGCTGGTTACAAATGTGAGGATTCTCATGACCCCCTTCCCCCCTCAGGTTTGATAATTCGACTCACAGAACTCAGAAAAAAACACTTTACTTATGTTTAACAGTTTATTATAAAGGATAACAACTCAGGAATAGCCAAATGGAAGAGGTGTCCAGGGCAAAATATGGGGGTGGTGCGCAAGGCTCTTCCTTGCCCTCTCCTGTCTGCCACATTCCCAGGAGTCAGGGGGTGGGGCTGAAAATTTCACTGTGCTTTGCAGATATTGCAATTTTACAAACTGAAGGTTTGCAGCAACTCTTAGTGGAGCAAGTCTATCAGCGCTATTTTCCCAACAGTATTATTTTTTAATTAAGGTATGCACATTGTTTTTTGAGACATAATGCTGTAGCACACTTAAAAGACTACAATGTAGTGTAACATAACTTTTGTATGCATTGGGAAACGAAAAAATTTGTGGACTTGCTTATCTGTGATATTTGCTTTACTGTGGAAATTGGGAACTGAACCCATAGTATCTCTGAGGTATGCCTGTACAGTAGCTTATCCTGCAAATATAATCCCATGTGTGTGTAATGACGGCACATTCAAGGTTATTCACTGCGGCACTGTAATAGTGAAAGACTGAGGTCACCAAAGATATTCATCTGTAGGGGATGCTGTGGAGAAAAATGTTTTCCTCTACCCTTCTAGGGTAGATAATAATTAACTTGACATAAAACAACGTAACGGGAGAGAAACAAATTTAATTTTGTATGTACAGGAGTCCAATAGAAGCATGAGACTAAAGAGCAGGTTGGGCAGTTGAAGCTTATGTACCACCCTGAGCTAAGGAATGGGATAGGGGCCTGGGGCTTCCAAGGAACAGATGTTTGGCAATTAGATGTTTGCTCTGCCACAGAAATAGGTCATTCAGGCAAAAGTTCTCTCTGGTAATAGCTCTCTCTAGGCCAGGCCCCCTATCTACGTTCTTTTAGGTAGTGGCGAGAGAGGTACAAGTTTTTCTTGAGTCTGCTGCATCTTTTTTTTTTTTTTTTTTTTTTTTTTTTTTTTTTTTCTGCTGCATCTTGATTGCCCTCCGTTCAAGATAATCCACATGCCAAACTGGCATATTTTGGGGCCACACATTCTGCTCCCCTTCAGGGACAAGTTAAATAAATTATGGTACATCAGGTAATGAAATACTTTGCTGCTGGATAAGTGTGGATCTATCTCCAAGATACATTGTTAAGTAAAATAAGGTGCAAAAGTGTGTGTTTCCTATGATGCCATTTTTGTTATATATACATATATATATGTAAACATGCTAGAATGTTTCTGGAAGGATACAAAGATACGCAGCAAGAAACTGGTAACAGTGGGTGTCAATGGAAAGGGGAACTAGATGGCTGCAGACAGGGATTGGAGGCAGCTATATCAATGGATACTCAAGTGCATTTTGACTTTTGAATCATGTAAATGCTTTATTTAAAATTAACAAACAAGCCGCAGTGTTTATAAATAATGTCCTCAATACCAAATCTGAAAATGCCCGCATTCTCAAAAGCTGGAAGTAGCCTGGGCATGCCTTGAGCTCTCAGAGGTTCTGAGGGTGACTCATGTTGTAAGTAGTCTTCAGTGGAGAGGAGGGAGATACTGAGCTTTGTGGGGTTTACTTTGCTTTGTACTGCATGAAGTGAGGCTACATGCTGAGAGTAAGGAAGAGGGGTGTGAAATACAAGAAGAGGATAAAATAAGGGAATGCTGAGGTGTGTTGAAGGGTCAGCTGAGATTGGAAACCATAAATTTACAAAGGCGTCAGCTAGTTCGGGATTTTCTTCAGGAAATCACAGCAGCCTGGGAGCAGGGGTTTAGGGGTAGGTCAGGGTGTGAGCTCTGAGTTAGAAAAATGATATAAGAGTGGCCAGGCTGGCCCTTGAGAAGTTTACAGGACTTCACTAGGTTCGTCACATTTTCAGAGTCTGACACTCTGGAGGTCCAGCTACTTGGTTTTACCATTTTCCTCAGAGGTGATTAGGCCTGGGGGAGTGATGCATTAGTCAAGTTCACAAGACACTGATTGATAAGACAGAAGCTCAATTTACAAATTTAAAATGAAAATATAAACTAGCTGGTCCCACAAGGCAGCATCTCCTTTTGCCTACAAGAAAGTCCTCATAACAAATAATCCTAAAATGTATATGGAACCACAAAAGACCCAGAATTGCCAAAGCAATCCTGAGGAAAAAGAACGAACCTGGAGGCATAACCCTCTCAGACTTCAACAATACCTCAAAGCTACAGTAATCAAAACAGAGAAGTATTGGCACAAGAACAGACATATGGATCAATGGAACAGAAGAGAGAGGCCAGAAACAAGCCCACACACCTATGGTCAATTAATCTCTAACAAGGGAGGCAAGAATATACAGTGGAGAAAAGACAGTCTCTCCAGCAAGTGGTGTTGGGGAAGCTGGAAAGCCACATGTAAATCAATGAAGTTAAAACACACCCTCACAGCATACACAAAAATAAAATCAAAATGGCTTAAAGGCTTAAATATAAGACACGACACCATAAAACTCCTAGAAGAGAACACAGGCAAAACATTTTCTGACATAAACTGTAGCAATACTTTCTTAGATCAGTCTCACAAGGCAAAAGAAATAAAAGCAAAAATAAACAAACAGGACCTAATCAAACTTATAAGCTTTTTGCACAGCAGAGGAAACCATAAACAAAACAAAAAGACAACCTACAGAATGGGAGAAAATATCTGCAAACAATGCAAGAGACAAGGGTTTAATTTCCAAAATATACAAACAGCTCGTACAGCTCAATATCAAAAAGCAAACAACCCAATCAAAAAACTGGGCAGAAGATCTAAATAGACCTTTCTCCTAAGAAGACATCCAGATGGCCAACAGGTACATGGAAAGATGTTCAATATCACTAATCATTACAGAAATGCAAGTCAAAACTACAATAAGGTATCACCTCACACAGTCAGAATGATCATCATCAAAAAGTCTACAAATAAATGCTGGACAGAGTATGGAGAAAAGGGAACCCTTCTACACTGTTGGTGGGAATGTAAACTGGTGCAGCCACTATGGAGAACAGTATGGAGGTACCTTTAGAAATTAAAAATAGAGCTACAATATGATCCAGCAATCTCACTCCTGGGTATTTATCAGGAAAAGATGAAAACTCTAACTTGAAAAGATACACACACCCCAATGTTCATAGCAACAATTATTTACAATAGCCAAGGCATGGAAGCAATCTAAGTGTCCAACAACAGATGAATGGATAAAGAAGATGTGGTATATATATATATATATATATATATATATATATATATATATATATATATATATAAAATGGAGTATTACTCAACCATAAAAAAGAATGAAATATTGTCATTTGCAGCAACATAGATAGACCTAGAGATTATCATATTAAGTGAAGTCAGACAGAGAAAGACAAATACCACATGATATCACTTATATGTGGAATCTAAAAAAAAAATTATACAAATGAACTTACTTATGAAACAGAAACAGACTCACATACACAGAAAACAAACTTATGGTTACCAAAGGGGAAAGGGCGGGTGAGAGGGATAAATAACAGTTTTAACAGATACACACTACTATATATAAAATAGATAAACAACAAGGATTTACTATATAGCACAGGGAACTACATTCAATATCTTATAATAACTTATAATGGAAAAGAATCTGAAAAAGAATATATATATACACGTATGTAATATATAACTGAATCACTTTGCTGAAACCTGAAACACAACATTGTAAATCAACTATATTTCAATTTTAAAAAATGTTTAAAAAGTCCTCATAGAAAATGAAATTACTATCAGCCGACTGTTCAGTGATCTCTGAATAAAGAGGAGTGGATGATCTTAATGACTAGAACTACCTAGCTGTGATAATCTAATATACTACTCAAGGAACACAACTCTCAAGGTGTCCACAGTAATTCAGGCACATTGACAAATTATTTTTCTAGAATTGAACCATTAGGAAAACATAAAATTGGTTATAGTTTTCTATCATCTTAGCCCATGGTTACAATATGGTTGTATCTTCTCGTCCCCACCACCCACTTCAGTTGCCACCCTTGTGTTACCAGTGTTAACAGTTTGGTGTATATCCTTTGCTACAAAAATATGCACATATAAAAGTACATACATACAATGACAGGGTTTTGTTTGTTTACCCAAATGGGATCATACTGCACAAATTATTCTTTGATCCTTACTTACCAAAACATCATGGATATTCCTCTTCTAATTCTAATAACTAAAACTAGATATATTCTAACATCTTAAGACATAAAAATAGGGACTTCCCTGGTGGCACATTAGTTAAGAATCCGCCTGCCAATGCGGAGGACACGGGTTCAAGCCCTGGTCCGAGAAGATCCCACGTGCCGCGGAGCAACTAAGCCCGTGCACCACAACTACTGAGCCTGCGCTCTAGAGCCCGCGAGCCACAGCTACTGAAGCCCACGCGCCTAGAGCCCGTGCTCCGCAACAAGAGAAGTCACAACAGTGAAAAGCCCATGCACCAAGACGAAGAGTAGCCTTCCCAAAATAAAAAAAAGAGTAGCCCCCACTCACTGCAACTAGAGAGAGCCTATGCAGCAACGAAGACCTAATACAGCCAAAAATAAATAAATAAACTTAAAAAAATAGAATTATTTCATTTGCTCTAGTATATAATTTATATATTACATATAAATTACATAAAATATTATATAATTTCCCTTAGTTTGAATATACTATAATTCAAGCATTTCTAATTCAGGCTGTTTTCAGTTTTTGCCACTACAAATAAAGCTGCAATAAACATCCTTGGACTTACATCCTTAAGTACTATGGTCTCTTGAAGCAAAAGCTGGATTTTGGGATCAAAGTATCCTGAATATTTTTAATTTGGATAAATATGAGCAAATTGCCTGTTTCCTTACAGTCTCCCTAACACTGTATGTTTCTGTTCTTTTTGATTTTTGCCAATATGATAGAAAACAGTATTTCATATTTTCTTTAATGTATTGATACATTTATTTGATTAGTGAGGTTGAGCATATTTTTCCCACTTATTGTCCATTTGAATTTCTTTTCCTAAGAGGCAGCATGAAATAGTGGTTATGTATATAAATTCTGGAGCTAGTTTTGCCATTTTGTACTTGTTATTTTGCCTTTCTGCCTCAGTTTCCCCATGTGTAAAATGGAGACAGTAATGGTACCCACCTATAGGGTTGTTAGGAGGATTTGACAAATTCATTATCTGAAAAACATGTAAAATTGTACCTATCCATATTCTTTGCTCATTTTTCTATGGGATTGTCTTTTTCTTATCAATTTATGGGAGTTCTTTTTATATTAGGAATATTAGCCGTTCACGATCTTACATGTTACAGATATACTTCCCCCAATTTTAAAAAAAATAATGCCTTTTGATATGTAATTTTTATTAAAAATTTATGTATTTAAATGACATTTTCTTTATAGCTTGTTTCCCATATTGCTTAGGAAGCACTTTTTTTACTCAAGGTTATACAATTTTTCTCCTAAATTTTCTCTAAACGTTAAAAAAAAAAAATTTCAGGGCTTCCCTGGTGGCACAGTGGTTGAGAATCTGCCTGCTGATGCAGGGGATACGGGTTCGAGCCCTGGTCTGGGAGGATCCCACATGCCACAGAGCAGCTGGGCCCATGAGCCACAGCTACTGAGCCTGTGCGTCTGGAGCCTGTGCTCCGCAACAAGAGAGGCTGCAACAGTGAGAGGCCTATGCACCGCAATGAAGAGTGGCCCCCACTTGCCACAACTAGAGAAAGCCCTCACACAGAAACAAAGCCCCAACACAGCAAAAATAAATTAATTAATAAACTCCTACCCCCAACATCTTTTAAAAAAAAATTTTATTTTTCAATTCTATCTTGGAATTCCCTGATGGTCCAGTGGTTGGGACTCTGTGCTCTCACTGCTGAGGGCCTGGATTCAATCCCTGGTTGGGAACTAAGATCCCACAAGCCATGTGGTGCGGCCAAAAAAAACCACAACAAAAATAAATAAATTCTATCTGGAATTTTTCCATGGTATAATGCAGGGGACTAGCTATGTGGTCTCCCTATTCCCTAGACACTCAACTGTGTCAGCAACATTTCCCCAATTAATTGAAATGCTCCCCTTGTTGTATATCATGTTCGTTGTTAGGATCTGTTCTGCACTCTATTTTATAGAGAGCCCAAACCATACTCGTTTTGTTTGTTTTTTTCTGGCCATGCTGCGCGGCTTGTGGGATCTTGATTACCGGACCAGGGATCCAACGCAGGCCCTCAGCAGTGAAAGTGCAGAGTCCTGACCACTGGACTGCCAGGGAATTCCCCATACTCTTGTTTATAGTTAGCTTTGCGGTGAGTTTTAACATTTGGTAAAGCAAATCCCACTTTGATTTTTTTCACTTTCATAATCTTCTTGGCTAATCTCCAACATATGAACTTAAAAAAAATCTTGTCCAGTACTACCCAATGCACCCAAGGCAGAGAGGAGGTTAAAACCAATCACAGTGGGATTCTGACTATATTTGCATTATTAATTTTATTTATTTTTTATGTATCAAACATTTTATCAAATCATTAATGAGAGAATAAGATGTTACAATTGGTTCAGAGAAGTCAGAGGGAACAGACGTATACATAAACAATCAGGAATGCTGATAAAAATTTTTTTAATTAAGTTTTTTATACAGCAGGTTCTTATTAGTCATCCATTTTATACACATCAGTGTATACATGCCAATCCCAATCTCCCAATTCATCCACCACCACCACCACCCCCCCGTCACTTTCCCCGCTTGGTGTCCACATGTTTGTTCTCTACATCTGTGTCTCGATTTCTGCCCTGCAAACCGGTTCATCTGTACCATTTTTCTAGGTTCCACATATATGTGTTAATATATGATATTTTTCTCTGACTTACTTCACTCTGCATGAGAGTCTCTAGATCCATCCACGTCTCTACAAATGATACAATTTTGTTTCTTTTTATGGCTGAGTAATACTCCATTGTATATATGTACCACATCTTCTTTATCCATTTGTCTGTCGATGAGCATTTAGGTTGCTTCCATGTCCTGGCTATTGTAAATAGTGCTGCAATGAACATTGGGGTGCATGCGTCTTTTTGAATTATGGTTTTCTCTGGGTATATGCCCAGTAGTGGGATTGCTGGGTCATATGGTAATTCTATTTAGTTTTTTAAGGAACCTCCTGTTATTTTATTTATTTATTTTTATTTTCAGCTGTGTTGGGTCTTCGTTGCTGCCTGCGGGCTTTCTCTAGTTGCAGCAAGCAGGGGCTACTCTTTGTTGCAGTTCACAGGCTTCCCATCGCAGTGGCTTCTCGTTGCGGAGCTTGGGATCTAGGTGTGCAGGCTCAGTAGCTGTGGCGCACAGGCCTAGTTCCTCCCTGGTATGTGGGATCCTCCCCAACCATGGATCAAACCCGTGTCCCCTGCATTGGCAGGTGGACTCTTAACCACTGCACCACCAGGGAAGCCCCTGCATTATTAATTTTAGATGAAGTGATATTTTTCTGATATTAAGTCCTCCTATTCAGGAACATGGAGTCTTTTTTACTTAGGTTTTGGTTTATATCCTTTAATAAAATTTCATAATTTTGTTCTTGTAGATCCTGTGTCTTCCTTCTTATTTTTTTTTTTTTTACTTTTGGTCACTGATGTGAATAGGGTATTTTTTCCACCTCCAGTCTAACTAGACATTGCCTAGACAGAGGAAAGTTATAAATTAAGTTCTTTACTTTCACTTGGTCACTAAATTCTCTTGTTAATTCTAGTAGCTTATTCTAGTGGCTTCTTCTTTATTGATTTTTCTAGGAATACAATCGTATCTCCTGAAAAATAAAGATTTTTTCCTGATGTTTATCCTGGGAAGCTCTTCTTTAGCTATTTGACGGTGCTGCTATTTTCTATAGCTGCTTCCCCACTGCACGCAATTGTTGCTGCTGCCCAAGGCTGCACTGAGTGGCCTCCAATGAGACAGCTTTCTAAGAGAATATCCCATGATTGCTTTGTACAGGTGTCAAACACAATACAGTGGTTGTGGATGACAACACAATACAGTGGTTCTTGGTCTCTTAGCTCTCATATATTCCAATTCCAAGAGTCATTTACACACATTTTTGAGCTCACTGCCCTAATCACAGCAGTCAAGTTTCCACTTGGTCTCTTGCAACAGGCCCAGCAGGGAGTCCTGCCTGGGTACTTATTCTGATATTACTCTTACTCTTTGACAGGGAGATATACTCAGAGAGAACTTGACTGACCATCCTAATGAGCTTGTCTGGGTCACTCTCACATTTTCCAGTTTTATTTTCTTTATAGTACCAATCATTTTGGCAGATATGTTATTTATTGCTTTATTATCTGTCTCCCCAAGATAGAGCATATACTAGACAATTAATCTGATGAAACCAAGGAATTTCAATGTCTTCCTCACCCTTTTACCTCTAGTATCTAGAGTTGAAAACACCTAGTAGGCCTTCAATAAATACTTGTTTAATGAATGAACGTTGAGTTTTCTTGAAAATAATCTACATCACATTTATTTTTTTAATACCAACTTTTCTTATTTTTATTAAGAATGGTTGCTAATGATCCAGACAATTTTTCAGCTTAAGGGACAGATCAGATTATTTAAAGTGAATGGGTTTTCTGAAACTCAACACAGAAACGCAGAGAGTTGTGAGACTATAACACCAAGGGAGAGAACTCCCCAGGCAGGAATAAACATCTATCCTTCTACCTCAATGCTCAAACTCTGCATTTGTTGGAGATTAAACGCGATCTACTTAACTGTTTTGTCTTTTTTTCATTTCTGATAAAGGCTTTTTTGAGTTCCATTTCAAATGCTGTACCAATACGTTTACCGCTTTTTTTTTTTTTAATTTACTGGAACTTTGTGGGAACTGAAGGGGAAAAGTTGCAGATCACTCAAACATCAGAAAGTCAAAGCAGGTTTCAGCCCATATATTATCTGTTATCTTGTTTTAGAGGGCCGACCAGTCTCCCCAATCGGTTCGACCGCACGGTTATGATCTCGCGACGATGTTTTTATTCCACTCTACTTTCCCACGTTCAATTTACCAAGCCAGACACATGTACGGTGAAACTCTCAAGTTGATATCAAAATCATTTGAGGCATCAATTCAAGGTTACCTAGACAGGCGTTTTCAGTGGTTTACAGTGAGACGGTGGATAGTTTGCCACTGAGCGTAGGCAGTTTTGTTCGGATTGCGGGCAAACCTCCCCTACCTCGCCTTTTAACTTTTGTCCCCGCGGCTCCCAAGACCGCGAAGATCGTTTCCGGCGTTCTCCCCACTGGTCCAGGCCAAAACAGACACAGAAACACAGGAAGCGCCCGCCCTCACACCCCCGGTCCCGCAGCACCTGGGCGCGCTCGCCCGATGCACTGTGGGCGCTGTAGTCTGGCCGGAACGTGTTCGCACCTACAAGTAACCTGACTGCGCTTTTCTTCCTCTGCCTGGTGCGCTGTCACCCTCCGCGGTTTCCGCTGAGGCTCCCGGCGCGGGACGCAGCGTTCCGGCGTGTCAGCTGTTCCCCTCTTGGGGACAGGAGGCGGAAGCCGGAGGGGCGCGGGGAGGAGCTACGCGTGCGGAGTGAACACCCACTCTACGTGCTCGTTCGCCCTGCGACCGCTGCGCGCGAGCCCGGCGTCCCCGCGGCGGGCAGCAGCGGCGGCAGCGGGGTCGGTGGAACTCCGAGGGGGTGGACGGAGCCTGCGGCGGCGGCGGCGGCGGCGGCTGCAGCAACGAAATGGCGGAGACCGTGGCGGACACCCGGCGGCTGATCACCAAGCCGCAGAACCTGAATGACGCCTACGGGCCTCCCAGCAACTTCCTCGAGATCGATGTGAGCAACCCGCAGACAGTGGGAGTCGGCCGGGGCCGGTTCACCACCTACGAAATCAGGGTCAAGGTGAGGCCGTCTTACTCCCCTACGGAGAGACCCCTCCTACGGCCCCTGGTGCCCCCAGCCGACCCTGGAGCGCAAACCCTCAAACGGCCAAGGCCACCTAGGCCGGGGCTCCCGGCTGTCCGCGGGCGGGGTCGTGGGCCAGGGCCCTTCTTCGTGTAGGGTTTGGATGGGGGCGGCAGAGTGAGCTGAGCCCAGCGCTGGCACTTGAAGAAGGTACTCGAAGAAGAGGGCGTGGGTTGAGCGCCGCTTGCCCCTCAAGCAGCTGATCTGGGAATGACATCTGAGTTGGAAAGGGGTAGATCTTTCGAGAACACAGCCCTTCATCGGGAAGGGAGCTAGCTGTGACTGAGAAAGGGGGTTTGCGCAAAGTTGAAGTATTTCCGGTTTTCTTTTCCTGGATACTTTTCTCCTAGGTGGCCAAGCCAAGCTGATTGCTTCAGGCCCTTCCCAAGCTACCAAACTCACCTAGGTTGTACGCTTTTCTGAACAGAAGAACCTCATGGGAGTTCACAAAAGCCTGACAAATTTGGTAGGGCTGAGCCAGGAGAGAACGGTGATTGGAAATGATTGACGTTAGTATTTTGGGCCACCGTCGAGCTAAAGGCTGAGGAGTGGGGAGTGTTGCCTACCTCACAATCAAAACTACCACTGCTTTAAGAAAAGCCTGTTCATTTAGGATTTTGCTCTCCTAATTTTGAGATTTGCACTTCACTGAATGAAGGAATCAGCTGAAGTAGAAACACATTTATAATTTAATAACTAGTATTTGTTGGCAGTAAGTAATTCAGATGATTTGAAAGATGCTAATTGAGAATAGCGCTTCACTTTCACTCTCTAGTTCAGAATTAAAGAATTTCCTCATGTATGGAAGTATCCTTAAAAATTAGTTACGTAAAACGAATCCAGCTGTTAATGACAACAACAACAAATTACTAAAAATTAAGCGTAAGAATTTGGTTTTAGAGTAATCAAAATTTACATAGCAAGTTACTATTAACATTTAAGTGGACTAATTTCTCATTAACTCACACTTTTTTGTGTGGTAAAATACAGCAAAGTTTAACATCTTAACCATTTTTAACTGTACAGTTTAGTAGTGTTCAGTTTATTCACTGTTGTGAAACTTACTTTAAAAAATGATTTACTTTTCATGTGTTGCTAGAAAAATGTAACAATCGTCAAACTTTTAAGATATGAAACGAACAGGTTCATGTTACAAGCCATGGTTGTCTCCCTAAGGATGTGTGGGCCACAAGCAGTCTTGTTACAGTGAAACTGCAAAATTTGAGCTCCAGTGTACCTAGGGAAGTACATTATCACGTAAGCCAAGTGAAAAAAATGAGGCACTTTTTTTTAACTTGGAATGGTTTGGGATTGTCTTAAATATATGGCAGATCGTTCACTAAAAAGAACTTCCTCTTTTACCCTTATTCACTAGCATGTTTTCCTTTATTTCTTGTGCTAAAACAGATCCTGGTGGTCCTATTTCTAAACTTCCAGAGCTAGTACTTCCTGTCACACAACTGAAGTGGAATCTCCTGCCTACATTTCCTCCATTTAATAACTTTGTGTTTATCATGCTGAGTGCATTATATTAAATGGACTCTAGTATGATAATTATTTTTAAAAATTCATCTGATATTTTATTACCATATAGCTTACGTGACACTTAAAAATAGTGTTTATGGTATGATCATTTGTATTCTGGAGATTAAAATCCTTTTTAAGAGTGATTAATGAGTTAAGGAATTAACAAAGTACACATCTACACTGGTTTGTTAGATTATATACACCAGTTTGTTTTGCGTTAATGACTGTTAAGTCATAAGTCATGTGCCCTCTAAGAAAACGTAATTGAGTTTCTAATGCTTATGAAATGCCATTGGGGATTCTCTTAATAATGTAATGTATTAACTTAAAACTCAGGACACCATATAGTAAGATAGTAGAACTTATTTTAGCAGCATGTGATTTTTGAGAGAAATTAAGGTAGAACTGCCAGGGAGATGAATAGGTAAGTCATTTTGTCATTTTTTTTTTATTACTACTTTTCTGAACTCTTCCTGCTATCCCTAGCTCCTGCTGCTTGCCTTCTGCTGTTGAATTTGACATGTGGCAAACCATTTTATGTTTCAAAGTTTGGGCCCTTAAACTATCTTATAGTTACTGTCTCATTCTAATCTTGAGAAAAATGTTCCATTTTATAGGATCTGATTGAAATTACTCTAATTCACAGAGTAATTTTATCTGGATGGTGGCACTTTAGAATGCAAGTTTCCCAATCTCCATTTATCTTTTGGTTTGAGGATAGTGTTTAAGACTATTAGAATCACTTGATTAATATCTCTGGGCTTTTGAAAATAATTGGTGCAGTGGTAATGTTTTTTAAAATTGTTCTAATGGTAGATATAGCAGAGAGCACCATAATGATTAAAGGTTTTTGAAAGCTCAGGGTCTAGAATTATTTTGGCATATTAAAGAGAAGGCTAAAGGTGAGATTCAGTCACTGTTTATGAAGTTTGTGCTATAATGTAACTTTAATTTTCTGGAGATTTTAAGTTAATTAAGGTCTGTTGTACCTGGAGACAACTGTTTTGAATAGGAGTGAAGTTAAGCATCTTTCTTTAGCTCTGAGTTCAAAGAATAGATTTATCATTTATTAGCAGAGTAAGGTGCAGAATCTAAGCTCCACTTCCCCTCTGTAAAATAGGTATGCTAATAATAGTACAGTTGGCCCTCTGTATCTGCTGGTTCCTCATAGGAGGATTCAACCAACCACAGATCTAAAATAATAGAAAAAAATTCCAGAAAGTTCCAAAAAGCAAAACTTGAATTTGCTGCACACTAGCAACTATTTATATAACATTTACATTGTATATTAAGTATTATAAGTAATGTAGAGATGATTTAAAGTAAAAGGGAAGGACTTCCCTGGTGGCATAGTGGTTAAGAATCCGCCTGCCAATGCAAGGGACACAGGTTCGAGCCCTGGTCCAGGAAGATCCCACATGATGCAGAGCAACTAAGCTCGTGTGCCACAACTACTGAGCCTGCGCACCACAACTACTGAGTCTGAGCATCACAACTACTGAGCCTGTGCTCTAGAGCCCACGAGCCACAAGTACTGAGCCCGTGTGCCACAACTACTGAAGCCCACATGCCTAGAGCCCGTGCTCTGCAACAAGAGAAGCCACTGCAATGTGGAAGCCCACGCACCGCAACGAAGAGTAACCCCTGCTCCCTGCAACTAGAGGAAGCCCCCATGCAGCAACAAAGACCCAATGCAGCCAAAAATAAATAAATAAATTTATTAAAAAATAAAGTAAAAGGGAGGATGTGTGTAGGTTATATGCAAATACTAAGCCATTTTATATAAGGAACTTGAGCATCTGCAGATTTTAATATGGAGGTGTGTGTGTCTTGGAACCAAATCCCCCGTGGATACTGAGGGATGACTGTACCTACCTCATAGGGATAAATGCCACAATGCACATAAATCTCTTTAGCACAGTGACTGATATATAATAGGCACTCAAAAGTTACCTCTTTCTAAATACAGCTACTTCTAAATTAAAAGTCAGGGGCTTCCCTGGTGGCGCAGTGGTTGAGAGTCCGCTTGCCGATGCAGGGGACACAGGTTCATGCCCTGGTCCAGGAGGATCCTACATGCCGCGGAGCGGCTGGGCCCGTGAGCCATGGCCGCTGGGCCTGTGCGTCCAGAGCCTGTGCTCTGCAACGGGAGAGGCCACAGCAGTGAGAGGCCCGCGTACTGAAAAAAAAAAGTCATTGATCAGCTAACTACATTTTCTATGTTAATGTGCAGTTGAGCTACTAAAATCATTGAATTTTCTTGTCAAGAAACATACATTTTGTGGCATTCCACGTGGGAAGTTGAGATGCCATTCATAACATAGTAAATTTCACACTTAAGAACAAAAATAATGAATAGAATACTCCATATTTTAACGTAGTATGTTTCCTATGATTGTACTAGGATTTTTTTTCCAGTTTGAGATATAATTGACCTACAAAATTGTATTTGTTTAGGGTGTACAACATAATGATTTGCTATATACATATATATAAATGATTACCACAATAATTTTTAAAATAAATTTATTTATTAATTTACTAACTTTTTGGCTGCGGTGGGTCTTCATTGCTGTGTGCAGACTTTCTCTAGTTGTGGTGAGCGGGCTTCTTATTACGGTGGCTTCTCTTGTTGCGGAGCACGGGCTCTAGGCGCACGGGCATCAGTAGTTGCAGCACGTGGGCTCAGTAGTTGTGGCTCACGGGCTCGAGTGCAGGCTCAGTAGTTGTGTCACACGGGCTTAGTTGCTCCGTGGCATGTGGGATTTTCCCAGACCAGGGCTCGAACCCCTGTCTCCTGCATTAGCAGGCGGATTCTTAACCACTGTGCCACCAGGGAAGTCCAATTACCACAGTAATTTTAGTTAATATTCATCACTACACATAGTTCTAAAAGAAGCTTTTTGAAATTGAGGCATATTAAAACATAACACTGAATAGTAAAGTTTACTAATAAACAGTGTGATGAGAAAGATAGTGAAAGTTGCATCTTGACAGTATTTGCCATTCTAAACCTGTATTGGTGATTCTTCTCTGGATGAGTCCTCTCATTTTAAATTGAGAGTCATTAATATCCTGATCAGAAATAAGTTAATTTTTAGACTTGTTTTTAGGATTTATAAGAATCAGTTGTTAAAGGGCCAAAATAGTTTTTTAAAGAATCAAGGCATTTTGGAGCCAAAGGACATCTGCAGGATCTGTGTAGCTTTATCAGTTGGCCATGAGATGTTGTCTGATATACATATTTGCTGCCAGCTACAGCTCACCTCCAGGATCTCTATCAGGGAAAGGCATTTTGCTAGCTTTGAAGAGTCTCATCTTACCTAACCCATCCCTTAAGATGGGGGGAGGGAGGCAGTGGCAATTAAAAAGTAGCCCTGTTATATTGTGTTAAGGGAGTCTGTTCTATGTTGTTCATTTTGACAAATAAGGGAACCAAGGCACAGAAAGTTGTCTCTAACCCAAAGTAAATTATCTAACTAGTGTCAGAGCCAGGGTTGGATTTGAAGTATTCTGGTCCTGGGTCAGAATTGCTTCACAGCTGCAGTTAATTGAATTTAAAACAATACATTAAAACCTTTGTTATCCACTGCCTAGTGTTGGGTAACCCTCAAGTGTCTGAACCTTTAGAAGGAAATCCCAGTGTTGGCACCCTTGAGACCTGAGAGTTGACTCTTCAGTAATCCACAGTAGATAAGATGCACCCAGGAAAAATAAATAGCTTAAAAGAGCTTACTGTTGAATTCTGTGCTATGATGAGATGACCTGAAGAAAAAGTGTGTTGCTTGGCTTTCTCATGTTATGTTAAAGCTGAAAAGTGAGGGGATTTATCACTTGAGTACCTGCTCTGTTCAATGGACTTTGCTATATATAGTATAATTTGATCTTTGTGGTAACCAAGCAGAGCAGATGATATCTTTGTTTTGCAAATGTGAAAGCTGAAGTCACTCTTGGTCCTCATCTATTGTCCTTCCTTCATCCTTATTTCAGTCCTGCTGAACTACTTGTATCTCCCAAGGAAGCTGAACTGGTATCCAGGCCTTTGCACACACTTCCTCCTCTGTTAAAAAGTCTTACTTTAGCAGCCTCATCTATCATTACTTACCCTGCAGGACTCAGCCTTGATTTTACCTTTTTAGAGATTTTGCTGATCCCTGGAATCTAGACTGGATTTCCTTCCTGGGTGCCCTTGTAGCCCTATTAGGATTAAGTCTGTTTGCTTGTCTGCAGCTTCCTTTAGTTCCTGTTTCTTCTACTCTAACTTCCTAGAGGATGGGGACTGTCATGATCACCCTTACTCAACACCTGACATTGTGCTTGGCATGCAGTGAATTCTTCGGAATAAATGAAGTTTAGGGAGGTTAAGTAACTTGTCCAAAATCACAGCTATTAAATAGCAGAACTGGGATTTAAATGTATATTTTCTGACCTTCAGAGCCCTTTTTCTTCCATCCTCACTGAACATTCAGATCACCTGGAGCACTTCCGAAACCCTTTAGATTCTCTTTTAATTGGGTTGGGGTGGGATTTGGGAAGTGGCAATTTAAAAAGCACCCCAGCAAGGCCACCTTACTGATATGCAGCAAGGATTATCCCTGGTGGCACCAAGCTTTCTGTCTCTGAGAAATGACAGGTAGCAGAGAAGTATGAAAAAAAAAAAATGGAGCCACAATGGTTGGTAGCCTTGATGAGTTTTTTAAAAAGGCAAATTCTGGGGGGGAAAAAAGAAAGAAGAAGCAGATTCTTACAGCAAAGAGGAAAACCAGTGATATTTGCCAAAGATGAAAACTATTTTTAGAGGGGAGACAGTTTAGATACTAAGCTGAAAGCATGCCAGCAGCTTAGCTTTGGGGGAAGAAGGGAAGGCATTGACTACATTCAGCCAAGCCAGATCTTTTTGCCCCTGTCTTGCACCATCCATGTCTATATCCCTGTGTAATAATCATGAGAGTAAGCCAGAAATCAGGAAGAGACAAAATATCTATCCACTTAAATAATCTTTATATTTTATTAATATTCCCACTCTATACCTTTAAAGTGGAAAATCTACAAGTGCTTAATTTTTAGCTGTTTTGGTGATTCCATGAGAGATTTTTCATCTCCTCACCTTCACAATCATGCTTACAAAAAAAAAAGGATTGAACTGTTACTTTTAGATACTTCTATGTTTGTACCATATTCTGCTTCCATGTAAGCAGAGCCAGCAATTTTTTGAGTATTAGATAAGAAAGATGGTGTCCAAGAAAAGCAATACTGTAATCTTGGTATTGCTGTTTACTGATTTCTTAGTTAAATGACTTAAAGCTCTCAGCCAGAGTTCTACTTCTTTTAAAGAAATATTTAACTTAGAATCTAGGAAATTAGACAAGGTAGTAAAATGTGACATATACTGTAGTTTGCCAGAAAGCTTGTATCAATTAAGATACAGTTTGGACTGGTCTCACAGAGACCTCAAAAAATGAGTTTATTTTTTTCTTGTGAAAAAGTCTCTAGCAGTCCAGGGCTGGTATTGTGACTATCAGCTCCCAGTATCACATCCATATTCTAGCCAAGGGGAAGGCATATTCCTGCCCCATTGCCACATTTGGCTACAAAGGAAGCTGGAATTTAGTCTAGCTGGGCAGCCGTATGAAGAAAGGAGGAACAGACACTGTTCTCTGCTTCACCACGGTGGCAAATAAGTGATTGGGATCAGCCTTCTAGGGTATGGCTCTAGCAACATTCTGATCATGTCTCTTGATTCTTTCCTTTGCTGATGACTGAAATTTCAATGTTTAGAGAAAGTTCATTTGATTTGAAAAAATAAAATTTGAGCTCCCATTTTGACATTCTTAAATGTGAATAAGTTTCCATCCCTTCCTGAGAAAATTTTGGTGAGTAGAGAAAAGAGGCACGCATGAAGACATGGCGTATTGATAGAGGTATATCATGGGGTTGAGTTTGGTTTAGAGGTACTGAAAATAGATGATTAACATTTTTTGGCCTTCAGTGACTTTAAAACTATAGGCGGTTTTACCTAGGACCAGCGTTTTAGCTGATGACATTGAATGATGGAGTATATTGTTTGAGCCACCTAAGTAAGTGAGGTCAATGTCTCTTACCAGAGAATCATAGGAAGACTTTAAATTATTTTAATAAAATTACTTAGTGCCTAACAATATTGGAATGGTCACTTTCTAAATTCTTTGCCCTCTAGGCTTTGATTTTATCAATGATGTAGCATCTCTGTTTCCTTGGCTTTCCTAAAATTATTCCACACCTGCCACCTATAGCTTGTTTGCTTCTGTTTTTTCCATTCCTGTCCTTGTGGTATGAGCTTCTCTGTGCTGTAGGAAGTTTGGGCATTCTAATCCATAGAGAGGAACAAAGGAGCCTCAAAGCTCCCCTTCTCATGTCTAGTTCTCAGTATCTCCTCTCTTGCCATGCAGTTATTGATCATCTTCAGGTAGAAATAGAAGCAGATAAAAATCTTGTTGGCTAGGCATACTTCTGTGTATCACCAGATCTTTGTTTAAATTTACACTCAAATATTACCTCCATATTATATAACTGAGAACATTCTTAAGACACTAATCACTCTAGAGCAGGATCAGCAAGCTATGGGCTTCCTTGTTTTGTAAAGTTTTATTAGAACACAGAATGTAATGTTCTGTTTACGTAGTATTTATGACTACTTTCACACTGAAAGGGCAGAGTTTAGTAGTTGCAACAGCCTAAAATATTTACTGTCTTGCCATCTGAGAAAAAGGCTGCCAATCCCTGGTCTAAATTTTATGTAGCATTGAAGTATTGGAAATCAAAAGCACTTGGAGAATCTTATTTTCAAAACATGAGACTTTGAAAAAAACATTCAATTAGAATGCCAGTAGTAAATGATGGAGGAAATGGTAGTTAAATATAACACTGCTAGTTAGGTTTTTTTCCTTAGACATTCATCAAATACCAATAGGATTTTAAAGCATAGTCCTATTCTTCGGTGCTGAATGGAAATATTAGATGCCATTTTTTCCTTCTGAAGGTCCTGTTTTTGCAAACACACAATCTAACTTTGTGAGTTATTAGATTACATCTACTATTCATATTAAGGCCAAGCACAAGGATTTTTAGTTTATAAAATTAATTTTCCTACTTGAAGCTCTTCATAAACTCCTTTGAATAACTACTTAGAGAGAGTTGGTGCTGATAAAAACTGTTAAGCAGCTGGTTCATGGTAGTTGAGGTTCAGTCAATAAACCAGTGGCAAAACTGAAGATGGTGCCTGACAAAACTATAGTCAGTTCTAGCCAGGATTGGGGTTTGGATATTTTTCAGCTCAGAATTAATTTTTCATGCCATATCATCATTTAATGTTTTGTGTTCTTACATGGTAACTCTCTACGTATTATGGCAGTATACCATTATTAAATGATTAAATTAGTATTGGTTGAACTATTGACGTGGGTAAGTTTAATGTCTGAGTTGTAGAAAGGGGTTAAGTTGAAAATTGAGGAACTGTAATATTAGCTCTCAAAACGGGACAAAAATTGGTAAAATTTTTATCTTAGTTTAAAGGGTAGTTGATGTTGATACACTGAAGTTGAAATAAATTATAGAGCTTTTCGCTAAGATGTTAGGATATGGTTCTTATCTGTACTCTGTGTATTTGTCCAGTTTTATTCTCTCAAGATTCTAATCTAACTAAATTTCTTTTTAGATTTAACTTGACATTTGAGTAGCTCCTGTGGGCCAGTTGTTTTATTGAGCACTTGGAATGCTAAGTTTAATAAGACATGGTTGCTGCATTTAGCAAGTTCACACCAACCTGAAACAGGACTAGACGTTTTCTTTTATCAGTTTTCCCTAAAAGTGTCCAATAAATGAACATTTATGAACCACCTACTACATCCCAGACACTGTGCTAACATATGTCTTGCCCTTAAAGGCAAGAAACTTATAGACTGGAGGTAGGGAGGTAGGTCAATTCAATTCAGTTCAATTCAGTTCAATTTAATGGTACTACTTGGTGAAGATAGTCATAATGTGCAGTAGGAACCCAAGCCTGCATGAGGGACCAGGGGTGTAAGGGCAGAATGGGCCGGGAATGTTCTAGGCAGAGAGAGCAGCTGTCTTTTCCGTCCTTCACTGCCAACATCTGATGTCAATAACCTGCCAAAGTCACACAGTATTAATACTGGATTCTGACCACTTTATGCCCTGGGACCCCTTGTTACTGTCCGGCTCGTACATCTTTCTCTACCTGTTTATTTATGGTTTGTTTTGTTTTAAGCATCTCTTGGGCAATTGCTATATCTCAGGCAGTATGGTAGGCACTTTCTTCTGTGTTTCTTTGATATAGTTTTAGTTATCTGACTGTCTCTTCTTAGAAACTATAATGACTCTCATTTCCAGTTACAACAGATCATAGAAATAAACCAGGGTCATTCTTACTTAACAGTAGTCATTTCCTTTATCAGCCTGATCATGCTTTGTGATATAGCCAAGAAAGTTTACCTGCTGTCCTCCTCCCAAACCTAACCCAAATGACCTTATTTATTCCTCCTTGCAAAAGCTCATCCAGATATATATACAATGTATAGGCTGGTTTTCCCACTAACCAATATTGTATCAGTTGCATAACAAACCACCCCAAAACTTAATGATATGAAACAGTGATTTATTTCCATCCATTCTGTGGTTTGGCTGGGCAGTTTCTCTGCTAGTTTTTGCCTGTGCTCTCCAGCTTTTGAGCTGGAGATTTGGCATGTCTGGCATTTGATGGCATGTCTGGCTATCCCCTGGGGTGCCTCATTCTCTTCTATATGGCTTCATTCTCCAGTAGGCTATACTGGCTTCCTTATATGGCAGTCTTAGAATAGCATTCCAAGAGAATGAAGATAGAAAGTTGCAAGACCTTTTGAGTTTTAGGCTCTGAAACTTGCTTGTCACTTCTACCACATTCTCTTGGTCAAAGCAAGTCATAAAGCTAGTCTAGATTCAAATAGACTCCACCTCTCAGATGGAAGGAGCTTCAAAGAATTTGTGGCAACATTTATTTACCACACATTACTTGTTAGGGACCTCCAAATGTCATAGTTGGTGGCACCTGTGGCTTGGGTGATTGTGGGAGCAGAATAACAATTCCTCAAAGATTTCTACTCCCTAATAACTAGAACCTGTGAATATGTTACCTTACATATGTTACCTTTGGAGATAATAATCAAATTAAGGATCTTGAGATGGATAGGTTGTCTTGGATTATCTGGGTGGGTCCAGTATAATCACAAGCGTCCTTATAAGTGAAACAGGCAGGAGAGTCAGTTACAGAAGATGTGACAATGGAAGCAGAGATTGGAGTGATCTTATTGCTGACTTTGAAGATGGAAGAAAGGACCATGAGCTGAAGAATGCAGGTAGCCTCCAGAATCTAGATAAGACAAGGAAACAAATTCTCTCCTAGATCTTCCAGAAGGAATGCAGCCCTAGTGACATCTTGATTTAGCCCATTGAGACTCATTTCAGGCTTCTGACCACCAAAACTGTGAGATAATAAATTTGTGTTGTTTTAAGCTACTAAGCTTGTGGTAATTTGTTAAAGCAGCAATAGGAAGCTAGTAAGAATGACATGCCGCTGTCCTAAAGATCATTTCCAACAGAAGGAAACACTGTAGACTCACTCCAAGAGAATGAGAGTCAGTGGGGACTGGGGCTCAGCCTGACTCTGAGCCTTGGTCATAGGCCACACAGCCGTATCTTTCTTTTCTTCATCAGAATCTAGCACCATCAGCTCTCATTATCCTTGCCTTCTAGTCTGCCAAGGTGTTTTACCAAAGGCATAGAAAAATATTTTTTCTCATGGAAAAAGTTAAGCGTGTTACTTAATAGCCTGTAGAGGATTAGTTTTCCAGACTATAGAGAAAATTACTAAAATACTGTCACTTTGGCTGTCCAAGTGTAGGTCAAGATTAACTGCATTTTTAAAAAAGTATTGGGTATAAGAGGAAGAACCACCTAATCTTTGATACACTTGTTTACCCTTGCTGTTGCCTTTGTATGAGAGAGGGCTAACTTCTGAGACTAGACAAGTGTAAAATAATGTTTTAGGTGATGAATACCTTAGGTTATTGGCTCTTGATTAAAACTTAGAAAAGATTTCAGACTCTATTGTAAGGCCTTTGACCCTCCATAATTCCAAACAAAGTCTTAAAGCAAAAGTATCTTCCATTCACTGCACACCTTAGGAGAAAAGTATTTTGACTGTTGCAACTTGTGATACTAGGTCTCAAAGTCTAAAATATATTTAAGGATTTCAAACAGTGAATGTATAACTAAATAATTTCTTCTGATGTCACACGATTTTTTATGTTTCTATTTTGAGAAGAAACCTGAACCTTAACTTGAGGCAGTCATTCAAAATGAACAAAAACAATCTTTTAAAACACCCACGTCCATTTGTGACAGAATAGGTTTTAAAAATCCAACTTAAAAGATCATGAAGCATATAAAAATATGTATGAAATATGTATGGTACCCAGAGCTTCTTTTTGAAGAAGGTTCAAGAATGTCAAAGCTAACAGAGCATTGTAGAAGGATTATAATTATATAGAATCTGATCAAACTTTAATAAAATTAAGAAAAGCTTTATAGGTTGAAGTAGGACATCAGTTATGGATATACTTCAGTGGATTATTTAGAACTAATATGTTCTTTGATCTGCTTTTCTCTAGAACTTTTGATATTCTTTGTCTAAATCTGCTTTAATACAGTAGCCATTAGCTATATTGGGCTATTTAAAGTTTTAGACTCAGACTACCAGACATATCTTTGTCCAGTTTTCCTTGGAATTCAGATTGACTTGTTTGACTTTAGTTGACTATAATTGATATTGGCCTCAAATATACAGGATGGCTCATATATGAAAGGACCAGTGCACCCAGGGTTTTTTCTCCTGAGGTTTTGTTTTGTTTTGCTTTTTACCTTTTGCCCTGTCTCTCTGTTTCTGGTCAGTGGTCACTCACAATCTGGTCACTGTTAACCCCTGTGCCAAACTCTAGGTGTGACTGACTGTAGACACACCCCGTTCTTTACTGATTGAGAGAGAGAAATTTTCTTAATTTCTCTCTTTTAATCAAACAAAGGTTAGAGACTTATTTTCTTTTTTTTTCTAAGTTGCCCAAGAGGCAAGGTTTTTTCTTTTTAATAAATTTATTTATTCATTTTTGGCTGCATTGGCTCTTCGTTGCTGCGCGTGGGCTTTCTCTAGTTGCTGCAAGCCAGGTCTACTCTTCATTGCAGTGTGCGGGCTTCTCATAGCAGTGGCTTCTCTTGTTGCAGAGCACAGGCTCTAGGTGCGCAGGTTTCAGTAGTTGTGGCTGGCGGGCTCTAGAGTGCAGGCTCAGTAGTTGTGGCGCACAGGCTCGGTTCCTCCGTGGCATGTGGGATCTTCCCAGACCAGGGCTCGAACCCATGTCCCCTGCATTGGCAGGTGGAATCTTTTTTTTTTTTTTTGCGGTATGTGGGCCTCTCACTGTTGTGGCCTCTCCCATTGCGGAGCACAGGCTCCGGACGCGCAGGCTCAGCGGCCATGGCTCACGGGCCCAGCCGCTCCGCGGCATGTTGGATCCTCCCGGACTGGGGCACGAACCCGTGCCCCCTGCATCGGCAGGCGGACTCTCAACCACTGCGCCACCGGGGAAGCCCCCAAGCAAGCGGAATCTTAACCACTGCCAGCAGGTAAGTCCGACTTATTTTCTTGATAGGATCATTTTATTACTTTAGGAAATTGAGTATCATGTGGTTTCAGAGACATCTTAGCAGTTTTTTGATGTCAGTATTGCTAGAAATTCTAGATTCTATGCCAGAGTCTGCAGAGAAATTTTGTTTTAATTCCTAGTTGCTGTTATTTACTATTGTTATTTCCTATACTTGCCCTGACATTACATTTTGTTTCTCTCACTCTCCATCCATTCCTTTATAGGGTTCCCTGGTGTTATTCCACCAATAGAAGACCTGACACATATCTCATTTTCTTTTTGGGTTTTGACTGATAGGTCTATCATAGTGTTTAAGTTTTCCTCTCAAGGAAGCTAGACTTCTCTCCCAGTTGATCTAAACATCTGGGGCAGTCTTTCCCAACCTAGTGATGGTAGAAGAGAACTGGAGGCGGACTTAGTATTATGTGTGTTGGGGGTAGAGGAACAAAACTTTGAGTACTTATGTACCATGGACTTCCATTCTTTTAGAGTCTACTAATTTTTTTGTTATTTGGGAGATAGCATTTAACAAATTCTAAGTGTTTAACACTTGAACTATGGACATGAATTCATATCCCAGTTTTGCCCTACCTGCTAATTGAGTGCCCTTGATCAATTAACCCCTCTGAACTTTTTGTCCATCCTAAGATGAGAGTGTTAGGATCTTCCTCAGAATTACATGAGAATTAAATGACGTGTGTTATGGACTTTAAATACTATCTTGTTTATTTAATATTAGCCGCTGCTGTTATTATCTGAGAGTTGGCTCCAGCTTTCTATTTATTGCACTGTCAAAAAGGAGAAGAAAGTGCTGATTTCAGCAAATGATTAGTTTTAAGAACCCATTACTCATTCTCTTATAGAATGTATTATTTTAAACATTCTTATAGAATGTATTATTATTTGGCAATAGATGGTAGTGATGGTTGCACAACAGTGTGAATGTACTTAATGCTACAGAACTCTGTACACTTAAAACTGCACACTTTGGGGCTTCCCTGGTGGCGCAGTGGTTGAGAGTTCCCCTGCCGATGCAGGGGACACGGGTTCGTGCCCTGGTCCAGGAAGATCCCACATGCCGCGGAGCGGCTGGGCCCGTGAGCCATGGCCGCTGAGCCTGCGCGTCTGGAGCCTGTGCTCCACAATGGGAGAGGCCACAACAGTGAGAGGCCCGCGTACCGCAAAAAAAAAAAATTATCATAAATGCAGTACCTTAAAATATTACCTTAACAGTTTCTATAAGTCAGAGTTCTGGGCATGGCTTAGCTCGGCCCTTTGCTCAGGTCTCACAAGGCCTACAGTCAGGGGTTGGCCAAGATTTTGGTCTCATGTGAGGGTTGGGATTCTTTCCAGGCTCACAGAATTGGCAGAATTCATTTTCTTGGAGGTTATAGAATTTATAGTAGCCTTCCTCTTCAAGGCTAGTCAGACTATCTCTTTGGTTTAAGAGGAACCAAAGCCCTCTTTTAAGGGACTCACCTGATTTAAGTCAAACCCATCCCCCCAAAATCTCCCTTTTGATGAACTCAAAGTCAAAATGATTAGGGACTTTATTTAATTCCATTTGCAAAATTCTTTCACTTTGTCAGAGAATGTAATCTAATCTTTGAAGTGACATCCATAAGACTCACCCACACCTAAAAGGAGGTGTGTACACCATGGGGTGGGAATTTGGGGGGCCATGTCAGAATTCAGTCTACTATGCTAGGTACAGAATTATTTGTTGTGTTTTCTTTCAACATTCTGAATATTCTACTGCTTCCGGGTCCCCATTGTTTCAGGGGAGAGTCAGCTGTTAATCTTATTGTGGGGGATTGGGGGGTATGTGATGAGTCATTTTTCTCTTGCTACTTTCAAAATTTTCTGCTTGTCTTTGTCTTTAAACACTTTGACCATGATGTATATAGAGTCTTTTTATGTTTCTCCTACTTGGAATTCATTGAGCTTCTTGGATGTGCAGATTAAAGATATTAGTCAAATTTGGCAAGTTTTCAGTCATTATTTATTCTCTTTGTCTCATTCTGAGACTCCCGTTTCACCTGTGTTGGTATGCTTGGTGGAGTCTCACAGGTCTCTGAGACTGCTTTTTTTTTGTTTTGTTTTTTTTCCTGTATATTCTTCAGAATAAAAAGTTGGTTGATCTGTCTTCACATTTGTTGATTCTGTTGTCTGCCAGTTCAGATCTGCTGTTGAGCCCCTCCAGTGAATTTTTCATTGCAGTTATTATACTTTTCAACTCCAGAATTCCAATTTGGTTCTTCTTTATAATCTCTTTTTGTTGAGATTCTCTGTTCATTGAGTCATTGTCATCATACTTTGAATTCTGTAAGTATGGCTTCCTTTGGTTCTTTGAACATATTTGTGATAGCTGCTTTGAAATCCTTGTCAGCTTAGTCCAACAACTGAACACCCTCAGAGACAAGTTTCTGTTGACTGTTTTCACCCCCATACGGGTTACACTTTCTTGTTTCTTTGCATGTTTTATAATTATTTTGTTAAACCAAGCATTTTAGATGATACATTTTAGAGACTGTTGAGCTAGATCACCTCTTGGCTTTCCTCCCAGGGGAGCTCTGATGCTGTATCTTTATTTTTTTTTAAGGACTTGCCTGTACTAAGTCTGTAGTTTGCAGTTGCTGATATTTTTCTTCTCTCTCTCTCTCTCTCTCTCTCTCTCTCTCTCTCTCTCTGTGTGTGTGTGTGTGTGTGTGTGTGTGTGTGTGTGTGTGTTTTAAGCCTGGCTTCCTAGAGGGTCACCCTTGGATCAGGACTGCTTTAGTAGTCACACAGTGACTGTTCAGAGGTTCTGCATAAACACCTTGAGCTAGTAAGGCTTCTGCCCTTTGCTAGTGTGTTTGTTTGTATGTAGGTTGGGGAATTGAAAGTATAAGCCAGGTTACAAGTTTGTTTCAGCTTTCACTTTGTGCCAAGTCTTCTCATGTCTTTATCTCTCCTGTATCTCTGAAAGACCTCATATTCCGTTACAGATGTATGGATAATGCGGGTCCTCACCATTCTTTTCTGAGCTTGCATACAGCTTTGTGCAAGCACATAGCCTTTCAGACCACCAGGGGTAAGTGAGAGCTTATCAAGGCCTGTCATTGCTGTGCCATTCTCAGGATACCCCTGCTAAAATTCTGGCAAGTCTGCTGATTTGTTTCTTGCCCCAGTCAGTACTGCAACCTTGGACTACTGCAGTATTGGCCTTCCCCAATTGTTTGCCACCAAGATCTCTATTGTTAACAACACCTGGAACTTTTCTTCATTCTACTCTTGATCAGTGATCTGTCTCCCTCTAGCAGCAATGGTGCT
Organism: Phocoena phocoena; assembly: GCF_963924675.1. Lineage (NCBI taxonomy): Eukaryota > Metazoa > Chordata > Mammalia > Artiodactyla > Phocoenidae > Phocoena > Phocoena phocoena. Next base: position 50,699,112 of record NC_089230.1, read on the forward strand.
GGTTTGCACAGGTTGCCTCACTGGTAGAACTACTAGTTTTATATTTGATTTTTTTGGAGGGAGAGAGTTTACCAAGCTCCTTACCCCACCATTCCGGCAGTTCCACCCTTATCTTTTTACATTTGTTGACTGAAAAAAAAAAAAAAAGGCACAACCTGAAAGATGAGAACTATGGTTTATTCTGCAGACTTGCTGAAGACTTAAGCCCAGGAGGCAGCCTCTCAGATAGCTCTGAGGGACTGTTCCAAAGAGGTAAGGGAGGAGCTAGGATACGTAGGAGTTTTTGCAACAAATACCAGGTAGTTGGAACATCAAAAGATTAATTAAAGACAAACAGACATCAGGTTAATGAATTTAGTGCTTTTTACGTATGGGAAGAAGCAAGAGTCTGGGCTCATTGAAATCATTTCTTTGATATGCACCTTAACTATCTAGGACCAGTATCCTGTTTTTCTCCATCCTGAATCCCTTGAGGGTGCACAGTGTGAGGGGGTGGAGTGGAGGGCCGGCTGCAGTGGCTGATGGTTTGATGGCCTCAACATCCTTTGCTTCTGATATGGCAGGTGACATTTTTAGTCCACACTTTACACCTTTCTTTTAGGTTCCATATTTTAAAGAAACAACGTTTTACACATTATGGGTTTTTAAAAATTTTTATTTATTTTATTTTTGGCTCCGTTGGGTCCTCGTTGCTGCGCACGGGCCCTCTCTAGCTGTGGTGAGCAGGGACCACTCCCTGCCGTGGCGCGGGCATCCCACTGCAGTGGCCTCCCCTGCTGCGGAGCACAGGCTCCAGGCACAGGGGCCTCAGTAGTCATGGTGCATGGGCTTCAGTAGTTGTGGCTCACGGGCTCTAGGGTGCAGGCTCAGCAGCTGTGGTGCTCGGGCCCAGCTGCTCCGCAGCATGTAGGATCCTCCCAGACTAGGGATTGAACCCGTGTCCCCTGCATTGGCTGGCAAACTCCCAACCACTGAACCACCAGGGAAGCTCTCCTTTTTTTTTTGGTATATTTTTTAAAACTTTTTTTTTAAGTACTCTTTTTTTTTTTGAATTTTCAAATTTTATTTATTTTTTTATACAGCAAGTTCTTATTAGTTATCCATTTTATACATATTAGTGTATATATGTCAATAAAAGTTTTTTTAACTTTTATTTTATATTGGAGTATAGTTGATTTACAGTGTTGTGTTAGTTCATATTATTATGTTTTAATGTTAATTTATGGGTGCTCAGAAGCACTTGTTATGCAGTGTTTAAATATTTTTAAAAGCCTCTTAACCAAGTATTACTTAGCTCTTTGCACATAGTAGTTGTTGAACTGTTTATTAAATGTTTAGTAGATTTTTAAAAAATTATTTATTTTTGGCCATGTCGGGTCTTAGTTGCAGTGTGCAGGCTCTTCACTGCAGCATGTGGGCTTCTCTCTAGTTGTGGCGTATGGGCTCCAGAGTGCGTGGGCTCTGTAGTTGAGGCACACGGGCTCTCTAGTTGTGGCACACGGGCTTAGTTTCCCCGCAGCATGTGGGATCTTAGTTCCGCAACCAGGGATCAAACCAACGTCCCCTGCATTGGAAGGTAGATTCTTAACCACTGGACCACCAGGGAGTCCCTTTAGTAGAGTTTTTAACCTTTTTTTTTTTTTTTTTTGCGGTAGGCAGGCCTCTCACTGCTGTGGCCTCTCCCATTGCGGAGCACAGGCTCCGGACGCGCAGGCTCAGCGGCCATGGCTCACGGGCCCAGCCGCTCTGCGGCATGTGGGATCCTCCCGGACCGGGGCACGAACCCGTGTCCCCTGCATCGGCAGGCGGACTCTCAACCACTGCGCCACCAGGGAAGCCCCTAACCTTTTTTATTTAACATCTGTTTTGGGTCAGGTACTCTAACCATAGTGTTCCTTAAGAGCATGAACCTTGAACATAGGTAAGAATCTTCTTTATCTCTTTGCCTGTTAGTAGACATGTGACCTTGAACAAGTTTCATATCTCGTCTTTTTGAGTTTCTTCAGCCATAAAGTAAAACTTTACACTAAGTATCCAATAAGTGATAATATGTGTGAAGTAATAATAGTTCCTATTTAATTGAGCTAAGTGGCAGTATCTTTATTTTAAAGATACTGCAACTCAGTTATAGAGGGGGAAAGTAACTTGACAGGGTCATACTGTTTAGTTCCAGAGAAGAACTTGAGCCCAGGTCTGCTTGATTAATTTATCTGTTTTTTTGTTTGTTTGCTGCTTCCAGGAATCAGAAATCATTGTCACAGATTTGTGATTAGCTTCTATTATGCTAAGTCTACAGTCATACAAAGGAAATACTGAATGAATGTATATATACTCATATATATTCGCTTGCATTTTGTTCCCCCAACAATGTATCATGTCAGGAACTTCCACCACTAAAAGTGTTGCAACAATTATTTAAACCTTATGTCTCTCTCTGAGATACAACCTTAATGGCTGTTACCTTGAATACCTTAAGTGAATGGAAAAAACGGGGACTTTAAACTTTTCATCCACATCTAAACTTGAAAACTTTTGATACATAATGATGTAAGCAGCCATGAAAATATACTTAGAAAATTTTTCTATTAGCTGTAAGACCTTTGACAGGTTGTACATACATGTCTCTATCATAATGTACTCCCCAAATTGAGTACTATCTCACAGAAACTGCCCCATGGTATTCCACTCTCCTTAGTGTCTACCTCCTAACCCTAACCTATCCTTGTCTGTATAAAATCTAAGTCAGGGACCATGTCAATATACTTAGTCAGCGTTCATGGTAGAGTCTCAGTAAATGCCTTATATTCTGTATACTTATTAGCATTCTAACATCAGTTTAATGGCTTATGAGACTTCATCATTAATATTTATAAATATTAAATATTTATAGGGTTTCAAGTAGGGTTCGGGGGCTAAAGATGAAGGATCTGGAATGATTTCCTTTTCTTACAAACTTCACAACACAGCTTGGAGGAGAGGTCACGGAAAGGAAAGTACGAGAAGAAAAGAGGCTAGATAGAGTACTCTGAAATGAGCCTACATTATAAGGGAAAGAACCAGGATGCCTTGCTTTCCAGCCCTACCTCAAACACTGATTACACCTAACAGTGAAAGAGGATCTGCTGGCCAGAAATTTTTTAAAATTATACTGACCTAATTATTAATATATTGAACCTTTGATGACAAGTTACAAATCCTCTTGTGACCTGTGCTGTTAGTCATGGTATATTATGAGGATTCTTAGAGAGTTACTATTTCTAATAAAAAGATTTTGCATTAGTGATTTGAGTACTTTCAGGTTAATAGAACAATAATCGTTCTTTGTGCAGCTTTATGAAAGGAATAAAACATTGTAATGGCACTGCTGTCAATTTGTAAATTTAAATCATGCATGCATATAGTGTTTAATATCATTGTCTAGTTGCTCTTACTATAGCTAATCACTCTGACTAGAAGAGAAAGGAGTCTATTACTATGGGGATCACTCATGTCTTAGAGAATTAAGAATCATTAAATACCCTCTTTGATGTTTTTTATAGTTTTCCAGGTAATTCTATGAAGAAACACCTCAGCTTCATTCTTTTATAATATTGGTGGCAAACTATTTCATACTGTCTATTCCTAGAGATATATCAAGTTACTGTAGAGAAAACAACTCAATCTTAAATTATAACCATTATTTTAAAACTTTGCCTTTGTTCAGAGTAGGAAATCTTCAGGTTCAGCTCATTTGATAAGCTTCTTAAGTTATGGGGGAACACTTCCTTTGCTGAATAATCCAGAATCAATAAAGTCTTTTGGATTTTCTGGAAACTTCAGCTACTCAGAAAATAGTCAAGAGCTGATAAGGAAGCAAAAAAGTAAACAGCAAAGAGTTTAAAATTTTTTTAAGTCTATTCGCCCTTTAGGTATCAGATCTTTATACGTGAAATACTGTCCTCTCAGTCTCTTCTTATTAGCATGATTCTACCAAAGTCAGGTTACTGATTCAGTTATCTATTGCTGTGTAACAAAACTCCCAAAAGTTGGTGGCTTAAAACAACAATTTACTTTCACTTTATTACAGTTCTACAGTTTGGTCAGATCTTAGAACAGACAGCTTATCTCTGTTCTCCTTGATATCTACTGGAGTAGCTTGATTGGGGCTGATTTATTTCTAAGATGACTCAGTCACATAGCTAGCTGGCAAGTTGGTGCTGGCTACCATCTGGGAGGTAAGCTGGGGCTGTTGATCAGGTCCTGAGTTTTCCTCCATGTGGATAGTTAGATTTCTAATAGAATAACGGTGGCTGGGTTCCAAGAGACAATGTCTTTATGAAGAAGCGTTCCAAGAGGACCAGCCCTATTGTAATCAATAGATATTTGCTAATATACCATTGATCAAAGGCAGTTACATGGCCAGGCTGATATGGGAGAGGATACAGAAACATATGGAGGATACAGAAAGAAAGATACTGAGAGGCATTGTTTATTGTAGGCCACCAAAGTAATAGCCTACTACAGTTGTGTACCTCCTTAGTCTACAGCAAAGTAGCCTCTCTGGAGGACATTTTGAAGCCTTAACATTCATAGCTTTTGGCCCAGTAATTTTACCTTTAGAGGTTTGTCCTTAGGACAGTATATCAGTTCCCTGGATCTATATTAAGGCTTCATCTAGCTCTCATCCATAGCATTTTGCCCAGGGTCAGATAGCTGATTAATGCCTGAGTTGGGATTAAAACCAGATTGTCTGGTTCCAGAGCTGTATGTTTTAACCATTGTCCTATACTGTCTCTCATGTAGATGATGACTCTACACAATCATGTTAACGATATCAAATGAGAAGCTGATATTTTTAATAAGAATAAAATTTGTATATATGGAAGTCTGAAAGGATATACAGTTGGTCCTTGAACAGCATAGGTTTGAACTGCATGGGTCCACCTATTCACGGATTTTTTTCAATAGTAAATACCACAGTACTACAGGATCCATGTTTGCAGAACCGCAGATAGAGAGGAACCATGTATTTGGAGGGCCAACTATAAATTATACTTGGATTTTCAACTCTAAGGAGGGTCAACGCCACTAATACCCAGCATTGTTCAAGGGTCAGTAATGTATCAAAATGACATATCTGCAAATGAGCATGTACCATTGTGTTTTTTGTTTGTTTGTTTTTTGGTAAGGATACTTTTTATGAGCCTACCATGCAGACTTAACCTAATATATTCATGTGTGTATGTTTTATGTCTATTTCATTTCTACACTGATTACTCTAGTGCAGGTTTCTACCCTTTTATCTAAACAGTAAGTCTGTGATGAATTATGGTTTTCACTGCTAAAGGTAATAAATCTTGGAAGACTACTTTGCTCTCCACCCCCCAGTTTTATGCTGTAAATATCTCTTAAGGAGGGTGTCTTTTTTAGATCTCTGTTGTCCATATGTGCGTGGTAATGCATATACTGAAGTTTAAAATACATCTACTGAAAAGAGCTTCTTAACTAATATTCTTGCACTGGTTTCTACATTATAGTTTTACTTACAGTGACTTTGCATCCCGTTTCCAGTTCAGTGTTCTCATAGTGTTAGTTCCAGATCACTATCCTTGAGGAGGTAAAATACTGCCCTTATCTGTCCTGGCTAAACTAGAATCACTGGTGACCATACAAATTCCTGAGTCCCCCCTACCCTGTTTCACATTTAGTGAGTCTAGGGCAGTGGTTCTTGACCCTGGTTGTACCTTAGAATCACCTAAAAATACTGATGGTTGGATTCCAACCCATGCTAATTTGAATGAGATTCTCTAGATGAGGGCACTTGGAGTGTGTGGGGATGGGAGTGTGTTTAAAACCTCTTGAGGGACTTCCCTGGTGGTAAGATATGATATATCTTATGATATATGATAAGATATAAGAAGATAGTGTCCAGGGCTTCCCTCGTGGCGCAGTAGTTAAGAATCCATCTGCCAATGCAGGGGACATGGGTTCGATCCCTGGTCTGGGAAGATCCCACATGCTGCAGAGCAACTAAGCCCGTGAGCCACAACTACTGAGCCTGCGCTCTAGAGCCCACAAGCCACAACTATTGAGCCCATGTGCCACAACTACTGAAGCCCGCGTGCCCTAGAGCCCACGCTCCGCAACAAGAGAAGCCACCGCAATGAGAAGCCTGCGAGCCGCAACAGAGTAGCTCCTGCTCGTCGCAACTAGAGAAAGCCCGCGTGCGGCAATGAAGACCCAACGCAGCCAAAAATAAATAAAATAAATTAAAAAAAAATAAAACCTCTTGAGGCAATTCTTACAATTAGGCACGTTGGAAAGAGATAGAAAGTAGTTTTGCACTTCAAAAATTGTTCAAAAAAAGGTTACCCTGTTAATAGGCGGTGTTCTTTCAGCAGAAGCCTGTAGGATTATGTAAGTGTTCATGAACTATTAAGAACAAATTTTCCTTTACAGTAGAATTATTACTGCACAATTCCATTAAAGGTTGTTCATTGAGAACCTTGCATGAGCTCACAAATGAATCTTGTTGCCATTCACAAATGAAGAATATGGACAAAGTAGGAAAAGTATTTGGAATTACTTGGTTTATACATTAAACCAGTCTAGATAATTTCTTCTCTACTGTCTCAGAAATTATACCATAAAGGATACTTCTTTTAAAATAACGGGAAATTGTATCACAGGAAGGCCACGTCCTTATTTTAAAAAAAAAAGAAAGAAAGAAACTAAACTAAATACCTTGGCTTAATGACAATCTACATTTCAAAGGTTCTCCAGACTAAAAGCTTATTCTTCACTTCAATGACTTCTCCCAAGCCATATTTAGAGTTCATCTAGGTTATAAACCATATCTCCAGTTATTCATGCTGTTCCAGTTTGGGTAAAACAAGTATCAAAAGTACTGAAGGGCGAGGTAATAGCTTAAGCACTTCTCAGCTTATCCTTTATCTCTAGATGTAGATATTTGGAGAAATACAACCTTTTAATGAGAACTGTAGTGAGGCATCCATTTACATCTCTTAGGATTGGTTGAATAGAGTATGGTCTATTGGGTATACTTTTGATGTCTTTGCCAGTCTCTTTTTTCAAATGTACACATGACACTATCTGAAGAAATACTAGAAACACCTAGTAAACATTTTTCTAATATCTATTGTTAAGCTATATTCAGGTGACCACATTTTGAGGCTTGGTTTTCTGCTTGGCTATCAGTGATAATCAGGTTACATATAGGGTATCTGTGAGCTGCTGACTTTAATAGGTCAGCCTGTGTAAGTGTGTAAGACCTAGCTTTTTGGAGACCAATAATGTGGCCATTTCCTCTGCTTGGACATGAAGGGAGCACTTGTTTTAGAGCTCTATACCATGGTTTCAAAATCTGTTCTTTAGTATATAATGTCTGTTTGGATTCCTGATGATTTTACCCTATGTGATTAGTAATACCTTGTGGGAAATGACTGGTTTCTCTTTTATATAAATAGCTTTTTAAGAGTATCAGGCATATAGGCATCTCTCATAACATTTCATCCCTTTGCAGTTTTGTTTCTGGTATATTATTAGGAAAAATAAAGAGCAATAAAATAATATTGAATAGTTCTCTTCAAGCTGTTAGTCTTGTTCCTTTCTAGTTTTCTGAATGCCCCAGGTTTCTTATATAGTGATCAGTCCATCACCTTTTCATAAGCTACACAGAAGCTTAAGAATTGCCCTGAATTTTGCATAGGACAAGTAACAAATATCCATGGCTTCATTCTAGCCAAGTAGACTATAAGTCTTCTTAATTTTTCTGAATCAACAAATTGTGAACATAATGTCCTTACACATCTGCATGTTCACACTGTATCTGGCAGAGAGTAGGGCTTTCCTGCAGTAAGCCAGTCTCTCTCTTAATGGTTAAAGTCAGGCAAGTAATTTCACCTAAAAATGTGAATTCTCCAAGAAGAATTCATTCTGTGCTCTGCCAGTTCTATAAGTTTTAAATTTAGCTGGGTAAATTCCAAATGGCACTAAATTTTATTATAAAGGGTAAGTGCAAGAATAAAAAAAAACCTCACTATAAAGAGGAAAACAGGTAACTTTACATGGGAGAAATCTTTACATGGGAGAAATCTAGCTGACCTCACCTTAACCAAGTGATCCAATAATAGGACAAGCTGACATCACGTGCTTTCTGATGTCGGGCACTGAGAAAGCTTCAGCATTCCTTCTGTAAGGACATTCCTGACAAAAATGAACGACATGAAACTGGTCATGAGGAAAGGAACAAACTCAAGTGTATAATGTATCTCAGATATCTGGCCTGCATTCTTTAAAATTGCCAGTGTCTTAAATGGCAAAAGGGCAGGAGGATTGCTCTAGATTGAAGGAGACTAAAGAGATAACAAGGCATATATAAATAAACTACAAGGATGTATTGTACAGCACAGGGAATATAGCCAATATTTTATAATACAAATGGAGTATAATCTATAAAAATTTTGAGCCACTCTGTTGTACACCTGAAACTAATATAATATTGAAAATCCACTATACTTCAATTAAAAAAGAAAACTGCAGAATATTACTGACATCACAAAATTCAGAAATTAACATACTTTTACTAACTGCCTAACACCATTCTGTATTTTTTTGAGGTTTTTGCTGCTGTATACTCGTTGATCACTTCTACATATGACAGCAATTTTATAATATTTTACATAGAAAAAATTTTTAAAAATTATATTCCTTCCTCCAGCATGGAGAATAACATTTTGTTCTTTACTAATGATAATTTAGGAAAAAAATAGCGTCATATATCATTATTTGTAATGCCATGTAGATTATGGGGCTTGTCAAATTTAGGGAAGTCTCCATCAAGTTTCTTTCATTTTATGAATTGTCATATTTATGGGCATTTTGAATTTTCTTTGTGAAGTATTAAGCTTAAATACTCTGAACTGACATTCCTTAACCAATTTGTTACCAGTGTGAATCTTATAAAGAATTTTATGTTATCTTCGTTTTGTGTCAAATCAGTAAAAACTTTAAACATTAAAAAAAAAAGAGCAATAATGAGGCGGTGCTTGATTCTTTTTTTTTTTTTAAATAAATTTATTTATTTTTTGCTGCATTGGATTTTCGTTGCTGCATGTGGGCTTTCTCTAGTTGCGGCGAGCGGGGCCTACTCTTTGTTGCAGTGTGCAGGCTTCTCATTGAGGTGGCTTCTGTTGCTGAGGAGCGCAGGCTTCAGTAGTTGTGGCACGTGGGCTCAGTAGTTGTGGCTCACAGGCTTTAGAGCAGAGGCTCAGTAATTGTGGCGCATGGGCTTAGTTGCTCCATGGCATGTGGGATCTTCCCGGAGCAGGGCTCGAACCCATGTCCCCTGCATTGGCAGGCAGATTCTTAACCACTACGCCCCCAGGGACGCCCCATGTTTTGTTTTGTTTTGTTTTAGAACTACCAGATTACTACCACCAGAAAACTTATTGAGCTGTACCCTCAATGTATTTGTGCACTTTTCTCTACTTGTGTTATTCTTCATTTAAGAAGTTGTTTTAAACTACTCAGGTAATTCTGAAGCATAACCAGGTTGAAGAAGACTTCTTTGACTTCAGTAGTAGGAATAGGATACGGAGTAGAGATTTTGGATTGACTTTTTTAGCTCTGACTTTTTAATATTGTGTTCTATATTTAGATATGACTTTAAAAGCTCCTTTCAGTGCCAGATCTGATCACTCGTGTTGTGTTCTCAGCTTTTGCCTCCCTTGTTAATACAGGTAACCTATTTTATAGTTTTCCCAAAAAATGTTATTAAGTAGTGGTGACATTTAACTAGTATTTGGCTTATAATGATTACTAAAAGCATATTTTCAATGTGGAATAAAATAGTTTTTATAGACTTTATGGATTCCAGGCAACCAACTTAACTTTTTGAGGGGCAGATGATTATAATTCTCTGTTTTTAAGTGTTAGTTTGGGCCATAGCCCTGACATAGCTTTAAATTATGGTTAATTTGCAGTTTCTTATATGTACGACAATAGTTGATATAAATATTTATAGGAGCCTCTGTCTTTGCTTTGAAGAACGTTCATAACTCCATGAATGAAACTGAGAAGTCTAAAATAGGCCAAGGTTACTTAAGCTCACCTTCAGCATTTACTAATAACACATACCTACACAAATAACTGATGGCTGTCTTAGCTTATGGTTCCTGCCTAATGATGGACTTTAGTTTTGCTTGTCTCTGATCTTGCCTGTCTCTGGTCACTGTTCCTCAAATATTGTTATTTCATACAAATGGCTGAGTTTGACACTTTTACCTGTTAGGTAAAATGAACCATAGCTAGAGGAAAACAGTGGTTTCTAGTTTATGCTCAGCTTGAGCAACTAGAGCAGCTTTTCTTTGTTTTCTTTTTATTTATTTATTTATTTATTTGGGCTGCTCCAGGTCTTAGTTGTGGCACATGGGATCTTCGCTGCAGCATACGGGCTCTTAGTTGCAGCATGCAGACTTCTTAGTTGCGGCATGTGAACTCTTAGTTGCAGCATGCATGCAGGATCTAGTTCCCCTACCAGGGATCAAACCTGGGTCCCCTGCATTGGGAGCACAGAGTCTTACCCTCTGGACTACCAGGGAAGTCCCTAGAGCAACTTTTCTTGAAATTAGGAGGAAAATATGAATGTAAGGATGAGAAGATACTAAATCTTGCCTTTTAAGTTTCAGAAGTTTTAGTCATCTTAAGTTAACCATAGTTAAGTCTGATTTATGTTTAGTTTCAGAATTCAGCACTTTATTTGTCTCTGGATAAGTCAAAAGCATTTTAAATGATATCCAAAAAAAAACCTTTAAAGAATTTTTGCTATAATTTGCCTCAGTTGTCTGTCTCTTTTCCATATTCTTCAAGCAGATAAAACTTAAAACTAGCTAGAACCAACCTTTTTCTTTTTTTAAGGAATAACTGACATATAACATTATATTAGTTTCAGGTGTACAACATAATTTGATATTTGTATACATTGTGAAATGATCACCACAATAAGTCTAGTTAATATCCAGAATCATACATAATTACCACCAAAAAAATGCTTCTGTGTGTGGTGAGAATAGAACCATCTGTTTTCATGCTGCCCCTTGGTAGTACATGTAGCTAATCTGTTGAATTCATAGTAACTTCTCTGTTATACTTTTTTGATTTAAAGATATTTTCCTGTTCAGAGATGTTTGTTAACTGCTGGTGCTCACAGGGAGATACCTTAGCCAGACATTCAGGCTTTTCAGTTTTAATTCCCATCATCTCCTATGGTTTAGAATATACAAGAATTACTTCCTAAATATACTTCTTTCTTCTCTGCATGTAGTTCACACTGTTTTCACCATTCTCAACTGTCTTCCTGAAGTATGGCTGACTCCATGTGTTAAAGGAATACTGACCAAACCAATCGTCAGTTCCTTTATGCTTTTTCCTTTTTCTTTATACAAATGGTATCATACTGTAGATAGATACTGTTCTGAAACTTCTTATACTTTACACGTCTCAGGCAGGCTTCCTGATCAGTCTATGGCTGAGTTATATTTTCTAAAAGCTGTATAATTATTCATTTTATGTTTGTAACAGTTTAATAAGATTTTTAGTTTTCTGGGTTTTTGTGTGTGTGTTGTGATTTTTTGTTTTTTGGTATTATATAAACAATGCTAAAGTAAATTTCTATGCACTGATACCTTTCTGCATATGTGGAAATATTTGTAGGATTAATTCCTGGTGGAATTGTTGGCTTAAAAGATAAATGCGGGCTTCCCTGGTGGCACAGTGGTTGAGAGTCTGCCTGCCGATGCAGGGGACACGGGTTTGTGCCTGGTCTGGGAAGATCCCACATGCTGCGGAGCGGCTGGGCCCGTGAGCCATGGCCGCTGACCCTGCGCGTCCGGAACCTGTGCTCTGCAACGGGAGAGGCCACAACAGTGAGAGGCCCGCGTACCGCAAAAAAAAAAGATAAATGCATTGGGACTTACCTGGTGGCGCAGTGGTTGAGAATCCGCCTGCCAATGCAGGGGACACAGGTTCGAGCCCTGGTTCGGGAAGATCCCACATGCCGTGGAGCAACTAAGCCCGTGCGCCACAATTACTGAGCCCACGTGGCACAACTACTGAAGCCTGCGCACCTAGAGCCTGTGTTCCACAAGAGAAGCCACTGCGATGAGAAGCCCACACACCACAACAAAGAGTAGCCTCTGCTCAACGCAACTAGAGAAAACCCGCGTGCAGCAACAAAGACCCAACGCAGCCAAAAATAAATAAATAAATTGAAAAAAAATTTTTAATTAAACTAAGAAAAAAAGATAAATGCATTTAAAAGAATGATAGATATCACCAAAACACCCTCCTTAAAAGGTTGTACCAGTTTTCACTATTATCAGCAAGTTTTTTAGATGCCTATCTATCTTCACCATCATTGGGTATTAAAATTTAATACCTGCTTGTCTGACAAATGAAAATGGGATCTTACTGTTTTTGTGTATTCTGCCTGTTCTGTTTGTCAGGTTAGTCATCTTTATCTTTCATTAGTTTTTAAGTTCTTTACATTTTCATGAAATTATTTCTTTGTTTTTTATTGCATATATTTGTCTACAGTTTTTTGTGGTCTTTCAACTTTTTGTTTATGGTGTATGGTATTTTTAACCGTGTAAATTTAACTTTTTATATGCTTATCTTGTAACCTAACATATTATAAGCTTCATAAGGGCTGGGACTGTATCTTACTCATTGTTATATTCCTCATCTTATCTAGCACTGTGCCCTTTTATAGATGCTCTTAAACTGTAGTAATAGTTGCATCCTCCCAAAACTGTAGGGGAAACAAATTATCCGTACTCTTTTCTCTTTAGAAAACCAAAATAGAATATCTTATAAGGGTTAAATAAGTTGAAAGTGACCAATCATGAGAGTTTGTAATCAACAGGGATAGTCCAGTGGCTTAAACAAAAAACCTCAGCATCTTTCATTTGTATTTTGATCAAGTTGATTGCAAGTCCTTGTGATGATCAGGGAGAAGTTAACAGGCACACTTACCACTCTAAAAATAATGGGCAAATAATACTAAGAATTACTTGATGTGACTTTATCGAAACTCTATAAACAAATACACGAAAGGATGCTCAACATCACTAATCATTAGAGAAATGCAAATCGAAACCACAATGAGGTATCACCTCACACTGGTCAGAATGGCCATCATCAAAAAATCTACAAAGAATAAATGCTGGAGAGGGTGTGGAGAAAAGGGAACACTCTTGCACTCTCGGTAGGAATGTAAATTGATACAGCCACTATGGAGAACAGTATGAAGGTTCCTCAAAAAACTAAAAATAGAACTACCATATGACCCAGCAATCCCACTACTGGGCATATACCCTGAGAAAACCATAATTCAAAAAGAGTCATGTACCACAATGTTCATTGCAGCTGTTTACAATAGCCAGGACATGGAAGCAACCTAAGTGTCCATCGACAGATGAATGGATAAAGATGTGGCACATATATACAATGGAATATTACTCAGCCATAAAAAGAAATGAAATAGAGTTTTTTGTAGTGAGGTGGATGGACCTAGAGACTGACATATAGAGTGGAGTAAGTCAGAAAGAGAAAAACAAATACCGTATGCTAACATGTATATATGGAATCTTAAAAAAAAAAAAAAAAGGTTCTAAAGAACCTAGTGGCAGGACAGGAATAAAGATGCAGACATAGAGAATGGACTTGAGGATACGGGGAAGGGGAAGGGTAAGCTGGGATGAAGTGAGAGAGTGGCCTGGACATATATATACTACCAAATGTAAAATAGATAGCTAGTGGGAAGCAGCTGCATAGCACAGGGAGATCAGCTCGGTGCTTTGTGTCCACCTAGAGGGGTGGGATAGGGAGGGCAGGAGGGAGACATAAGAGGGGATATGGGGATGTATGTATATGTGTAGCTGATTCACTTTGTTATACAGCAGAAACTAACACACCATTGTAAAGCAATTATACTCCAATAAAGATGTTTAAAAAAAAACCACAAAAAACTCTAAAGCAGTCCTCATATAAAGAGAAATTATAACCAGCTGAGAAAACCATGAAGTTTTCTTAAGCTAACCATGATCTTTTTTTGATATATAATCTATCAAACTCTTAGCTAATCATAGAAAGGAATGGACTTTTTCTCCCTCCCACTACCTGTCTATTAAAGTGAATCAGATATAATCATGCTTGTGTCAAAAGTTCAAAAGGGAAAATGGAGGTAAAATGAGCTGAATTGGCATTCTTCCCTCAACATTGTACCTGTAAGCTTGATATGTTGTTTCAGAGATTAACTTTATAGACTTCCGTACCCATAAGTATGAAAATTCTTAGGGAACTCTTTTCACAAGCTTGATCTTAACATATTGAATAAAGAGAGCAGCTAATCCCTTTTGTAAAGTAATTTGAGAGGAGGGAATTCAAAATGTAAAGTCTCACCTGCAAAAAACACTCAATTCTGTAAAGGCCTTTCTATCTTCAGACACTTACAAAGACTTAATATTTTAATGCGGAAGGGTGAACTTGGTTAAAAAGCCAATGGGTGAAATTAGAGAGAAATAATCTAGTGCTTTCTTTCTGGGAATTATCATCCTGCTCTCCAGGGGACCTAATTTTATTCCCTGTGGGGAGTGAGAATACCCCTCTGTACAGCAAGCCAGCATCTCTAAATATAAGCTTGACTTTTAGTATAATAAGAGTCTTGTTAGGTGCAATTTTGCTCTTAGTCATTAATACAATGAACAAATGTTGTGGTTACCTGGGAAAGAAAATTCAAGTGCTTTTAAACCTCTTGTGAGATTTGGTTTCATGCTTGAAACCTATACAGTGTTATGCCCAATAGCATCTGTAGAAGATTCCAAGCTATAAGGTATACTACATAGAGAAGTTAATACACGTTGGAAAAAATTGAAACCACTGCAAAATGGGTTTAAGGTCCTGAATAAAAAGCTTTTCTTTTGCTGAATGACACTTACTAGTGGCATTAAGTTTAACAAATGATTGGAAGTTTCTTGGTGAATTTTACATGATGATGATGTCCCTGTAAGAAGCCAGTCTTTCCTTCTGGTGACACTTTTTCTTTTCAGCTTTAAAATAGTTTGTCATTCTACAAGTGCAAAGACTGAATAAAGGACAAAATATAATCTGAGAGTATATAGTATTAAATAGCATTTTCAGTATGGTATGGCATTAATTGTGTTAGGTCATTTGTGTCCCTACCAACTTTGTGATATTATATGCATTTTAAAATCTATTCTTGGTTATAAAATTGTAGTGGTATACAGCTTCTGCTAATAGCCCTCAGTCGTAAACCATTTTAAATTGCATTTGATAGTGTATTTTCTCTTTAGGATCAGTAAACGATAATAGAAATCTTTCTTATTACTTTAAGTTTAGAATTTGACCGAAGTAGTCTTTGCGTTCTTTCAAGAATAGTCTTCCATTCCGATGTAACCTCAAGGTACTGGGCATTATGTTTTCAGTTCTTAAACTTGCCCTCAGCCTGTAAGTTCTGGATAGGTAGACCTTATGTGTATAACTCCTAATTTCCTATTCGTGGTAAGAGTGCATTGCACTCTTTCCCTGCTGTTTTCTCGCATTTTTAAGAAGACTATTAAGAATAATTCTGTATTCTTTTCTTTCACTATGAAACATCTAATTTAGTCGTAATAACAAAATATTTTGTATTTCATTTCAAAGTAGTTAAGGTCTGTTTCCCCTATGAGCGTTGTATACTAAACTGTATAGCAATCAGAGCTAGCTTCATCTCACTCCTGACATTTTTACAGCTTACTGAAATAGAAAAACTGACCTATATTTATGTAACTGACGTCAGGCAGAATGATATCCAAAAGCATATGTACAAACGTGCATTTTAAAGGTTGTATTCTAGTATAAGTAACATACTTTTTAACAGCCATGTAAAAAAATGTACTTTTTTACATTTAAAGGTAAAATGTCATCTTAATAACTTTATGATTTTCTTATATTAACATAACTAGGCTTGCCATATTATCAATTTGACAAACAGGTCCTCCCCCAACCCCCCACTTTTTTGAAGTCCCTATAACATGCTTCAACTTAGGAGTGATTTTCTGTTTGTTTCAGACAAATCTGCCTATTTTCAAGCTGAAGGAATCTACCGTTAGAAGAAGATACAGTGACTTTGAATGGCTGCGAAGTGAATTAGAAAGAGAGAGCAAGGTAAGAATTATTTGTAATGTGACTGTAAAACAAAACATTCCAAATTTTAATGTTTAAGACTTCTCAGGAGAATTATGTTGAATAAAGTGAGTAAAAGAAAACATTTCTTTTTTTTTCTTTCAAATAGTTCAATTTCATTTTACTTCATAGGAGATGGGGGAAGTGTGCAGTTTTTCCTTAGAACTCTTCCTTCTCATGTCTACTTCAGTGGCCCAGTTGAGGCCTTTGCTGACTCACACTTAGATAACTCTTCTTAGAACTTTCTTGCTATTGCTTCCTATCTTTCCATGATCTTCCTGTCCCACCTTCCTCTCCTCCCCTTGCTAAATTTCTCTTCTTCAGTACATCTCCTATATCAGTGTATTTCCATTTTCTTTTTTTACTGATGCCATACTTTTTTTTTTATCATCACACATTTACATATAACAGAAGTTTCATAAACCAGTACTTACCTTACTCTGTGTGACAGGTACTGATATTCCTCAGATTAGCTTTTTAAATGATGGCCATGATCTACTGTTGGGTTGCTACCTGCAGTTTTAGAACACTGTCATATATCCTGATAATAATTGTCTTCTCTTAGAAGAAATTTGGTGGCTTTGGCTGCAACATAGAGAGAACAAGGTCTCATTCTAATGTCTCTTATTTCAGCCCTACATCAGAATGACATATATAGCATGGAGTCATGAAAAGTATGCTCAGAATAGCGAAAAGTTATCTTGTGACTCGAGTGTAGTAGGATAAGAGTGGGTATGGTGGGAGCCCTGAAGTAGGTTAAGGCTAACTCGTTCTCGCTTCTGAAGCGTACTAAGGTAGAAAAGGAAGGAAAACGTCCTTAACCAGAAAAATGTGGCTGGATACAAGAGCAACATATACAAATCATAGCATTCCATCAAAAATGGAAAAACAGTTTTACTCCAAAGAATATCCAAGTATAAAATACTTACAGATAAAACTGGAAATATAAGACCCATGTAAAGAAAACTTTAAAACTTCATTGAAAGATCAAAAGAAGACCATAATAAACAGAAATATTACATTCCTGGTTTGGAATATTCACTTTTGAAGATTCATTTACTCTATAAACATTTGAGACCTCATTCTGTGTGTTCTGTCAGTTGCAGACAGAACTGTGAACAAATGAAGGGTCCCTACTTTTATGGCATTTTATTGGGTAAGTTGGGGTAGTGGTGAAGGGAGACCAGAAAAAGATGGTAAGATATATAATACGTTAGATGGTAATATGCTCTAAAAATCAAAATTAAGGGAAATAGGGAGTGCCAGGAGAGCTACTGTCATATAGGATAGTCAAGGGAAGGCCTCTCTTAGAGGTGGCATTTTAGCAGTAGACCTGACAGAAATAAGGCAGTATCTCCTAACTTATTTATAAATTTGTAAAATTCTAATACAAATCTTATTGGAGTTCTTTATAAACCTGCAGATTTATATAGAGCTTTAGAATCAGAGAAAGCTCAAGAATAGCCAAAAGTTATTTTTACCAATAATTTAGCACCTGCAGACATCAGAGCATATGTTAAGACTATAGTAATTAAAACAATGTAGTATTGCTTTAGGTATGGACAAATAGATTAGCACAATGTCAGAAAATTTAGAAGCTGACCACATGTTTACTGGAAATTTAGTTCATAACAAAAATAACATTGTCAGTTTGTGCAGAAAGGAATTTATATTCAGTAAATGGGGTTGAAACATTTGGCTATTTGGGAATAAAGATTTATAACTCACTGTATATAAATTACAGATGGTTTGAAGATCTAAATGTACAAAACAAGTTAGGAAAGTTTTGGGTAACAAAGAAGAAATTTTTTATGACCATAGGGAAAAGTGTCTTTTTTTCCCCCACCTTTATTGAGATAGAATTGACAAATAACATTAAGTTATATAACACAATGATTTGATATATGTATATATTGTGAAATGATTACCATAATAAAATTAGTTAATACATCTGTCACTTCACATAGGGGTTTTTGGTTTTGTTGTTTTGTTGTTAGTGGTGGTAACATTCAATATCTCTTGAACATTCAGTGTTTCTCTTAGCAACTTTTAAGAGTACAATACAATCCTGTTAACTATAGTTACCATGCTATACATTAGATCCCAGAACCTACTCATCTTTTAACTGAAAGGTTGTACCGTTTGACCAATGTCTCCTCATTTCCCCCACCCCTCAACCCATCTACTACTCTCTGTTTCTGTGAGTTCAGCTCTTTTAGATTCCACATATAAGTGAGATCATACAGTATTTGTCTTTTTCTGTCTGATTATGGGAAGAAGTGTCTTGATAGGCTTGTGGCTTTGCTTAACGTAGCACCTGGCACACTGGAGTGTTTAATACGCATTTCATGAATGTATACATCACTTTTTTTTATGACAGCTTTATTGACATAATTAACATGCCATACAATTCACCAATTTAAAGTGTACAATTCATTAGCTCTAGTAGTTTCCTGGTAGCATCTTTAGGATTCTCTATGTATAGTATCATGTCATCTGCAAACAGTGACAGCTTTACTTCTTCTTTTCCGATTTGGATTCATTTTATTTCCTTTTCTTCTCTGATTGCTGTGGCTAAAACTTCCAAAACTATGTTGAATAAGAGTGGAGAGAGTGGGCAACCTTGTCTTGTTCCTCTTCTTAGTGGAAATGCTTTCAGTTTTTCACCATTGAGGACGATGTTGGCTGTGGGTTTGTCATATATGGCCTTTATTATGTTGAGGAAAGTTCCCTCTATGCCAACTTTCTGCAGGGTTTTTATCATAAATGGGTGTTGAATTTTGTTGAAAGCTTTCTCTGCGTCTATTGAGATGATCATATGGTTTTTCTCCTTCAGTTTGTTAATATGGTGTATCACGTTGATTGATTTGCATATATTGAAGAATCCTTGCATTCCTGGAATAAACCCCACTTTGGTAAAGTAGCAGGATACAAAATTAATGCACAGAAATCTCTGACATTCCTATACACTAATGATGAAAAATCTGAAAGTGAAATCAAGAAAACACTCCCATTTACCACTGCAACAAAAATAATAAAATATCTCGGAATAAACCTACCTAAGGAGACAAAAGACCTGTATGCAGAAAATTATAAGACACTGACGAAAGAAATTAAAGATGATACAGATAGATGGAGAGATATACCATGTTCTTGGATTGGAAGAATCAACATTGTGAAAATGACTCTACTACCCAAAGCAATCTACAGATTCAATGCAATCCCTATCAAACTACCACTGGCATTTTTCACAGAACTAGAACAAAAAATTTCACAATTTGTATGGAAACACAAAAGACCACGAATAGCCAAAGCAATCTTGAGAACGAAAAACGGAGCTGGAGGAATCAGACTCCCTGACTTCAGACTATACTACAAAGCTACAGTAATCAAGACAGTATGGTACTGGCACAAAAACAGACACATAGATCAATGGAACAGGATAGAAAGCCCAGAGATAAACCCACACACATGTGGTCACCTTATCTTTGATAAAGGAGGCAGGAATGTACAGTGGAGAAAGGACAGCCTCTTCAATAAGTGGTGCTGGGAAAACTGGACAGGTACATGTAAAAGAATGAAATTAGAACACTCCCTAACACCATACACAAAAATAAACTCAAAATGGATTAAAGACCTAAATGTAAGGCCAGACACTATAAAACTCTTAGAGGAAAACATAGGCAGAACACTCGACATAAATCACAGCAAGATCCTTTTTGACCCACCTCCTAGAAAAATGGAAATAAAAACAAAAATAAACAAATGGGACCTAAAGAAACTTCAAAGCTTTTGCACAGCAAAGGAAACCATAAACAAGACCAAAAGACAACCCTCAGAATGGGAGAAAATATTTGCAAATGAAGCAACTGACAAAGGATTAATCTCCAAAATTTATAAGCAGCTCATGCAGCTCAATAACAAAAAAACAAACAACCCAATCCAAAAATGGGCAGAAGACCTAAATAGACATTTCTTCAAAGAAGATATACAGACTGCCAACAAACACTTGAAGGAATGCTCAACATCATTAATCATTAGAGAGATGCAAATCAAAACTATAATGAGATATCATCTCACACCAGTCAGAATGGCCATCATCAAAAAAATCTAGAAACAATAAATGCTGGAGAGGGTGTGGAGAAAAGGGAACACTCTTGCACTGCTGGTGAGAATGTGAATTGGTGCAGCCACTATGGAGAACAGTATGGAGGTTCCTTGGAAAAACCATGAATAGAACTACCATATGACCCAGCAATCCCACTACTGGGCATATACCCCGAGAAAACCATAACTCAAAAAGAGTCATGTACCAAAATGTTCATTGCAGTTCTATTTACAATAGCCCAGAGATGGAAACAACCTAGGTGTCCATCATCGGATGAATGGATAGGGAAGATGTGGCACATATATACAATGGAATATTACTCAGCCATAAAAAGAAACGAAACTGAGTTATTTGTAATGAGATGGATGGACCTAGAGTCTGTCATACAGAGTGAAGTAAGTCAGAAAGAGAAAGACAAATACCGTATGCTAACACATATATATGGAATTTATGAAAAAAAATGTCATGAAGAGCCTAGGGGTAAGACAGGAGTGGAGACACAGACCTACTGGAGAATGGACTTGAGGATATCGGGAGGGGGAGGGGTAAGCTGTGACAAAGCGAGAGAGTGGCATGGACATATATACACTACTAAACGTAAAATAGATAGCTAGTGGGAAGCAGCCGCATAGCACAGGGAGATCAGCTCGGGTATTTTGTGACCGCCTGGAGGGGTGGGATAGGGAGGGTGGGAGGGAGGGAGACACAAGAGGGAAGAGATATGGGAACATATGTATATGTATAACTGATTCACTTTGTTATAAAGGAGAAACTAACACACCATTGTAAAGCAATTATACTCAAAGATGTTAAAAATAAAGTGTACAATTCAGTGGTTCTTAACTATATTCACAAAGATGTACAACCATTACTATAGTCAGTTTTAGAACATTGTAATCACACCGTAAGAGAAATCCCATACCCGTGAGTAATTACTACCAATTTCTCCTCACCCAGCCCTAAACAACCACTAATCTTTCTCCATGGATTTGCCTGTTCTGGGCATTTCATATAAATAGAAACGTAGAATATGTAGTCGTTTGTGCCTGGCTTCTTTCACTGGCTTCTTTCACTGAGAGTGTTTTCTAGGTTCATCCTATTGTATTGTTAATCACTACTTCATTTCTTTTTATTTCCCCAAAATATTCTTTTGTATGGATAAACCACATTTTATTTATCCATTTATCATTGGCAGACATTTGGGTCATTCCTGCTTTTTGACTATTGAGAATAATGCTGCTGTGGGACTTCCCTGGTGGTCCAGTGGTTAAGACATTGCTCCCAATGCGGGGGGCCCGGGTTCGATCCCTGGTCAGGGAACTAGGTCTCGCATGCCGCAACTAAGACCCACGCAGTCAAATAAATAAATATTAAAAAAAAATAATAATGCTGCTGTGAACATTCATGTGCAGGTTTTTGTATGGACATATGTGTTTGTATTTCTTGGGTACATACCTAAGAATGGATTTACAGCCATATGATAACTCTGTTTAACCTTTTGAGGAACTCCCAGACTTTTTTTTCCAGAACAGGTATACCATTTTTACATTTCCACCAACAATGTATAAAGGTTCCATGTTTTTCCACATCCTCACCAACATTTAATATTATCTGATTTCTTTATTATAGCTTTCTTAGCGTGTGTGAAGTGGTATCTCGTGGTTTTCATTTTCCTGATGGCTAATCATGTTGATCATCTTTTCATGTACTTATCAGCCATTTACATATCTTCTGTGGAGAAATTTTTTTTCAGATCCTTTGCCCATTTTATTGAGTTTCTTTTATTATTGAGTTGTATATAGAATATACTAAAAAACCAAAAACCAAAAAAACCCTCTTACAAGTCCCTCATCAGATTTACAGTTTGCAAAAATCTTCTCCCATTCTGTGGATTGTTTTCACTTGATGTTGTCCTTTGACGCACAGTACTTCACTTTTAACATTAGACCAGATAATTATTTTGGGCATTTAACCTGTGTGAAAGTTGTACTTACATTAGTATTGCTAAGAACAATTAATCAAGTTGTTTTATTTATATATTAGTACTTTTAATTAAGATCTGTTATACTAGACTAGAAAGTAGATGAAATTTATTGTATTTACTGGTCATTATGGTTCAATCTTTTAGCTTTTTTTATTTCAGTATGCTTTCACTGTATTATGCTGGCCAGATATCCTTCTGTCCACTTCTTGCCCCACATACACACACATATCATCAGACTCATTACTTTTAAATTGGTGTAAGGATTCTAAGTAGATCTTTTCAGACTACTTAAGCAAAAATAATTTGATGTTGAAGATCTTTGGGATCTTAGCTGGACAAACCACTCACGATTTTTGTAGGTGATCAATCCTGTTGCCTACAACCTTACCATCCATTTCAATGAGTATTTTGAGTATTAGTAAGAACGTATCTCTACGGATGATAATACATAGTAATCTTTAATCTTATATTTCATGCTAAATTCTACCCTGAATTAATGGTGGTCATTTCGTTAACACACTGGTTCTAGATTCCTTTTTTTTATAATAGCTTTATAGATACAGATGTTTTTTCCTGCCCATCATATAAACTATTCTGCTGGAGCTCAGCTAGTGGTCATGATCCCTGTTTTTTATTTGTAAGTTCCCTGCAGGTTTTAACTCTTCAACTTGACAAATGCTAATATAGGGGAGAGATTTAAGAATGTTAAAGCAAACTTGTGAAGACAAATCTTTAGATGTCTTAAGCATTGGGTATCTGGGGAGAGTAGATCTAGGAAGGAATTACCAAGTTTATGTTGGGCATTGGTTTTGTGTTTCTTTTTTGCTCTTTGTTTTTTGCTGATCTGTAAGAAGTTGTATGATCTTTCCCTTTTTTACCTTGTTGAGTTATTTTAGGATAGAAACTCTGCATCAAGGGTTTTAGGTTTTACCTCTTAGAATATGTATGATTTTATTACTGGTTGTTTACTATTTATATTTCTCCTTGTTTGACTTGTTTGCCCACACCTTTTCTCTGTTTTAACATAAGATAAGGATTCACCTAAGTGGTTAGTCATTTAGCAGATATTTGAGCTTCTGTTGTATGCCCAGCTTTTCTTAAAATAACCATAAAAAGCCTGAGACAAGGTTCCTTGATTTGAAAGCATTAATAGGATAGATTGGTGGTTCTCCACCAGGGGCAGTTTTGTTCCCCAGGAGACATTTGACAGTGTCTGGAGACCATTGTTATTGTCACAACTGTGGGGTGCCTCCTGGCGGCATCTAGTGGGTAGAGAGGCCTGGGATGCTGTTGAATAGGTATTCTATGGTGTACAAGAAACCCCTCCCCCCAGTACATTATCTAGTTCAAAATGTTAATAGTGCCATGGTTGAGAAATCCTGAGATAGAGAACCCAACTAACCTGTGAAATAAATAGCTAGGTGCTATTTAATTCAAACAAATATTTGAGCTCCAGATAATTCCCAGAAGAGGGAGATCAGTCATAAGTTGTCCCTAGAGGAAAGTTAGGCTTTGACAGGGAAAATTTGGGATGTGCCTCTAGTGTGAGAAGGAAGAAATGACAGGTCTTTGGGGAAAGATAGGATAATGGGTTTGGGAGAAAGTTGACGTGCTTCTTAGTCTAGGAAATGGAAGAGTGGCAACAAGTAGAGTTGATTATTTTGTCATCAGCTCAAACACAGGTAGGAAAGATTATATGCAGATGGTATGAGGTGGAAAAAATTTACCACAGAATTCTTATCTGCCCATGCCAGAAAGAACATTGTTAGTATTTTACTTCTTCATTTAATTGAGAGTTGAGTTTGATCTCTTCAGTTACCATTGTAATAAAGCATTGTCTTCCCCAAGTGACATCAGAACTGTCTGAGGGGCATGGTAGCCTTTATTTCAGTATTGATTATTTGCTTTGTTATACTTGTGCTTTGATAAGTCCGGGAAAAATGAAAATGAAGCTGTGGGCCCTGCCATCGAGGAGCTTTGGTCTGAGGGACTATTGTGGCATTTTGGTTATCTTGCCTCCAAAACATTGAATCATTTTTCAGTGTATTTTTATTGATTCCCTTTTACTGTATATTTAAACTAGTTTAACAATGGGATGGTTCTCATAGTGAAGATATACTTTGTCTTCATGTTATGCTCTCTAAATTTTCCCAACTCAGCCAGCATGTTCAAGAACTTTCTTATCTTGTTTTAGGTTGTAGTTCCCCCACTCCCTGGGAAAGCGTTTTTGCGTCAGCTTCCTTTTAGAGGAGATGATGGAATATTTGATGACAATTTTATTGAAGAAAGGAAGCAAGGGCTGGAGCAGTTTATAAACAAGTAAGTGCTTTCTGTTCCTCAAGGTCTAAGAGTGAATAGTGGTCTGAGCTGTCTTTAGGTGACTGCTGTTTATTAATTTAGATAAACCAGTGCTTTTTCTTTTTGGTCATTTCCTAACTTTTTGTATCATTTAAACAAAGTGAAAACATATAACAAGTTGAATATCGTGATAAATATTAACACACTTGAGTAATACGAGTATCTTTTTGTTGACCTAAGTTTTGTATTTGTTTTTCTTGGTTAATTTATGCAAATTACATTTAAAATTACAGCATTTAAAAAATAGTTTTACTTATGATTCTTTCTGATTTAAGGTATGTTCTAGCATGAACAGTAAAACTTACAATACACTTGCAATCATTTTGATTGCAGATGGAAGTATCATCAGCATGTCTTGTGTAAAGGTGCACATTTAAAATTTTTGTGGCAAAATATATTCTTTTGAAAATGTAAGGAGACTGTATCATTTATCTTTTACTTTAGAAACTTAATAAACTCAAACTCTAGCTTTTAATTTTATTCCTATTTGAAATATAGCCTCTTTCTTTTTTTCTTTTTTGGAAGAGTTATGCCTGGAAAGGACTCACTATAATTGTGCATTTGGCCTTAAGTTTGACCAAATAAAGTCAACTCCTAGAGAATACGGTTGTGTGAGCTTATTTATTAGCAATACTTTAATTTTTATCTAGTAATTTGAAGATCTGTGAGTGGTAAACAGAGGGAAAGTTATACAAAGCCCTTAACTTTTAGTTATCTGAGAGCACACAACCTTCATTGTCTTCTTATGAACATACTTTCTTTTTGGAGAAGGCAGTGCTAGCTTGGATGTTTTTAAATTCTGAAATAAAGTATGGTTGCTCAGTCTGATCTTGTGTTTAGTCTGATGGAAACGTTTAAAAGCAAGCAAAAAACAAAAACAAAAAAACCTGAACATTTGTGCCTATTTCTTAGTATTTTGGGGCTTTTATTGAACTTCAGTGTATTTCTAACTATAATCCTATATCTTTTCCTTCTTTAAAATGGATTCTTAGAATCAATGACATTGTTTCACTTTTAACATTAAAATTCATTTAGTTTTCTTACGAATATACCAACTAATATGTAAAGAAGTTAATTGGGTACATACGCCAGAGGCAGTGCAAAACTAGTGATTAAATGTTTTCTAAGTTACCCTTATGATCTGAAGGAAAGAAAATATACTGTTAGTTGATAGACCATAGCTTTATGGGCAGTCCAGAATAACACTTATTATTACTAAGTTGTTTGTGCTTCCTAACCTTAAAATGCGTATGTTTGGTCCCCCTCCACCGCTTTTATAAAATACTGGACTGAATTTGTATCTTTTATTCCTAGGGTCGCTGGTCATCCTCTGGCACAGAATGAACGTTGTCTTCATATGTTTTTACAGGATGAAATTATAGATAAAAGCTATACTCCATCTAAAATAAGACATGCCTGAAATTTGGCAAGAAGGGGCAAGAAAAACTTTCCATGACTATTAATGATTCATATGCACCAGTGAAGAAGTTCTAATAACTTTAGCATGCCGCACAAAAACTGGTCTAATATGCCTCCAGTATACTAACACTCATATGCTCAGTTCTGTTCTGTTCTGTTTTGGCAGTTGACAAGAAGTTAATTTGCTTTCGTGAAAAAAATCCCTCATTCCAGCCTTTCTATAGAAATAGTTCTTTCTTGCTGTTTTAATGTGGTACACACTCTAGCTTCACAAACCTGTTACTCTAGTATAACTTGCCGTGTCCTAACTAAAGTTACTCATTTGGTCTTACCTGCAGTTTTTGTGTCATGTTTGCTTCTTGAATCTGATTAATAGAATTTTTCTCTTATCCCCTTTTTAATATGTGGTGTCACTTGACCTAATTTATGTGTGGAAGCACTACACATTGGTTTCCAGTACCCTACACGTAAGATACACACTTGTGTGCAGAAAGTATCTCCCTTCAGGCTTGTAATCCCCTTCACATGGAAGATCAGTGAGGGGAATCTTTATATTCTGTATAAAAACAAAATCAAATTTATATACTAAAATCATTTGTCTAAAAATTTAAGTTGTTTTCAAATAAAAATAAAAATGCATTTCTGATATGCACTGATTGTGTTGCTTCTGGCTTTTCTTTTCTCCCTTCAGAAGACTTTCCTACTTAACTCACTTGTTGAGAGGGATTATTTACTAATTATATACTTTTCTCATTCCTGTAACTCCATTCCTCTTTAAGCAGTGGTGATATCAAATATGCTACTACCCTTTGAATGGGGCTATTTTCTTTTACACAACAAAAAAAGTGAGGTACTAGGAAAAGCATTCCTTAAAGCTTACTGAGTTGTTATGAAGCACTTCGTGTATTTGGAAAATGCTCTATAATCTCAAGTCATTCTTTTCAAAAGGCCTCTTAAGATAAGTCAATAGCATGCCCCCTATTTTTCAGAAGAATTTTTTCCCTAGCTCATCTGAGTGACTTGTTTAAACTTAGCAAGGGTGTAATAACCGTTTTCTTAGTCAGCAGGTTCATGCTTTCTCTTTAGTTTGGTTTAGGATAGTGGCACGCTTTCTCCTCTTAAACCAAGGGAGAAGGGCAGTGTTCTAGCTGACTTGTATTATTGATAAGAAACCAGCAAATGCATGACTCCTTGCTGCCTGACTTGTGTTGCGGCCAGACCTTTACGGCCAGAATGTGGTTTCCAATTTGAATCTGCACGACATCTGGTGCTTGGGGGACCCGTTGTGACCTAGAGTTAAACTCCAAGGTAAGGAAAGTTTGCCCTTGCACTCCAGAAGTGTCTCATGTAGAGACAGGTCGGTCCGTTTGAGAGGAAATCAGCTTAGGCCTTGACCAAACTACGATGTCCCCCAAGCAGATGGATGGATATCATAGGAAGAAGTCAGAGCTGCTCTGTAATATCTTTTGTTGCTTAAATATGTCAGAGTTCCATAAAAGTACAGAGCTAAACAACTGTGAATTGTGTTTCAGTGAGCTAGAGCAGTCAGATCAAAGGTTGTCAGTTTTTGGTATGCAGAACAGAGTAATGGTAGTTCTGCTAAACTCAGTAATTCCTCTAAAGCATACATGATTTTGCCTCCCGGGGAACATCTGGCAATATCGCAAGACTTTTTTTTTTAAATTTATTTATTTACTTTTGACTGTGTTGGGTCTCTGTTGCTGCATGCAGGCTTTCTCTAGTTGTGGCGAACAGGGGCTACTCTTCATTGTGGTGTGCGGGCTTCTCACTGCAGTGGCTCCTCTTGTTGTGGAGCACAGGCTCTAGGCGCACAGGCTTCAGTAGTTGTGGCATGCGGGCTCTAGAGCGCAGGCCCAGTAGTTGTGGCATGTGGGCTCAGTAGTTGTGGCTCGCGGGCTCTAGAGCACAGGCTTAGTAGTTGTGATGCACGGGCTCAGCTGCTCCACGGCATGTGGGATCTTCCCAGACGAGGGCTCGAACCCATGTCCCCTGCATTGGCAGGCGGATTTAACCACCGCGCCAGCAGGGAAGCCCCTCGCAAGACATTTTTGGTTATCACAACTGGGGGATGCTACTGGAATCTAGTGGGCAGAAGGTTAAAGATGCTGCTAAACTGCCTACACTGTACCCGGGACCACCTCCCACAACAGAAAAATGTCAACAGTGCCAAGGTTTCTACTCACTGTGGAATTCTTTTGCTTTTGATCATTTATAGACAAGGGAATAGTGTGGCTTAGGATGGGTTGTACTGGCCTGCTTACTTTTAGTCTTTACAATTTCCTAAGGGCAGGCCTGCTTTTAGAAACTTGAAGGTTTCAAATTAGATGAAAGGTTGTTTATTCTAGGTAACATGTTTTTACCTAATGTAGGAGGTACTCCTCAGTGTTGTCTCTTTGAGAACTGAAACCATGGTCTTTATTAAAACGACACCTTTAATCCTGTGAAGTAAAAATGCAGGCGCTGTTAACTCTAATGATATAGGAGGAAGTTCCAGAAGCCCTTAAGAGTCTTCCTAAAAGAATAGAAGTTAAAATTGGCAGTGAGTTACGCAGCAAGAGTCTCAGGCTCCGGGTCCTCTCAGTAAGTTATCACCTTGTCCCAACTCCTGCAAGATGTAAAGGGTCAACAGCAGTGGTGCCTTTAGTAACTTACAGTTGTTGAGGACCAAATGTAAAATCCACAGAAGTGCAGTGCCTGAGACATGTAAAGAATTAATGATAGCTATCCAATGGCAGTGGAAATCACAGATGTGGCAGTAGCAGCAGCAGATGGTACCACTAAGCCCATGGCAGTTCCTGGATAGGTTTATCTGGTATTTGGTTTCCTGTTCGGTGGTTCTGCTGTCATGACCCTCAGTAGTCATGATGACCTCTGGGCTGGACATGAGGGAGCATCTCCTTTTTATTATATCCGGCATCTTTTTAACTCAGCCCTCTTGTTAAGGGCCCCTCCTGTTGCTTCAGCTTGCTTTGCCTGTTTTGGGTGAATATAGCCAATGAAAGGAGGAGGCTGCTGGCCTCTAAGCCTTTACAGATAAAATTTGTTTGAGGTATGGATGAACAGGTAGCTTAGCACACTGCCTGGTTTATAGGTTAGCTGCTCCGTGAGTGCTAGCTGTGATTATTACAATATGAAAGTGTTTGGACTGGGAAACAAGTTAGAAACTGTTTTAGGAGGATGGAGTATGTTTTCCTTGATAGTTCCTTTGTGATCTCTGTCACAGAACTTCCCTATGAAGTAAATAATATTATCCTTTACAGATGAGAAGACTGAGGCTCTGCAAGCTTAAGTAATATGCCCAAGGTTACCCAGGATGTGATGGCTCTGGATTTAGACTGGAAGGATGTCTGCCTCTAAAAGCCATACCTTGGTTCACTTCCTTCCTGTGTGTGGACCAGGCCTGTGACTTGGCACCTACCCAGCCCTTACTTAATGCTCAGTAAATTTACTGATTGAACGAAAGGGTGAATTTCCAGTAACGTTTCCAATGTCCTTTAGGCTGAGCATGAGTGAATGAATGAATTGATTTTGTTTTGGTTTTTAGTTTGATTTTAAGCGGGTATAAAAAGCACTTTGGGGCATGGAAAGCTAGCTGATCAGAAGTATCTTATTTTCCTAAACTTAGCTGTGCACCACAATTACCGTCTAAGACTGAGTCCAGGATTTTTTTTTTTTTTAAGCTTCCCAGGTAATTCTGAAACAGCCAAGTTTGGGCACTTAGCTAGGAGGCCCTTTGATTTCCTGGTATTTAGTTAGATTTGATCTTAACCTGGCTACTTAAGTCATTACAAAAAGAAATCAGGAAATTGAGAAAAAGTCAGGACTTATCAGATCTTGAGAAATTACTTTTGTAAATCTTGATTTACAGTAAATCAAGTTTGCCTTATTCCAACTTTGCTAAGAAAATAGGACCTTGAGACCGGGAAAAGTCATTTAAAAGCACAAAAGGAAGTTTAGAGGATGCTGGGTTAACGCCTCACCACAGATGCTTTTTACTGTTAGAATGAGTGCCGTAAATGGAAGTGACCCAGTAAAATCAAACAGCAACACTAAGCATTTTATATGAGCAAAGCGTTAACATAGACCAGAGGTTAACAAAGGCCCTTTTCTCAAGAAACTCAGTCTTGTTAGGACACTGTCATGAAAAGACTCACTCAGTACAGACAGGAGACACGGCAAATGTGAGGATGGAAGAGACACAGGAGTTCAAGTGGAGGGAAGGGAAAAGCCATTCCAAATAAAATAAATCAGACTTGAGTTTCAGCCCCAATGTGTAAAAAACTTGAAAGTTGGCACCCTTGTCCTTACAACAAGGAAAAGCTGGACAAACTGAAAATCAATGACTTTGCTTAGACCCACCCATCAGTGAATTGATGTTGCAGAGCAAATCACCACCCCCAAATCTGGAGAGAGGCTTATCTAGCCAGACTCAGTCAAAACCTGTTTACCTGGAGCAGGAACTACTAGAGCCATAAACTGGTAAGGCACACACATACGGTAATACTGATACTGAATTGCTGGGGGTTGAGTGTGCTCTAGCACAAGAGTAACTCCTGGAGACCACAGTCTTAGAGGGGCCCCACATGTACCTGGGCTTTATCTCCAGGAACCCCACAAGATTCCCACGGTGAAGATCAAGAAAGATCCCCTATGTCTCTGGCAGGGAGAGGAGATGAATAATCAGTGTGAAATACCAGAACCTTCTTTATTACAAAGGCTTACTCTCCAGGATAAGACTTCCAGAGCCTTATCCCTGATGGGGGAAGGGCATGCTTCCCACACCAGCCCCTCTAGCCTTCCTATCTCACCTAAAGGAAAAATAAAACATAGTCAACAGGGGTCAAGACTTCAGGGAAATGCTACAGCCAGAGAAGGGAGGAAGGGGCACAGGGGGTAAAGCTATACCCCTGGGAAACACCTGTGACGGTCACAGGCCAACTAAACACTGGGACTTAATCTGGAAACTACAGAATGCCCTTGCCCCCCACTTTACCACCACACCACCAGGGCTCCAGTATAATAGTGGATTACAGCCAAAAGCTGCAAGACAGACTCTGAGGAGGCGAGAAAACCAGAGTTAAGAAAGAGACAAGGGCTTCCCTGGTGGTGCAGTGGTTAAGAATCCGCCTGCCAATGCAGGGCACACGGGTTCGAGCCCCGGTCTGGGAAGATCCCACATGCCTCAGAGCAACTACTGAGCCTGCTCTCTAGAGCCTGCGAGCCACAACTACTGAGCCCATGTGCTACAACTACTGAAGCCTGCACATGCCTAGAGTCTGTGCTTTGCAACAAGAGAAGCCACCACAATGAGAAGCCTGCGCATGGCAACGAAGAGTAGCCCCCCCTTGCTGCAACTAGAGAAAGCCCGCGCACAGCAATGAAGACCCAATGCAGCCAAAAATAAATAAATTTATAAATAAATAAATAACTGATTAATATGTTAAAAGTTTTAATGGAAAAAAACCATGTAAAAACAGAAGGGTAATGTAATTAGAGAAATGGAAACTTTAAGAATCAAAGGAGGGCTTCCCTGGTGGTGCAGTGGTTAAGAATCCGCCTGCCAATGCAGGGGACACGGGTTTGAGCCCAGGTCCGGGAAGATCCCACATGCCACGGAGCAACTAAGCACCCGCACCACAACTACTGAGCCTGCGCTCTAGAGCCCGCAAGCCACAACTACTGAAGCCCACATGCCTAGAGCCCGTGCTCCGCAACAAGAGAAGCCACTGCAATGAGAAGCCCGCGCACCGCAACAAAGAGTAGCTAGCCCCCGCTCTCAGCAACTAGAGAAAACCTGCGTGTAGCAGCGAACACCCAATGCAGCCAAAAATTAAATGAATAAATACATTTATTTTAAAAAAAAGAATCAAAGGAAATGCTAGAAATCAAAATCACTGTCATAGA
The DNA here is from genome assembly GCF_963924675.1 of Phocoena phocoena. Classification (NCBI taxonomy): domain Eukaryota; kingdom Metazoa; phylum Chordata; class Mammalia; order Artiodactyla; family Phocoenidae; genus Phocoena; species Phocoena phocoena. Next base: position 50,731,148 of record NC_089230.1, read on the forward strand.
AATGAGGAATGGCTTCCATGGGCTCACCACTCGGCTCAACATAAAACAGGGAGGAATCAGTGCATCTGAAGATAGGTCAGTAGAAACTTCCCAAACTGAAATGCAAAGAAAACAATAGAAAAAACAACGGAACTTCCAAAAACTGTGAGATACTGGCAAAAGGTGTAACACATGTGTAATTGGAATGCCAGAAAGAAAAGAGAACAGAGCAAAAGAAATATTTGAAGTTCTAATGGCTGAGAACTTTCCAAAATTAAAGACAAGAAACCACAGATCCAGGAAGCTGAGAGAACACCAAGATAAATTCAAAACAAAACAACACAGGCATATCATATTCTAACTGCAGAAAATCAAAGACCAACAGAAAATCTTGAAAGAAGCCAGAGGGGAAGAGTAAAATAAAGGAGTGCTGGTTTGACAGTTATTAAATGGCTTTTTAAAATAATTAATTAATTAATTTAAAAATTTTTGGCTGCGTTGGGTCTTCGTTGCTGTGCGTGGGCTTTCTCTAGTTGCGGTGAGCAGGGGCTACTCTTCATTGCGATGCGCAGGCTTCTCATTGCTGTGGCTTCTCATTGTGGAGCACAGGCTCTAGGCATGCAGACTTCAGTAGCTGTGGCACGTGGGCTTAGTTGCTCTGCAGCATGTGGGATCTTCCCGAACCAGGGCTTGAACCCGTGTCCCCTGTGTTGGCAGGTGGATTCTTAACCACTGCGCCACCAGGGAAATCCTAAATGCCTTTTATCAGTCATCTTGAGGCTAGAGGTGGTGATGTTTTATAACACCTGAGTTCTTAACCTGATGTCTCAATTTGGATGGGAAAAAAGTTGTATCTTTAGTATTCTCTAATTGAAATGTAGCATTTTTTTCATTATGAATGTAGTAGCAAACCAGAGTAGTAGTATAAGCAGAACTTTTGACTGTCATTAATTTAAAAATGCAAATATCACATTTATTGCTGCAGATCTTGAAATACTTTCACTATTTGAAAATTACTATAGTGATTAGACCCGCCCCAAGATCTCATTTAATGTGTTTTTAAAAAAGCACACATTTTTTTACAAGTTAAAAAAAAATACTTGGATAAATGTATTTCAACAAATTGGTTGAGTGTGGTTTCCTTTGTATTCCTATGTGTTTTTATAAACATCTGAGTAGGAATCTTCGGCACAAAAAGGGTTAGGAACCTACAGTGTGAAAAATTCAGAACCCTCCTGTAATAGAACGTAATTTGGATGTGCCTGAGTCTGCGTGGCGTGGGGTAGGTTCACTCGGCATTAGTGTTCTGGTGTGCATGCATGAGAGGGAAACTGGGAAACAACCAACCGACCGACCATGAGCTGAGGACTTAATGTTTCAGCCTGGGCTTTTCACATTATTACCTCATTTAATTCTCAGAACAACTCTATTGGATGGGTGTTATCCTCGTTTTACCAAGAGAAGAGTTGAGACAGAGTGTAAGTAATTTGTCCAAGGTCACAGAGCCAGTAAGAAGTGACATTGGGATACAAACCCAGGTCTTTCTGATTCTAAAGCCTGTGCCTGTGAGATGCTGCCTTCTATATGGATTGCACAGACCGCTGGCAGTCAGGCCAGGGCCCAGGCCAGAACATCCATCCTGACAGCCAGGGCCTCCGGCCTCCTGGGCATCATTGTCCCTCGTGCTCACACGGTTGCCTTGATGCCAGTGTTGTTATCAAAGAGGCCAATGCAAGCAGAGATTCATTATCTTGATCTAAAGGAAAGCTAAACATTGAAGAATATTTGGTTATAAAACTGGAATGGCCATCCCTGCTTGCCACACGTAGACACTGCAGCTTTGTCATTACTTAGCTTTCTCGGTACATTTCCTTTCCTTTCTAGCTAGATTATACTTTAATCCAGTTGTTTTCATGTTCAGTAAATCCAAACCATGTTTAACTGGTTTATTCATTGAAGAGTCTCTGAGGGTGAAGAAAGTTTTGTCCTTTCAACTGCACTGGGGATTTGCTGTCTTCTTTCTGCAAAGGGATTTTCCTGGACCTGTAATCTGAACACTTTGACCTGCTGAGGGTTTTTTTCCCCACTATGAGCAAATTTATGAGGCTTGACCCTTTGTGTGCTGGGGAGCAGAGACAATGGCCTTCTGTGAATGTCCTCTCCTGAGGACATTTGCTCTCACTTCTTCATAGCCTTGCTGCCTCTGGCCGTTGCAGCCGCCCTGCGTGCCTTGGCTACGTGCTTCAGAATGGACCCATGTTCTGTTGGCAGCATTCTAGAGAGGTTTGTTCATGAATATTTTGGGAGTTGACAGTATGACTTAAACTGAAGTGAACTGGTCTCTCAGACAAGAGTCTGTGTTGGTGAAATGAGAGGCCCTCAAACACAGTGTCTGGCAGGAGGATAAATGGCACACCCACCATGGAAGGCAATTTGGCAATAACTATCAAAACTATATGCCCAGGGCTTCCCTGGTGGCGCAGTGGTTGAGAGTCCGCCTGCCCTGCCGATGCAGGGGACATGGGTTCGTGCCCCAGTCCGGGAAGATCCCACATGCCGCGGAGCGGCTGGGCCCGTGAGCCATGGCCGCTGAGCCTGCATGTCCAGAGCCTGTCCTCTGCAACGGGAGAGGCCACAACAGTGAGAGGCCCACGTACCGCAAAACAAAACAAAACTATATGCCCAGGAATTCCACTTCCAGGAATTTATCTCACAGATAAAACATTTCTGTTTTGAGAAATGATATTATATAATATAGATATTTTCTCTGATTATTCATTGAATATCTCTGAAAGATTATGTAAGAAACAAGCAACACTGGTTGTCTGATCGGGGGGACTGGGTGCCCAGTGGATGGAGCTGAGAGGAAAACCTTTCACTGTATATGAACTCTTAAAAAAAAAAGCTTTTAATTTTGGAATAATTTTAGATTTACAGAAAAGTTGCAAAGATAATACGAACAGTTCCTATGTACCCCCTCACTCAGTTTCCCCTCATCTTATATGACCACAGTATTTTTGACAAAATTAAGAAGCCAGCCGTGGTACATTACTATTAACTAAACTCCAAACTGACTTTTACCAGCTTTTCTACTAATATCCTCTTTCTGTCACAGGATCCCATCCAGGACACCACATTGCATTTAGCTGTCATGTCTCTTTAGTCTCCTCCGCTCTGTGATATGTATACATACCCTATGGAACTTTTTGAATTTTATATCATGTGACTGTTAACTATTCAAAAATAAGTAAATGGTTTAAATGAACTAGACTTACAGAATCATAGGACATCAGAACTGTAAGGAATCTTAGAAGCAATTCAATCCAAGCCTCTCATTTTTCCAACACAGGAAGGGACTTGGCTGAGGGCCTCCCCTAACAGCAGACCCACAGCCCAGACTAGAAACCAAGAAGCAGGCTGGGGACTAGTAGAAAGGGGTAAGCTTTAAAGTCACCCAGACTCGGGTTCAAATCCCAAGCTGTGTCCTTGAGCCAGTGCTCCTTTTGTCTGGATTCTTTTGTTCAACAGAACGTTTTAAGATTCAGCCATGTTGTGCATGTGTCAGTAATTTGCTTAAAAGACCAAAGAAAAATCATTTCTTTAAGGGGGCAGTCATGATTTCTAAGAATTTGTTGAGAAAAGAAAATGTGTTTTCCATCCTTGATCTCTGTGGGATGTCAGTTCCCTGATCAGGGATTGAACCTGGGCCATGGCAGTGAAAGCCTGGAATCCTAACCACTAGGCTACCAGGGAACTAGATCTCTAGTTCTTATGAAGAAGTATGACACCACTGGCCAGACTCTTTTCCCTTCCTGGGAGCACTCAAGCGCATTGAGTCCTGGGGCCCCACTACTGCTGAGGGGGAAGCACCTGGAAGGAGCCCTGGGAGATAAGTGAGAAGAAAAGTAAGCTCCTGGGGCTTCCCTGGTGGCGCAGTGGTTGAGAGTCCGCCTGCCGATGCAGGGGACACGGGTTCGTGCCCCGGTCCGGGAAGATCCCACATGCCGCGGAGCGGCTGGGCCCGTGAGCCATGGCTGCTGAGCCTGCGCTGTGCTCCGCAACGGGAGAGGCCACAACAGCGAGAGGCCCACGTACTGCAAAAAAAAAAAAAAAAAAAAAAGAAAAGTAAGCTCCTGATATAGGCACTAACTCAGTAGACACATTCCATATTGAGAAGCAGGGGACTGGTCTTTTATATGGACTGCAAAATTCAGTTGTAGAAGCTGGGGAGCTTCTGGGTTCAGAGCAGCTGTGTGACCTTGGAGATGTCACTCACTTGCCTGAGCCTATGGAGCTGGGACCACCTGCATCGGGACTGTCAGAGTGCAGATGCCCCGGCCCCACCTCACACTGGCTGAATCCCAATCTCAGGAGGTAGGAACCAGGAAACTACATTTTAACATTTTACATGGGTAGGTCTTATGTGTGTTGTTCCATATAATGTGAACTTACTTTATTAAACATTTGGGTTAATGATTATCCAAAACTGAATGAGAGGTAAATTATGGCACATGCCAAGTATCTGAATTATGAAAACATCAAAAGGAATTCTGAAGTTTCATAGATACTGTAAAAAATGTTAGTGATAGAATGTTAAGAGTAGTATCAGAACGGAAAATATGTTCACTGATTACAACTATGTTAAAATATATAGGTACATGTGTAAGAACTAGAAAAAATGGGCAAAAATAAAAATAGTGTTAGAGAGGTGGAATTATATATAATTTTCCCCTACAAATTTCCTATATTACTATCTAATAAAAGAAAGTCACTTTTAATATTGTTGTAATGTTTTACTTGAAATAAAAATAACTACCCCTTCACCTCTGGCCCATAATCCACCTACCATGTATGTATGAGATATTCCACTAGGCACTTGTTTGTTAGAAACTCCATCAGCCAGCCCAATCCTCCCAGGAGGGAGAACAGCTCTAGTCCCACGGCCACTCTGATCACCAGCTCTCAGCATACAGGAAGAAACCTGGAGTCACTCTGGGCTGGAGGAGGGGGCACAGAGAATGCATTGCTCCATGCTCAACTGCTATTTGTGGGGTTCCAAGGTATCTCTAAGCAAGCGGTTTAGGGAGGAATGTGTCACTCCCTTGGGCCTGACAGCCTTAACCTCACTTCTGAACTACAGATAATCTAGACCCACTGCCCCTCCCTGACAAGACTTGAGCTGCCCAGTGTATAAAGAATCCACTGATCTTTCCTATTCCTCTCTTCAGAACCCGAAGAGACCTTCCTTTCCATTGCAGAGAGCTTGGGGTGGGCAAGGGTTAGCCTGAAGCGCTGCCAGCAGGAACTGGTTTCCTCGCCTTGACATTCAGGGCAGATGACACTGAGAGCTTACTGGCCCCTCTGGGAGCCAGTCACAAAGAGCTGAGGGAGTCAGTTCAAGGAGGCACAGCCCCTCCTGCACACCAACTCTCCCCTCCTCCAGCCTCCTCACAGCCCCTGGGTGCCCTGCTCCGAATCACAGGCTGCTGCCAATTACAAAAGCACTCAACTCTGTTTCGCAGCCCCTTGATTGATAGCACTGGTAAGTGAAATTATAAGCCTTAATGATCACGTTAATTTCTGGGGAAAGGGAAGCGGTCAGAAGAGCTTCTCAATCATAAGCGCCACAATCAGCTGGGTGAGCTCAAGGACAGGCCAGAGCAGGGAAAAAGGGGAAAGAATTAACTTTTTAAAGGTCACCAGTGAGTAGGGGGAGAGCAATCAGGCACGAGGGATGAGGGATGAGGGACACAGACGATCTGGGAGCCTGAACATGACCCCTGTCCCAGGCCTCCCAACAGAAGGCCACCTCAGTGCCTCTCATCCTCAGCCACACACTGGAATCACCGGGGAGCTTTCAAATACTGGTGCCTGGGCCCTGCCTCAGAGATTCTGGTGTAATTGCTCTGGTGTGGATGCAGTTTGGGCACTGAGCATTTCGAAAGCTCCTGGAGTGATGCTATGTGCAGCCAAGACTGAGAACAATTTGAAATGAAAGGATTCGGAAGGAAAGTAGTCAAGGTTGAGCATGTTTGGAAATCCGATCAATCTGATTAGTTCTTGCCACCAAGGAGAATTTCTTCCAGTGGTCTCCTGGCCCCAACTAAAATATAATGATGAGAATGATGAGAACAGAATAAGGGAAATTAGGCATCACTAAGCCTAGTGCTCCTTTGCACAGATGAAAATACTGAGGTGCAGAGAGGTTAACTGAGGTGTAGAGAGGTTAACTGACTTGCCGGAGATCACACTGGTCATAACTAGAACCCCAGTCTCTTCACCCTGGCTAGCGCTCCTTTCTCTAGGCTCATGGCTGGGTCAATGCAAAGAAGATGCCCTGGATGACACATGGCAGGACAAGAGCTGGGAGCTGTTCTCCAGCCTTCACAGTAGAGGAGCCCAGGCCTCCACTGCCACTTGCTCAGTGTCCTGGGACATAACCATTGAAGGATGTTAGAGATACTAGGGCCACAGACAGAATAAGGCCACCTGGCTCCCCTGAGGATCAAACCTATGACCCTGGCCTCCTCAATACTTGACCCTACTCAGTTTCCCAGCAAAACACTGCAATACTTTGGTACGTCAGAAAGATACCCAGGCTATGTGGCAACATCCTAGTTTCTTCATGAGAGAGACTGCCCTCTGTACATTGCCAACAAGCCCAGCTCAGCAGTGGTCAAAATCTCTGACAACCCTCCTTAATGGTCTATATGCAGGTCAGCAATACGTGGAGAAAAAAAACAACTTCAAATTCTAAAATGAGCCTCAAAAATCTAAAAAACAGACTACATTAAAAAATAAGCCATATGAAAAAAAAATAAATAAGCCATATGAAAAAAAAATAAGCCATATGCTGTAAAGGTACTGGAGCTATTCAGTTAAAGAGAGTTATTATTCTTAAGCAATTCTTTTTTCTTTTTTGGCTATGCTGTGCGGCTTGTGGGACCTCAGTTCCCCGACCAGGGATCGAATCCAGGGCACGGCAGTGAAAGCCTGGAATCCTAACCACTAGGCCACCAGGGATCTCCCTCCATAAGCAAATATAAAAAATGTTATTGTAAAATGAGTGACTTGAGATTCTTAGAGCAGCTTCTTAGCAACAGAAAGTGTCTGCCAAGCTCCTTCTATATTTTCACTTATCCACTGTCTCTCAACCTTCATTGCGATATGGGTACTGTCAAAAGTTCACAGAAGTGGCCTGGATTGAAAAATTTAGTGAACCAAGCTCTAACCATGGGTGAAAAGTGAAACCAACTTCACCAGTCCAGTAGCAGAGGCATATTCATTATTGAAACGTATGTATTCTCTGTATTTTTCTAACAGCTTCTGAAGTGTTCATCAAGCCTGTGTCTGATTAAGCACTTTTAAATTCTGAGCAATGAAATGGGCACTCTCATACCCTCTTCACAGGAGTGCAAATTGATACAACCCTTTTGGAGAGCCATTTGGTTATATGTATCAAAATTAAAAATGCATATAATCTTTTTGACCCAGAAATGCCACTTCTAAGAATTTATCCTACAGAAATACCCCACAAGTCCACAGAAGCGTACATAGAAGGACAGCTCTTTGTAGTTTAATTTACTACAGTGAGAAACTGCAAGCCACCCAAGTCCACCAATAAGGAATTCGTTGGGTAAACTGTAGTCCATCCATACAGTGAAGTACTAGGCAGATGGTAAAATGAATGAAGTAGAGCCATATGTACCATTGGGAGAGAGAGCCACACATACACAGATAACTTCAGAGAAGTATAGGGTTTCCTTTTTTTTTTTTCCTGTTCTCTACCTTGTTTGTTTTTCCCCCAGTTTTATTAAGAAATAATTGACATACGTCACTGTATAAGTTTAACTTGCACAGCATGACGCTTTGAGTTACATATTGTGAAATGATTAACATCTATCGTCTCATAGATACAATAAAAAGAAAAGGCAATTTTTAAAGGTATAAATATTATGAGATGAAGATTTAGTACCTCCACCTCTCCTCCCTCATCCTCTCCAAAAAATTTTATCTTTTTTTTTTTTTTTTTTTTGCGGTACGCGGGCCTCTCACTGTTGTGGCCTCTCCCGTTGCAGAGCACAGGCTCCGGACGCGCAGGCTCAGCGGCCATGGCTCACGGGCCCAGCCGCTCCGCGGCATGTGGGATCTTCCCGGACCAGGACACGAACCCACGTCCCCTGCATCGGCAGGCAGACCCTCAACCACTGCGCCACTAGGGAAGCCCCCATCATACTTTTAATTATACCAATAATTAGTGTTTGTATTATTATAACAATGTAAAAATTGTTAACTGCAGAACCTATTAGAATACTGTGATTACATGTCCTTTCTTCTTTTAAAACTGAGGTGTAATTGACCTATAACACTATGTTAGTTACAGGTGCACAACATAGATTTGATATAGATTCGATATTTCTATACATCACAAAACAATCACCACAGAGGGTTTCCATTTTTATATAAATGATTAAGGACAGCAACCACAGTGCAGGTCTCTGGCCAGTGGGTTCAGTTCTTGGGCTCCTAAACTGAACTAAAAATCTTGAACTACAAGTGAAATAATTTGGGAATCTCAATTCAGTTTCTGAACTCATCCTCTGTTCTTTCTCTTCCCTAGCATCAAAGAACAACTAAAAGTAATTCAAACACAAATGTAAGACTCCATATCTAATTGTCATCGTACACAATTACTACTCTTAAAAGGTGACCCTCCCAGATTTAGAAAAAACATTTGTCAAAGGAGAAGCACTGAGAAGTCTGGTTTTTGACTGCAGTAATCACTTGGCTGGGTTCACCTTCTCTTGTTGGTATATTCAAATTGCAGAACTTGAAACTGTAGATCTGGAATTTGTGTATCCAAGACTGCAGTGACACCTCCCCAGAACAGCAGCCCTAGAGGATGTCTGCCTTAAAATCTAAGCAAGCGGTGAGGTTCTTAAAGTATCCAGGCTGCATACAGCAGAGATTTCAGAATCCCAGATGAGAGCACTACTGGGTTTTTAATTCTGGGCTTTCTCAAATGTTGAAAGCCAGGGTTTTGTTTTGTTTTGTTTTGAAACTATAGTTGATTTACGAAAGCCAGGTTTGATTCTTCTTTGTAATGGCAGAGATGCCCCAAACAAAGGCAATTCCGGTGGGAAATCAGTATTCCGTGGCATGTCACAGGAAACTTACTACCTTTTAACTTTACTGAGAGTATTTCAAATAGATTAGATTCTGACTGTGATAGTTTTTTTAAACATCTTTATTGGAGTATAATTGCTTTACAATGGTGTGTTAGTTTCTGCTTTATAACAAAGTGAATCAGTTATACATATACATATGTCCCCATATCTCTTCCCTCTTGCGTCTCCCTCCCTCCCACCCTCCCTATCCCACCCCTCTAGGTGGTCACAGAGCACCGAGCTGATCTCCCTGTGCTAAGCGGCTGCTTCCCACTAGCTATTTTATGTTTGTAGTGTATATATGCCCATGCCACTCTCTCACTTTGTCCCAGCTTACCCTTCCCCTTCCCTGTGTCCTCAAGTCCATCTCTAGTAGAGAATGGACTTTATTCTGCGTCTTTATTCCCGTCTTGCCCCTGGGTTCTTCATGACTTTTTTTTTTTTAGATTCCATATATATGTGTTAGCATACGGTATTTGTTTTTCTCTTTCTGACTTACTTCACTCTGTATGACAGACTCTAGGTCCATCCACCTCACTACAAATAACTCAATTTCGTTTCTTTTTACGGCTGAGTAATATTCCATCGTATATATGTGCCACATCTTCTTTATCCTTTTATTATGTCAGTGATTCCCCCCTCCTCTTCCTTGAGAAGCATACACTCCCTGACCCCATGAGATTGGGTTTGGCCATGTGTTTGGCTTTGGCTGGTGGAAAGTGAACACACATGTCGGGAGCAGCAGCTTTAAATGTGTTCGCATGGTTTGGCTCAGCCCCTTGCACTTCTGCACTCTGTCATGCAAAGAAGTTTCTCTAAGGAAGATGCTAGTCCAGAATGAGGAAACACTGGAGCCCACTTGAACCCAAACTGCAGCCAGGTGCCCAGCCCAGCAGTCCCGTGAGCAAGAAATACAAGTTTGTTGTTAAAAGTCTTGGGGGTTGTAATTCAGCATTATTGAAGTAAAACTTGATTAATACATGGATGAACAGCCTTGAATCCATTGCTCATCTCTGCCAAATCTTGTCATTGAACTTACATTTGTTTGCAATTCTCTTCTGTCTTATGAAATCAACCATTTCAGAAACATTTGAGGGAGGGTCTTCTCGGTACCCTTCAGCAATCCCATCCATTCCCAAAGGTAACCACTATCATACGGTTAGTGTTTACCATACTCATGTTTGTTTTAAACATATGCTATACATTTGTATATCTATAAACATGGTGGAGTATTGTTCTGTAGGTTGCAAAATTTTATATTAAAACCAATCTGTATGTATCCTCTGGGATTCACTTCCCCCAACACCATATTCCAGCTTTACCTACGTTATACATCAGCTCTAGCCCATTCACTTGAACTACTGTAACACTGTCTGTGTTTACCACAATTTATCTATTCTCTGCTGGTGGACATTTTAGTTCTTAAATATGAACAGTGTTGTAAAGAACATTCTTGTACAAATCTTTGAGTAGCTTGCTTTCCTTTAAGACCAACTTCTTTTTCTCAGTGGAATTAGTGGAGTAGGAGTGGATGGCTGATTGAACTTCCACACATGCTATCTGCCAAGTCAGTTTAGCCAAGAGATGCTAGTGCCTCTGCTCCAGACTCTTGCTGGAGCTGCTGCCCAGGAGGAATGCATAGTGCCCATGTCCTTGGGCAACTCTGCTTTCCACCACCGGCTTCTGGCTGTGGGACCAGTGCCCTGAGATTTGCTGGGAACATCTCAATGCACTTTCTACTGCTCTTTCCGCATCTTACTCACCAATATGGTTCTTCACACTTTATCTTTTTGATCATTAAATAATTTTAAGTTCCTGGTCAGGACTGAAATGTTAGCAAGAGAGTTAGAAACAGAGGAGTGAGTGAATGAAGACTCTGTTAATCGGCCTCTTTCTTCCTCACACAGTAATTTTTCTAACAGATGCAATTACATTTGAGAGCTGCAGAGAACAGAATCTTATATTTCTTTATTCATCATTTTACATGGGATTCACTGTAAAAAGGAAATTGCCTTTGTGGTTCAGTTCTTCAGGCTGCAGTGCTCTGAGCTTCAGTTTTTACACCAGCTGCCGCCGCCGCCTTGTAACTGGTGGATAAGAACCAGCCGGGGAGGGAGGCTAAGAAATCAGGCAGAGTTCATTTAAATTCAATATATTTTTTATTCTTTGTAAATACAATGAGTACAACCTTTTAACTTCACAAATCAGTTAATTCACTTTATACAAGGAAAGTTTTACTCATCCTATAATAGTCCAAGTGCTGAATATTTTTCCTCAGTGCTAGTACCTAATAAATCAAAATGTGAAAAGTACAGCAGCTATTTAAAAATGTTTGTTTCTACATTTCCATAAGTAGAGATTCATACCAAAGGAGCAGCTTATAGTGTAGGACGAAGTGTGTGTGCACGTGCAGGCATTCAAAGCTTTACTAGAAACCAGTTTTCTGAAAGGCATTGAAGAGTCTCAGGCTGTTAGCATTGGATCAAGAAGCCCTTTAGCATCCATCTCCTTGAAGTTCCTTCTGGTCTCATGTCTCTGTTCATTCACTGTCTGGTGTGACTCGCTGAAACACGAGTTTGGACCCCCATTGCCTTTGGTTTCAGCACTGTGTTAATGGGACAGCAGTCTGCCTCACTCCATCATTCATCTCCACTTTATTTGGTTTTGCTGTTTTTATTCATCCTCCCTCGACTTGTGTTCTTTTAGTAAAGCTCTTCTATTTTTAGATGTTATCCAACCTGAAGTCCTGGTGAGAATCTCATTTTCGTCCACCAATTCCTTTGACAAGGTTGCCTGGCCTATGGTATTAAGAAGAAGAAGGAGGGGGAGGGGGAGAAGGAGGAAGAGGAAGAGGAAGAAAGAAAGAGAAAGGAAGAAGAGAGAGAAAAAGCAAATCTCACAGCATAAGCTACCTTTCACTTATTAACTCAGTTCTGAAGGCCACTTTATGAAGTAGTACAATAGAAGGGAAACTTTTGATAAAACTTTTGATTTAAAACCTAACCATTATTTTTGAAATAAATTCTTCAACATAAGATAGTTCTGAAGGCTGCTGTATGATGTTATACACAGAACTATATTTGGTTACCCAACTTTATATGCTAAAAGGGAAAAAAAATGTTCTACTTATGTTTCAGCTGTTGATAGATCAGCCTGATCTTCCAGGTAAGAGGCAGAATGGCCTGGCCTGTGGCAACCCCGAATTCGGTCCCCTCCCAGGGCATGGTAGCAGTGAGTCCTCTCTGCTCAGGCAGTCCTCTTACACCCCCTTTTCCTTCCAGGCCACCCCACCCTGGGTGAGGCAGCAGGTCAGAGCTACTGGAATTGTTTTGTGTCAATTGACATTTTTTCCTGAAGGCTACACATTCCCAGGTTTATGCTTCCTGAAGGGTTTGTTAGTTGAGGCTTGTTCTCCATGGGTAGAAGTTCATCAGATACTGTCCCATCCTGAAAAGTAGGGACTTGGAGAGCTTAGATATCACTGGATTTGTACATATCTGAAAGCAGTCTTGTAATTGGCACATTGCCGATGGTTTTTTTGAAAAACACTTCCTCTATGGTTGATGGACTAATAGAACGTAAAGCTGGCAAAAGTAACAGGAGTTTTCCAAAGCGACAGGGTTGAGTGGGATATCTGGAATAGGAGAAGCCATGAAAGCAAGGTAAGATCCATCACTAACAGGCTTAATATCTCATCCTTGAACACACACCATCTTCAGCTTAATTTCCTGATTCAGCCTCTTTAATAACATACTACAGAGTCCTAGCCAGGCACTACTGTCCCTGTTTTGCAGGTGGAATAATTGAGGCATGGAGAACATAATGCTGCTGCCAAAAGCACACGGTGACTGTCTCCTCATTAGCACAGGGGTTGCAGTTTTTTTGGAGAAAAAGTAATTTTAAGAAACATGGTACTAAGTTTAGACCAAATAATAAACTTAAGGTTGCCAGTGTAGAAACCAGCCAATGGTATTGATGACAAAACTAGTGACAACATCCACAGTTTCTGAGTCACAAGACTCCTTCATGAGGCTATTTCCCTCAAATAAAATGGATTCCTTTTCTAAGCAATTCTCTAAATTATTATTCAGGCACTATACTTAGTCACTCTCAGGAATAATTCCCTCCTTATTACACTGCAAATTAAAGACTAAATTCTGTTGGCTGGCAGTGCCACCCAACTTTCATGTCAGTGAAATTGGCGTATAATTAAAGATGTGAGAAATTGCTGAACAATTTCCTCTTGATGTCCAACGTACATCTGTGCTCAGATGTGCAAGTTCAATTTTCTGCTGCCTTTAGATGCCTATAAGCCACCTCCTCACTGCCTTGATGCGTCTTCAGTCAATAGCTTGGAATCAGGTGTCAATACAGTCTACCAGGAGGTCTCCCTCCACTGACACAGACCACCCAAAAGACTGACCTCTGGAGACACTTATCTGTGACTCAGCCAGGTTCAGTCCATGGCCACAGATGCTAGAAACTGACAGATATCAATTCCTACACAGGAGTTAGGTAGCTGAACATTGAGTTTAACTGCCCAATGACCCCACCGTGCAGAGTCCAGGGGAACAACTTTCATGCTTGTCTCTTAGCTTTGGGCACAAGAGAGTCCCTCTCTTCAACCTGATACGAGGCTGATAATTCATTCTGGGCCTCTGAGGACCTCATTTGGCTCTTTCACTGCCCAGCTTCATGACCACCAATGGACAGGGACCACCAGACTACCTTTAATAATGTGGTATGGACACGGTGTAGCTTCTCTACATTTAAAAAAATACATAAAGCCCACCGCTTACTCTACTTGCCAAAAACATCTCCTACGTTTCCTGGAAAGTATTCCCAAGGCCCACGTCTCCCTTTCACCTTGGCCACTTACTCTCTTCAACAGCTCTGTTTCCCTTCTCAGGCAGGCAGAGGAGAGAAGCCCCCTGAAGTGGGTGGGAAGCAGTGGCTGCCTAGATAAGCCCCCACTGTGTCTGCAGCATCCACCCAACATGCTGAAGTTTCCCACAATGAGAAAACACTGTGGGAAATAATTACTTTCAGAAAGGACGTATTTTGGTGACTCCACAGACAGTTAACTCTTGATTTACTGTGAGTAGATTATCCACTCACCTACTCACCCACTTCTTTTATTCTCTAGTTAGGAAGGGGCTGGTTAGTCAGTCAACACAAATTAAGTGTTTATTATATGTGGAGTACTCTACTACCCAGAAACAATAACCATGTGTATGTGTGTGTGTGAGACAGAGACAGAGAGAGAAGGAAAGAGAGGGGCTCTCTGACTGCTCAAAATTATTTTGTAGAGTATCTTTGACCTTGACTTCATCCATCAGCATACATAACTGGAAGTTTTCTTTCCAGGTGTAAGTGTTCTGTGTCTGTCACGGATTCGGATATTTGATTGTCAGTTATATAGTTTATTATATATAACTAAATTGTTTATTATTATATGTAGTTATATATAGTTGTTACACGTAGTTGTATATAGTTTGTTTGAAATGCCGATTTCTAGCCCTCTCCTCGTGTCCTAGGTAATTAGAGAAATCACTTACCAGGCTGTAACAATTAGCTCACTTTGCAGCTTTAACAATTAATGCACAATTAGCTCAGTTTGCCACATTAACTTCTCAATTTCAGATTTTATTTTTCTAGACAGGAAAGTGCTAGAGGAGAATGTTCGCTGATTTGAAGGAGCTAAGCAGTAAGGTATAGTCAGTTTTGTCACATGTATGACTCTAGATATTAGTATTAAATTCTAGCTGTAGCTGATATCATGAAATGAAAGGCTCACGTCGAAGCAGATGTGTTCCTTCCATGAATAATTTCCTTGTTTTGAGGGTGACAGAGAAGTAGTATACTTGTCATTTCTCTAAACTAGACTTCTGTTAATTTGTGGTTTAACTCTCTCAGGTTGTCCTAGAAGCAGCTCCTGAAATGTCAGGCTCTCTCAGACTCTCCTTACTCCCTTTCTGGCACCTTCCATGGCACCTCTACCAGCCCCTCTTCTGCCTCCGGTTGGTCCCCTTCTCTCCTGCTGGAATCCAAGAACTAGCTCACATGTCTCCTCGATGCATCAGACTTTGCAGATTTTTTTCTCACTCCCTCCAACGAGAATTTCTCTCTCTCACTCCCCACTTTGCTTTTTCTCTTCCCTGGTCTGAGTTGGAGTAACACTTCTGCCTACTTCCTGTAACGATAATGGGTAGTATCTTATCCTTTCTCGTGTTCCACAGTGCTCACCAGCCACCCTGCACAAAGCGAGTACTCAGCAAAGGCTTGACTGAATCAATACCTAGTATCATATTCTCCTGGTGTGATGTTCTTTATACCTTAAAGACTCTAAATGTCAGAGGTCAGTTATGATATACTATTTAGTTTTTAGTGGGGAAAAAGTGCCCAAATTATGTACTGTTCCATTTTATAATTCTGAACAAATGTAAGTGCTTACTATATACATTCTGAAAGTAAATGTGGATTTTAAATTTAAAACCACGGAACTTTAATTTGGAAAAACATACACAGGCTCTACCACTCGTCACAGTTTCAGTGATATTCCATGGACAGGGAACAATTTGTTGTTGCTGATAAACTCACATTTTACAAATTTACTTGTTCCCCTACTTTTAGGGAAAATCATAATATGCTGGGTTGTAAGGCACACACTAAGCACTCAATGGATATTGGTTGCTATCAGCTATTGAAGATCTACTGTGAAGCCTAAAGCTTTCAGGAATAGGAATTCCGAAAAGCTACATTCAACGACTCTGGGACAGGGAACAGTTTTACTCATTAGTATTCAAAAGAGGATTTATAAAAGGATAAGGAGATCCCTGCAGAAGTGGTATCATCCCAAATGAACACAGGTGACTTGGGGTTTCTTTGACCCCTTCAGTAATGGAAGCATTAACTGCCTCTACCCATTTGATTTAGTTTCTCCCAGCCTAGTGTCTATGGGTGATGTTGAGATGATAGAGACTGGTTTCCATGGGCTTCTCTTCAAGATCTAGAGAATAAGTAAGAAGAGCAACTCTATTCTAACCTCAGATCTACTGCAGCCCTAACTTAGGAAGCTAGCAAGGTTTCACTGCTCTTTAAAAGCCTTGCTTTTTTCGTCTGAAAACGGAATCAGAAAGTCTGTAGACCTCATGGTGGATTTGCCCATTTGGTGGGCCAGGAGGAGCACTGCTGGAACCCCAGTGACTGAGAGTTTCTACAAATAGCCAAGAACAGCCTCTGTCAGTGGGCTTTGCTTGGCCAGAAGTAACACGATGGGTGCTATGGCTCAAAATAAGTCAACAGATACCAATCACCAAAGCCAGACGGCAGTCATGATGGGGTTAAAGATGACCGCTTTAGAAAGTTCTCTGGTCCTTCTATTTGGGAGTGGCATCCAAAGAAAGGCATCTGCCTTTTTAAAAGGATCATGTGACCACTCTCTAATATATCAACTAACATAACACTTTAGCCTTCATTTTTCACCTTGCTCATATCTGGGCCCATTCACCTCAATGTGTTCAGCTATATTGATGGATCAACTTATTCATCCAGGAAAGGTGTAAGGTGTCTGGCAGTGCTTTCAGTTTTGTAATGTAATTTGATTTGCTCCTCTCACCTACCCTTCGAAATACGTGAGGACACAGATTCTAATTAAATTAACTGGCTTGGCAACAGGATAATTAGTCACAGTGTTTGAACTGGCTTTTTGCTGTCTGCTCACACACTCACAATGGAAGCAATTTTCTTAAGTACACGTTCAAGGCAAACAAGGGTCACCTGGTATGGATGTAGCTGTTGAGAGTTAGCTGAGCCTCATCCTGAAGAGCTGCGATGGCGGCAGCATTCCGGAAACTTCTCAGTTCAGAACCACTGTGTGTAGGAACTAGAAATGAAGACCAGGAAATTGTGATAGGCAGCACAGGAAATGCAGATGGGGAAAGCACTCTCTGGAAGTGGATGGCCAGCAGAAGAACATGCAGGTTCCATGGCTATCGAGTCACACTAAGAGTATCAGCTCTCTTGAAAACCATCACCTCTTTTTTGGACTTGGAGGTGTCTGAGTTAGTGAGATGGCAAAACTGGGGAAGGAGAAGAGACAGCAGTTTGTGTCTGCTTACCAGCTTTGAAAGTGACGATGCATTTTAGACAGGCAAATTCAGTAGCATCTAACCGGAGTTGTCTAAACCGAGCCACCACCTCTTGTAAAGCCTGTATTTCAGATATGATCTTGTTCAGCTTCTGGGAATCTGTGTTGTCACCATTCATGCCTAGAATAAAAATATGCAATAAATGCTCTAACATGAAGGCATTTTCATGATTTAATATTGATTTTTGACAAAATCCTGCATATCAATATCTATTCAATTGTCACTCTAAGATATCTGATTCCATGTAAACTGGCTATATTGTATGAAAGTTAATATAAAATCTTCTCTTGGATGATAACAAACACAGTAATTTGCATTTAAATAACAATGCAAGCAGTCATGAATACAACAAAACAACATTATTTGCATTTAAATATAGATTTATAAATGACAGGTATACTCTATTGTTCAGCAGGAATTTGTTATTCTTTACATGTTGTTCTTTTTTCAGTAATGTATTTTTATGGTAATTTCTACAACAAAGTCATTAAATTGTGCAATTCTTACCAGATACAGCCAGTAGAGTGTTAGCATCAACCGGAATGGCCCATTGTGCTATTCCTAGAACAAACAGTTCTCTCCAAGCATCTTCCAAAAGCATCAGCTGTCATACAATAGATGTATAATATAATATAGTGTGTAATTTATAAATTTATAAACAATTTCAATATGTAAATTTCCATCATTTTAAGAAGTGTTTTAAATGCCTGTCCTGATAGTTTTTCCTCTGAATATTCTAGCTTTCCCTTATTTTCTCATATTTTCCTTTATTAAAAGGTGTCTATACTTAAGCACATGCATTTGAGAGTCAGCCATTCCAATTCCCCAAATTTTGCTTCCCTTGAGAAAGAGTTTACCCTTCTTGTTCTTGCATCCATTTGTTCCTGACCACCTAAAAACTTCTCAGGAGACCCAGGCTCTATGCAATGTCACCAGCAGCACAGCAGGTAGATAATATCAACATAGAAAATGTTGATATTATCAGGGTTGAGGATTCCAGGCTAAGCATGCAGATGTGGGCCCCCATCTTCCTGGAGGGTTGAGCGGGCTGGGCTGGGAGAGTGATCACTAATTCCCAAGAGGCATGCAGGGAAATCAGGGTGTAATTATGTTAATCAGGTTTTGCTGAGTTTACCTCATCTCACTGCCTGATTTTTCTGAGACTCATAAGTGGACAGCATCAAGGTGCTTGTCATTTTCATTCTATTAAAATGTGCTACTGAATATTTAAAATGAAAATATGGCTCCTTTTCGAAATTAATGTACTGGATTCCACTTCACTGCAGTTTGCTTGTTGTTAAAGGGTTTCCACCGAAGGGCTAAGTGGCAGACAGTAAGTAAATTTTGTTTGGATTAAAGAGTCTACAAATACTTGTTTTGAGAAAAAACAGCCAACTTACACACACACACACACACACACACACACACACACAGCAAATGGTCAGAGTCAACCAGTAAAGCTTGTCAAAGATAGAAACTAACCATCTTGAAAAATTTGTTTTTGAAAAATCTCTCAAAAACCAGTCAGTTCTGGATGTGAGAGGATTTCCTTTTGAGAGTTAAGGGCTGAATTGTGAAGGCTTGTAACCAAAGTCACAATTAGACCAAAAGGTTTAACTTTCAAAGTGCTTTATTTTAAGTTTTATTGCATTAAATACAGAAAATAATACTTTAAAAATGCAAGGTAAACAATGTCTAATTCTGATCATGTCTGAAAGTCCAGGCCATGAAAAAAAGAACATCCCATGCTAGAAGATTAAATGTTTTGAGCACATTGCCAGGGCTCTCTGTAGGAAATGTACTTCATATTAAGGGGCACTATTATGCTTTAATTAGGTATAAAATGAATTAAAGAAACAAATCCTTTGCTTTTGGAGCTACTTATTAGCCTTTTGGGAAATTTGTCATTAATTTCCATGAATGTGCTGGTGACGGCCAATTTTTGTGAATACTTCATTTTATTTCTTTCCCTTAAGGGCAGAAAAATTCTGGCAGAGGCCATTTCTGATATTCCTAACAACAAAACTTCTGAGTTTCGGTACGATGCAATTTTAAAGGCACATACTTTGTTTTCTCCCTCTTAATGTCATTTACAACCACAGGATTACGCACCAGACCTATTTGTTTACAAAAACTCTAAAAGCATTTAAGAATCAAGGGAGGTGTGCAATGCACTCTTTAATCCTTCATGCTGATCAATCAGTGGCCAAAACTATGAGCATCACAATGGAAAATATAAAGCTGCAAATATAAAATAATGAGACTAGTTCCCAAAATCTTACAAGGGAATACTCTCATGACGTTCTGTCTCTCAGTTCCAGTGTTCTTAAGAAAATATTGTTTTGTTAACAATTTTAAAAATCATTAAGATTTTTAAAATTTGTGATGAAATTTGATGTTTCAATTAAACTAAAAAAAGATAATGAAAAAAAGACAATGGTCTTGTATATTTGTTTTTTTTTAGATTATATCCAACTTTCCTGAAATAACATAATTACATTTCTTAGTAAGGATTCCATAGCTAGCTATTTTGAACCCATAGCAAGAAGCTAAGAAAAATCATTTCCTACTGCTGTTAAGAACGGATGCTTGGCCTTGGTGATTTATCCAGGTAACTTCTAGTTTCATAAGACTGGCTACTGTTGCTTCTTTCCCAACCCCCTTCCCCCGAGAGCTCAGTGCCCTCTTGGTCATACCTGGTCTTGTAAACATAGCGTGGAGAAAGCTGGAACACTCTTAGCCCACTTGATGCTCATAAATAAAAGCCTGGCAGCTGATTCACACACTGACTCTGTGGCCACTTCATAGAGATACATTGGGGTCCCATTCACTTCATGGGGGTACTGGGTGGGGAAGAAAGAGAAACAACAGGGAGTAAGGAAACTGCAGCTTTGCAAGAAGAGCCAAATTTAAAAATTTCTAATTAGACCAGTGAAGGAGATAGGAATATCTATAGAGTTTGGGGAATAATAATTGATGGGAGAGGCTCATTTCCACTCTTTGGCGGCCTGTTCCTTCAAGAGGGGCATCTGGCTTTTCTATCCCCTGCAGCAAATTTTCCTCAGGCTGAGCCAAGTGCCAAGCCTGTCTCCCAATTTAGACAAGAGCTTCTTGCATTTGAGTAAATAAAAATAGATGTGGAGAAAGTATAAATTAATAGGCATCCCAAACACAAATATGCATATGAGTATTTTTAGAAAGGATTAGTATATTATGGAAATATTTCAATTAGACATCTTAATCATTCATAGAGCATTCCCATTCATAACTGACGACATATTCAGAACACTACTTTCCCAAGCTTATTATACACATCAAGGATAAGAAAGCAATATTAAATATTGTGTGTGTGCGTGTGCCCAGGTGTTTGGCTTCCCTGCAGTGTGGGGCTGCAGCTGGCCCTCCTCTTGGGGAGAGAGATCTGGAGCCCTTCTCAGCCTGGAGTGGGGGCTTTGGGTAGGTACCAACTGGAAGCCTGGAAGGTAGTCCCTAGGTGGCAGCCTTCTGAGGTGGTTCTGGCTGTGTCCCTGCTAGTACAGGCTCAATTGTGTAAATTCATGCGGCTCAGAAGAGAGTACGGGGAGTGGGAAACGAAGCCAACTTCTTCAAACTGTCCTAACAAAGTGAGCTCCACATTTCTCTCTTGCATTAGGGACCCATGGCTTTGCCCAAGAGATTAGATCCCTGCAGTTGCAATTCAGGGGCTCTTCGGCCAGCTGCAGGCAACTTCTTTCTTCTAATAACAAACTCTGCTCTTCTGTCCTCCAGGAACACCTAGGCTGCCCTCTTAGTTCAGCCAGGGCTTTACACTAGTTTTCTAAAGATACAGGTTCCTGGGCACCACCTGAAATTTGCTGAAAGGGGGATGGGCCTAGGCGGCCACGTTTGCAGTCAGCTTAGAGAGTGACTTTACTGCACACTAAAATTTGAGCACCCCTAGCTCAACAGGGGAGAGAGGGAGGTCTAGAGCTCCCCGCAGGGCTCGGCGAAGCACCGAGCACCCCGTGAGGTCTCTCTCTCTCCATCTTTTGCCTGAGCTATGCCAGCTGAGAAAGAATGGGCGCGCCCCTCTCCGCCCTCCACTCGGAAAGGTCTCGGGCCCAGCAAGGTCACTGACCTTGGGCGTGGGCTGAGCCAGGCTCACGAGGGTCTGCCGCTCAGGGGTGGCGGACACGGCGGCCAGTTCCAGGCCGTGGGGCTCCAGCTGCGTAACCGCGGTGAAGAATGCCGGCGCGGGTAGTGCTGCGGAGGGGAAGTGCGCGGCTGCCCCGTTCTCTTCCTTGTGTCCACGGAAGTATAGGGCCACCTGCTTGCGGATGGTGGACGTCCGAGGCCCCCGCTCATGCTGCACGGCTACAGAGACAGACAGACCGGCGCACGCCCGAGATCAGAGACTCGGTGACACTTAGACGCTGCCGCGCTCTCGGGCCAAAAGCTGCGTCTGGACAGGCAAGGGCACCCGGGAGGTGAAGAGAAGGAGGGAGAAGGAATGTGAGGGTGGAGGGCGCTCTGAGACCGTTTAACCCTTACACTGTTTGCATAAGGAAGCTGAAGCCGAGAAGAGCAGCCCGGCCCAAAGTGTCACACTAATACCCGAGCCTCAGGCAAGACTAGGTGTGTTCTCTGTCGGTTGAGGGCTCCTCTGCACCCAGGGAAGGTAGCAGGGAAACCAGAGACCCTCTGGGCAGGAGTAGCTGCGTCTCCACCGCAACCAAGGGTAGAGGGAGCACTGCGCACAGCCAGGCACAGCGTCTCTGCACACACTTTTTCCCAATCCGCTCGACGACCACTCCCCCCGCCACCTCCATCCCTCGCCCCACTTGGAGATGCCGTTTGGCCTCCGAGGACCCCAGGAGAAAAGGACCCGAGCCCGGGTCCGCTGGGGAATGGGACGAGGGAAAGCCCTCTCAGAGTGTGCTGGAGGAAGGCAGGGGAGATGTGACAATTACCACCAACAGTTTAAACAAACAAATTAATTCAGGGCAATCTTCCGCTCGACGAGCTTGACAACTTGTCAATACACAAGTTCAACAGGTTGGACGCTCCCTCCTGCTTCCTGCGCCGCGGAGGAAGGAACTCTCCCAATGGGCGCTGTACCTCGTGGAGATGCCACCCTGCCCAGGTCTCCATCCGGGCAAAGCCCACTCCGCACCCAGTCCTGAGGCCCCATCCCTCCCTCCCAGCCAAGACCCCTGCCACGTCCCGGCCTGGGGCGCCCTCGCCAGGCCACCTCCGGGCACGAGCTTGGATTGCACTCTAAGCCCAAGAAGCATCCTGACGACCTAGTTCTTGCTGCGCGCCTTTAAGAGCCTTCTGGGAGTTGGGTGTCCGAGGCACCCACTGGCGTCACTCTGCCCCTCCAGCCCCTTTCTTTAGAACTAAGAGAAGGCCCTGAAAAAGCTCAGATCGCCACAACGGCCGTCCTGATTTTGTAATCTTGGTGAGCCTACAAACAAGGGGTGGACATTCCGCGTGTTCGTGTCTCTGCCCTTCCTCCTTCAACCCGTCTCCTAGTCCCCAAGATATCCTCTCCAGGAGAGTATCCAGACAGCAAGACCCTGCGGGAGGCTAACAGGCTTAAGTCTGACCACAAAAGGGCTGCAAGGAGAGGTGAGAAGAAGAATCAGCATGGGAGGCCGGGAATGTCACATGCGGGTCCCCAGCAGAGTGGGGACCCCAGGAACGCTGGCTTCATGGGGATGGTTGTGAGGCGCAAGTGTCCCACGTGGGCATGGGTCTTGCCCTGGGGAGTTCAGTGGGGTGAGGGTGGGGCTTATGCAGGGAGATGACTAAAGCCGGAGGCCAATTCCCAGCACCTGGAAAGAAATGCTCAGGAGATGATTTACATGCATAGGAGTGCCATTATCTTCTGTACACATAATTTACTTACTATTCAACCAACATAAGGATAAAAAGATGTACTAAGAATAAATAGATTACCATCTTTGTTCATGTTGACTTCCAAACACTTCTTCAGCCGACACGCCCTGCACTGGTTTCTGTGTGTCTTGTCCACCGGGCAGCCTCCCTGGAACAGAGCGCAGGCGTCAGCGGCCCCCAGGACCTTTAGACTGGGGACGCGAAGCCGGCGCCGGGTCGGGGAAAAGGCGTTGAGGCGGGTACGGACCCCGCAACAGACCCCGGAGCTGCAAGCCTGGCTCCGCGAAACGCGAGGGCCTTGGGCACCAGCGGGGCCAGGAAGAGAAAGGGCTGGGATTCCTGGGGCTACTTCAAAAGGACCAGCCCCTGACCCTATGAAAGCGGACAAGAAGGAAAGTCCTTCTCAAATCAGGTGAAGGGTCAGAGCTCCTGGTTTGCCCAGACTACGCTGCGTGGGGAGGAGCTCCCGAGGGGAACTTCCGCCAGGCGCAGAGGGGTTGGAGCGGGGCGAGACTTTTCAGGACCGAAGACAGCGACCTGCCCTGGAGGAGGAGACCTTAGCGCTCTGCAAGGAGCAGGCTTGCCTGCCAGGACCCCTGCCACGTCCCCCTCCCACCAACTATTCTTTCCACTTTCAGGTCTTGAGTCTACCTCTTTCTGTCACTGTCTGGGTGAGCCCATTTATCTGTCAGATAAATATTTCCCATTATTCTCCACTCTCCTGTTTTCCTCTCTTGCCTTTGTACTCCAAGCCACGCTTCTGACCAGCATGTTGAGAGTTGTCTTAAAGACTAGCCTTAGCCCAGATTCATAGAAACACAGCCATTTCTGGAAGGTGAGGCAGAAGCCAGGAGGTTAGGAGGGCAAGGCTTACAGATGTGAGAGTGGGAAGGGAAGAGCCCAAGGCCTGGACAAATTCTAGAAATGCCCACCATGTAAATATGACCAGGAAGATAATGTGATGAACTGTCTGACAAAATGATAACATAGATTGAGAATATTAGTACGATAACTGAAAAAAAAAGAGGTAATTGTGCCTTAGAAATACTTATTTGAGATGCATGAGAAAATAAATGTTTTATCCAATGCAATTTTCTGGAAAAATATTGGCCATTAAAAGAGGAAAACAGAGAAAATTTCTAATGGAATTCACTCAGCGTTAGGTGCTATTACTGAGAGAACATATACATAGATTCATAAAGAGTCATGTCTACATGTGTATTTTATACACAGTAAATACATAAGAAGTTTGGTGCTCTGTTTATACTACTTGCTACTTTTACATTTACAGTGGGAAGAAAGAGAATAAAATAAATGTATTTTTATTTTGTTTCATAATCTCAAAATTCATATACTCTGAATTTGGAGTAAGCATATTTTCTGAAATATCCCTTAGGAAAAAATTATACACTCAAACACACAGTTTTATGAGATCACACCCCTCTGATTTAAAATACGTTGATTTATTTAAAATAAAGGTAGAGCAGAAGTTCATAATAATTTCTAAACAACCTCGTTACTGTTAATAATAAACTAGAATGCTGTTTACCTAAGCTTAGAATAAAGGAGAGAAAGGAAATAAATTTTTTTCCTAACTGAAATCTTCAGGTCATCTTTGCTGGCCAGTGTAATAGCTCAATGTAAAAAGGTTTAAATAACTTATTATTAAATGCAATCATATGCCTATCCTCAAATGTTATCCTCCTAGTATTCTGATAAACTTACTAATGCATAACAGAAGTCTTCATTAGTTCCTAAAAGTGTCTTCAAATCAGATCAAATGTATATAAATATCTGGACCCTGAGAGAAAGATGCACACTTCAGCTAGGTTCATTTATTCTCTGTGTAAGAAGAGGACCACCATGCCTGATGAGTCTATCAACACTCCTTTACAAGCACTTGGACTAACATCAATATGTGTGAATTGATAGCCAGCCCCTTTGAAAATATCAAGCGTATTATCTGAGGTTTTGATTCCCCAATTCTGTGCATTGCATAAAAGTAAAAGATAACTTAAGTAGAGGCCTGCTCAAGTCTGATGACCCACAGTAATCTCATATTCTTGTGGAGCTAATGGGATACAGTCCTGTGTGTATATAATGTGATGTGTCCATATGGTGAAGCGAGAAACTGATACAGAGCTATGGACCCAATTAAACAGGTAACAGGGCTGGAGAGTTCAAAATAACTTATCCCAATGCAGCATCTTCTTGTTCTTATTTTTGTTGATAATCCAAATCTATCAGAAATTGGTATGAGCAGACATAGGTTCAGAAAAAGATAAACAATTCACTAGCACCAGACAATATATGTGTATGTATATATGTGTATCATATATATTAATTAGTGAAAACGTTTTAATATTTTGGTTACCAAAGGATGTTTTCTGATTACTGCACTCTCCAGGATCTTCTTGGGAGTGGAGATTGTCACTCTGTATTTAGGGTCTGTGTGCCTGGCTAAGGAGAAGGCCAAGTGTGGGACCAAAAGGCTGATCTCCTAGGTTGAAATAAACCTACTACTGAGCTGGAAACTGAGTCGGGGGAGGGGTCTGCTCACTCTTTCTGGAAGCTCTGGCTCACACTCAACCCATGCCCCTACTCTTCTGTCTCTCTGAGACAGTTCTGCCTGCTCAAGATTAAAACAGAATCAACCAGAGAAGCAGAGAAAGTGAAGATTTGGGGACCGTGGAGAGGCTCCCAGTTTCCTTCCTTGGGCACCTTCTCTTCTTGCTCACTCTGCCCTTTTCTGACAAGGCCCAACTAAAGTCACATGGGTGCTGAAGCCCCACTGCCCACTACCAAGCAGCCCTGCTTCTCTGAAGTTGAAGGCACAGCCCCTCATACAGCACATCCTCTCTGTTCCAACTAGCCAACACTCACTTCGCTGACTGAAATGCCCTGTGCCTTTCACTTCTGCCCTGACAGACCTGGGTCAGAGCACTGAACTTAGGTGCTGCTAGGAATGGGACTGGGGTGGCAGTGACATAAAATAGCCCTTTTACCTGCCTGCACTTGTGGTTTAGATTCTAAAGTTCCTTAGATCCTCTGGGCTGGCTTTATAGTCACTGGGTGTGGGCCTTACCCAGTGTCAAAAACTGTCAGAGGATTAAAAAAAGGGGCGGAGGGATTGATAG
Organism: Phocoena phocoena; assembly: GCF_963924675.1. Taxonomy (NCBI): domain Eukaryota; kingdom Metazoa; phylum Chordata; class Mammalia; order Artiodactyla; family Phocoenidae; genus Phocoena; species Phocoena phocoena. The sequence goes on from NC_089230.1 coordinate 50,757,461, forward strand.
GGGGTGTAAGGAGACGCTGGGACTTCAGCTTTCCTCCTTCAAACTCAGTTCTCTTCCCTTGCCTCTTTCTGCCTTTCCCAAGCAAAAGGGCCACTGAGAGTTGAGGCAGGAAGGAGGGGAGAGGAAAGGAGAGGTCAGGGCCTAGTCTCTCCTCAGCAGCTTGGAAACTCAGAGGAGGCCTTGGCACAAACAAAGGAAGGGGAGGCGGCAGAGGGGAGCGGGGCAGCGCAGCCCTGCTAAGGTACCTGGTTTCCAGATTTGCAGACATACGTCCTATTCCTTCGGATACTTCGTTTGAAAAACCCCGAGCAGCCGTCGCAGGCGTAGACCCCATAGTGTTTCCCCGAACTGCGGTCGCCACACACTTTACAGGGGATATCTAAAATACGGCCTGAAATCGCAGGAAAGACAGGGAAGGGGGGATGGGGTGAGAGAGAGAGGAGGGCGGAGAAGGAGGAAAGGGGAGAGGGAGAGAGAGATGCTAAGCAATCTGACCTCTGAAGGGATTAGCACCGAAGCTGCGGTAAAAGCAAATAATGAAGTGATTTTATAGCCAAACTTTTTTTCCTTGAGCAAGTGTCAGTTTCCTACAATGAGCATTATTCATGCACCGCTACATGTATTTGGGTCTCCTCTAATCGCTGAAACCCATTTTGGAATAAAAGATTACAGCAGGCCAGGGCGGCAGCACGGCCGCCGCTGCCTTTCTGCTCCGCGGAAAGTTTGGCCGCCTCCCTCTCCTGCTCTTGCATTTAACAGAGAAAGTTGTTAGTGAGCGCGCGAGGAGACAAACTTGAAATGTAAAAGGGAAAAGAAGAAAAACAAACACGGCTGGAACCAGGGATGGCAGCTGGAAGGCAATCGAGTTTTCTCTGAGCTGCCGGGGCGGTTGTTATTATTAGGATTATTATTGTAATGCTAATACTAGGATTATTAATGATAATAAGGGTAGTGGTAATTGCCCAACTTTCACTTTACCTATTTAAAATAATGCTTGATGGATCGCTTTTGAGAAATAATTTCTTTTAGGAAAAAAAATGTTTTTCTCCCCAAAGTAACCAGCACCAAGGTAGGCAAGTAGGAGGAGAGTGTTGTAAGTATGTCGATTCCCTGGCAGGTTAGGGTGGGACGACACCCCTCCGCCCCGACTCCCCAACGTCTTCCTCCTTAAAGCCCTACCTTCTCACACTAGATCCTGCGGGGGTCCCTTGCTTTCTGTTTTTCCACCGCTGTCTGAGGCTGATTCTTTCAAAGATCTGACTGGTTTCCCTAAACTGCTCCCACCCTCCGTGGCCTCGACAGTCGCCTGACTTAAGAGAAATAGCCTTGGAATCCCCTCTAGTCTGGGATGGCCGCGGACCCTAGAGGAATGTTAGGGAGAGGGTAAAATTCGAAAAGTTATAGGGAGGGAACTATTTTTCTATAAGGTTCAAGGGTCCAACAAGCCTGAAGTGGTTCATAAGAACTTTGAAATCCTTCCTCGTGCAAAAAAAGGGAGTATTAAATAAAGGGTTAACTTAATTAATACTTTGATAATGATGATGATGATATTTAACAATACTAGTTAATAATTAACTTCTTTACATTTAATGTTCCCTTTGCTACCGGCCCGAAGGCCTCCAGTCTGGGCCCGGGCGGCCTCCGGCTTGGCCTCTGTGAAGCTGGCACCTTGTTCCCGGAGCGCTCAGGTTAGGGACCACGATTAGGCTGGGGTGATGGGAGGCAAGGGTGAGGACGACTGGTCCAGGGGAGTAGGGGAGGCGAGGGCGCCGCGCAGGAAGGGCCCGAGGCCTCAGGGTGGAAACTCGCCGGTGGATTCCGAGGCATGGGTCAGGCGCACACCCCCGACCGCGGCCGTCGAGGAGCTGCAGGGGGTGGGGGCGGGGAGGACGAGGGCGGCAGGGTTGGGGAGGGGGTTTGGTAACCACCAGGCTCGGCCCGGGCAATTACAACCCCGCCGTAGCACCTGCCTATAGAGCCACCAGTGACCCGTCAAAAAAAGTAGCATGGGAATTCGGATGGCGACAAAGGCCGGCGGGGGAGGCGCGCGGCGCGGCGACCACCGCCTCGGCGCCCCCTCTCCCGCAGGGTGGGAGGAGAGGTTGTGCTGGGGTAAGGAGGGGGTTGTAGAAAGCCAGGGGAGGCGACATCGGGTTTTGTCCCTCACCCCCTCGGACCTGTCACTGCGCCCAAGGGAACTCAACGGCCGCGCAGCAGCCGCCCTCACTCTGGAAAGCAGTAAACTTGGTTTCCATATTTTGCAACCATTCTCCTCTGCATAACGCTCTGGCTGAGCTGGGGTCCGTGTTTGGGGTCCAGCCATCCTGTCGTCCCAGCTGTCCTCTTCCCGGTGGCAGTTTTGATGATGCCAAGATGAGCTAGTGGGAGGAGCAGTGGTGGGGTTTCTCTTTCCCGCCCCCCATCCAGACGGGAGGCCAGGGACATGCATCTCTGGAGAACCCCGACGGGGTGGAGGGAGGACCAGTTAGGGGCGGGCGACGCTACTCGGGCTCCAGGGGCGGGGCTCCTAGACCAACGGCCCCCCGGGGCCGCCAGGGCGGCAGGGCGGCCCTGCCCCAGCGCAAACCTCCGGGCCGAGGCTCCCGGGGCAGATTAGAGACAGGCGTACCCACCTGGGGCGGGGCACAGAGGGGAGGACGCGAAAATTCCGGGGCAGAGCGGGTGTGCGCCTCAGACTCCGCCACCCAGCCACGTTAAGGTGACTTGGGTCACGAGACAAGCTGGTTGACCCCGTTGCAAAGCTCCCCTCATTTAGCAAGTCGAGCGAGCTCCGACGTGAGGCAGGCGGGAGTTTCCTGAGGCTGGAAAACCGTTCTTAACTTCCCTCGCCAGGGGGTCCCCTCGGGGCTTTTTGTGTGTCATAATTGCCTAAAGATATATGGCAGCTTCGATTACTGTAATTACCATCAGAGGCTGTTGAAAGAAGTTAGTCTGGGCTGCAGGGGTGACTGGCCGGGGTCTTGTTACCACCCAGGCGGGTCTCCCGGGTGACATCGCTCTGCTCTCCAGCTGTGCGAATCCGAGCAAGGCGGGAGTTGCAGACCTCGCGGCCGGGCTCGGCCCTGACCTCGCCCGCTGCGCGCCGACCCCCTCGCTGCTCGGGGCCCGAGGGCCGCAGGCCTGGGCCCCGCTGCCGCCACCGGTCTGGAGAAGGCCTGGATGGCGCGGCGCCGCGGGCGGGGTCAGCTGTTCTGCGGGCCTGAGAGACTCCTGCGGAGGCGTCCGGACCTGCGTCGGGCTCGAGGCTTAGGAGGCCCAACTCAGGCTCTTGGGAAGCTGGAAAGCTCCAAAGTTTCCCCAGTGTCATTCTGCCTTTTTTCCCAAAAGTCCGAACGGTCCGCCTGCGTCCTAGTCCATCTACAGCACGCGGGCGCGGTTCCCAGCGAACCCAGTTCGTGCCCGCCCCTTCCCTCACCTCCGAGGCCTCATTTTTCAAGGCTCCTCAACCCCGGCGACTGCGCACCCCAAGTGGGCGAGGGGTCTGAGGCTCCTTACTTCCAGGGAAGGAGGCGAGGACCTGTCACAGGGCAAGCAAGCACCGAGGCCTGCCGAGGCCTGCCGGCTTCAGTTTTTGCGGTGGAGGCTCGGAATGCACCAGGAAGGCTTTCCTTCTGCGCCTCCCGGGAAGGACGCACACACGCCACAACACGGGCCACAAAAAATATGCGAGCTCGCCTCCTTTCCCAGAGATTCGAACAGCGAGGGCCAGGTAGGCCCGAGGTTAACTGGAAACTCCAGTCCTCCGCCAGGGTCGGCTCTGATTCGGGCGGCAGCTGAGATTCCTTCTCTCCTCCCTCCGCCTTAGTTCCAAACATTTCTCCTTTTTTCTTCTTGTTCACGTTCACTTTAATTTTTAAAATGGCAGCGCCCAAAACCAAAACAAACGGACAAAATAAAAACACAACCCACTTCTTGAGAGGGAGGGGAGGAATTGCATCCCACTCAAGTGGGACTTCATTATCAGTCCTCAGAAGTATCTCGGACTCTCCCAACTTTCAAAGGCTCGGGACAATGAGCGGGAGTGAGGGGAGGGGGTGTTTGAGAAAAGCACAAGCGCCAAAAATGCTATAAGCGAAAACGACAAGGGCGGCGGGAGCACTCCGGGATGTGGGGACTTCGGCAGCGACCACCCCCAGCCTTGGACCCTGGAAACCGCAGCCCCGGGCCACCGGAAGGCGGGAACTGAAATGCCCCATGGAGACCCTGGCATTGCGGCCGTGCCGGCCCAGCGCCGGCTCTGGCCTGCACATTCTCAGGGTCCGCAGGCAAGGAGCACGCAAAAGCCCTCGCACATACACTCAGACCTGCACTCCGGCGTCTAGGGGCGGTTAGAGATCAGCCACGACTTGGCGTTCCAAGGGAGAGCCTCCAGCTAAGCAGGGTTAAGGAAGGAGAGGAGCGCGCGGAGGGGAACAGGCCGCACTCTCCTGCCTCTGCCGAGCTCTCGCTCGAAAACTCCTTGGGATTAGGGATTTGGTCCTCTCTTTGCTAGAGCGGTTCGCCATACTTTAAATTCCCCAGTTATGACCTACGCGGATTTAGGATTAAGGAAAATGTGACTTTTAAATTGTTTCTGCTTCCCAATTTGCAGGATTATTTGAAATAGCTAGAAAAGGGGTGCAAAGCATTCCATTCAAAATCCGCTTTGCGCAAAGTTGCTTTTGCGCTCTGGAGCTCGGAGTTTTGAGCGAGCGTGTTATTGTGCTGCAGCCTGGGGCTGAGGCCTAGTTCCCGCCCCCGCCGCCTCCACCCCCTCTTCCCCGCACCTGGCGGCTAAGTGGAGGCAACTCGCGGGACTGCTGGGCGGCCTGGGTCGCAACCTTCCCACCATACCAGAGAAAGGGGGGAATCAAGCAATCCAGAGGTAACGAAATTGTTCTTCCCTCACCACGAAAGGCACTGACTCATGGTCTACAAGGAGCTGGGCCAAAGCGCACACACCGCTGGAGTCCCTCTCCCAGGATCGGAGTCTCGGAGATCGGAGTAGGACCTCCCCGGCTACCCCGCCCGCCCGTCCGTCCCAGCCTGCGCGCCTGAGCCCCGCAGCGGCACGATAGGTACCCACTTGTTGATCCGGCCGGCTTGCTCATGCTGGCGGTCCCGGGGCGGAGCGGTTGGTGGGCGCTGCCCGAGTCCCGGCCGGCAACGCCCGCTTCGCCGCCGGGCGCCGCCGCTCTCCAGCCGCCTTCCAGCCTGGGAGGCTCCGGGGCCGGACAGGTGGGTGTCGGTTGCGCGCTGCGCTGCTCCCCGGGCGCTCAGAATTCGTTCCACAGTGGAAAATTAAGCATCCTTAAGTTTCTTCCCGCCTCTTGCAAAACCGCAGCTGCTGGGAATGTTGCTTGGTATGGACACAGGCATGTACAGACAAATGGAGAGACGGACAGGCAGATCGAGGGAGAAGGGAGGACAGGCAAGAGAAGGGTATTGAAGAACAGAGATGGAGACACGAAAATGGTCTTTCTACGGAGCAAAAAGGGCAAAATCCCTCTCTTTCCCCATTCCTGTCTCTCAGTCTTCAGTTCCTCCCTCTACATTAGGCAGGCAGAGTGTGGGCAGATCTCTACAGACCGCTGCTCTTTTACGGAAAAAAGGGAAACACACAACCGCAGTCTCAGGCAGATGGGCTCCGCGCTGCCCAAATCCGAGCGCGGAGTGGGAAAAACTAGATTGCTGGGAAGTCTTCCGAGGGAACAGGAGGCCAGCTCCCGGTTTCCGGGGAGAGCCAAGCACGCAGCGGCAAAGGGTTCCCGAAGTTCATTACCCCGTGACTTTGTGCCTGTCGCTGCGGACTGGGTCCCCTGTAATATCTCCAGAAGCGCTCTGACAGGCAGCCACGGGGAGGGGAATAGGGCGTCCCTGGCCCACTTAGCTTTTCCCCCAACTCCTGGCGGGGTCTGACGTCAGCCATGTGCGGGGAGGGGATGGAAAGAGGGAGGGGGTTAAATGCTAATGATATTAATGAACCTCCAAGCGGCTCCCAAAGAAAATGCAGGCGCTCTCGGAGCTGAGGAGTTAGAGTATGAATAAGGGAGTGTGGCTCTGTGCGTGCGAGGTGGTGAGGACAGTGCTGCTCTCGTAATAAAAATGAATTATTATATTTCATGGCAAGGGGGAAGGGGAGGGGAGCTGGAGCTTTCTCAGAACGCTTTCCCCCTTCTCTCCAGAGCGCCAGACAGATTCGTGGAAGAACTGGGTGGCTGTGTGCTTGTGTGTGATTGTGCGCGCCGGATATGGCCATGTGAGTTGGTTCATTCTTGGTCTCGTGCCCCTTCTGTTGGGTAAAACTTGGATCTGGTCCAAGGTGAGTAATTATTCATTTTGCAACTATCTACGGAACGTTATAGGCGAGGACACTGTGTGCGTATTTGGGGCCTGGGATGGGGTTTGCCGGAGGCTCCGCGTTCCCGTGGCCTTCGCGCTGTCCACTTGGGCACCAGCCGCCGGGAGGGTGCCGCCGGCTTGCCGAAGTAAAGCCCATCCGGAGCAGGGCGAAGCTATTTCGCCTCCATTATTTCTGCACTGGAGCGGCTGGAGGGTAGAGCTTGCCCTCCCGCTGCCCGTCCCCAGCGGGCTTCGCTTGCCCCCCACCGCCCCAATTCAGGGTCCAGGGATTCTGGAGAGCTTCCTCCCCCGCCTTAGACCCCTACTCCTCCCGCCCGCCTTTCCCGCGATTCCTGTGCTCTCTCCTGCCCTGGATCCTGTACCGCGCTGGGAGAGCGCACGCCTAGACAGCGGTGATCCCCGATCTCTAAGAGATTAATTCTTACTAAAGCTCTCCCAGCAGCTTGAACTTGTCGAACAAGAGCTTGCCAGCCTCACCTCCTGGCGTGGGCTTGGCCAAAGGTCAAGGGTCACATCTCCTGCTCTCCCGCCCTCCGCTCAAGCTCTGGGGGAGGTGAACAGATAGTAGCACTCCGCAATTCTACCCGCCCGCTCCCCGTCCCACTTTCTCCAGACTCGATGTCAACCCGGGCTTTCGATCAGAGTATGTGTGTGCAAGTGAGTGCTTGCGTCCCCCGGACCCTCGGAGGGCGCCGCAGTTCCTCGGCCCCGGAGGTTCAGGGGCGAAGGCTGTGCGCTCCTGCTGGCGGCCGCAGCACGTGACCGCAACTTTCCGCCGCGGCCTGGGCTGGGCCTGGAGCCCCCGCCCGCGCACGCCACGCACCAGAGCCCGCGTCCTTGCTAGTGCCGCGCAGCGACCAGGACTCGGGCCTGGGGACACTCGGAAAGAGCAAGAAAGGGGACAACTACCTCCCAAGTTATCCCTCCTCGGTTTTTCGAAGTGGGACGAGATCAGGGAAATGTGGAACAAAGCCACAAACCTGAGGGGATTTTTAGGAGACAGGACAATTAGTCAACATTGTTGACAACCAAGTTGGGCAGACTTGTGCTCAGCTAGCCCTGCCCGAGACGTGGTGCAAACTCGAACTCCGCACCTAGCAAAGTATATGATTTCCCGGCGGCGTTTGAGGAACACAGTTACTGTGCCATTTTGGAGCCTGGGGCTCCGGCTTCCGCCAGAGACACTTGCCACCACCCCCCACCGCTACCACCATCACCACCTCCACGTGGGCGCAAAGGGCGGCGCTTGGTTCAGGCCGAAGAACTTTATAGAGTAATTTAAGATGAAGGTCAAAGATGAAGGCCGGCGTGGAAGACTAGGCCCAGGCCTGTCTCCAGGGGAGAAGTTTAGGAGTCTGTGGCTAGGAGACCTGGAAGCCGCTGTGCGGGTGCTGGGGCTTGGAGGTAGGAGGACTATGGTTCTAGAGGGTCCAAACCACCGGTTTCCCTACTCCAGACACTCTTGCCCTACTGACTCAGTTGTAGGCACCAAAACTTGTGGAAAATACTCCCGAGGCTTACCAAATTGTCTCAAAGTCAAAATGGGAATATCCCTTCTTACTCCCGCCACCAGCCTTGAATCAAGCAGGGTGGCAAGAAGAATTCCACTGAATAGAAACACACACACACACACACACACACACACACACACACACCATCCAGCCCTGGCAAAAGACACAACATGCGCATACACACCCACAGCATGTTCTGCCCTCCTGGCTGTAATTATGCGCGCGCTTTGCATAACTCACAATGCAGTTCTGAAATCATCATGATGACTTTCTGGCATGATTGGTTCGGTGGCAACAGCAGCTACAAGATCCAGGGTAGGCGGGAGGGGCTAGGGCCCAGCTGCCCACCAGGTCCAGGAGGAGCCTGGCACCAGTGTCCGCTGGCTTCTACTCACTGGAAGCTGCTACAGGACGCAGGGACCTCGGATCTAAGGTGTAAGAAACTTGGGACTCTCGTGGTCGCAGCTCAGAGAAGAAAGACTCTTCAAGGTAGGGACTGTTACTTTTCATCTTCCTATCCATAGGCTTGAGCACGCTGCCTGATTCATAGTAGGTGCTGCATAAACATTGGGCAAATGAATGAAGGTGAATGCAGCCTGCAGATTTCCCAAGAAGTCACTGGAGGCACAGCAAGGCTAATCACTGGAAGCCAGGAGGTGGGGCTTCAGGCTCTGTCCCAACTAGCTGTGTAAATTTGGGCAAGTGACTAGACCACTGTGGGCTCCAGATCATTATCTGTAAAATGATTAAGTCCTGTTCAACCTTAACTTGCAAAGATTTTTCTTGTGAGTCCACAAAGAGAAGTGATTGATGAGGGGCAAATGCCATGTATCTCAGAAATACCTTTTAACAGAGACAAGATGTTAAGTTCAAGGATGAGTTTATAAAGTTGACTTGGAAAGGGTGTGACCACACCCCAGAGGTTCTCAAGCCTTTCTGACCAGGTCCAAACATAGCCTCTAGCATAGTCTTTATCCTCTTGTGAGTATGGAGTTCTCAACCAAAACCAAAGCAAAAAACACAGGGAAGACATCTTTTATCACAGGATGTTTACATTTTGGTCAAGGAGATAAGAAATAAGACCTTCAGAAGGATGATGGAATCTAGGGGTCTCTGTCCATCCAGCAATCCACCCCATTCATCAAACACTGAGCACCCACTATGTGCCAGAGATTAATGACATGACCCCTTTCTCAAGGAGTCTACAGGGAGAGCAGGCTCATAAAAGGTGATAAGTGCTTTGGACTGGACTGAAACACAGGATATTCTGGAAAAATATACAAGGGACCCTAAACCAGTGTGGAGTTGGGAAGGCTGTCAATGCCCTTGGAAAACCGGTTATATGTTAGGGGAATCTACTGCCTCTGAAAACTGTCTTCTAGTATAGCTCACTCTCTTGCTAATCCTCTTTCTCATCCATTTAAAAAGGGAGGTAGAAAAACAGAAGTAGACTCACAGACATAGAAAACAAACTTATGGTTGCTAAAGGGGAAAGGAAGGGGAGAGATAAATTAGGAATTTGGGATTAATAGATACACACCACTACATATAAAATAGATAATCAACAAGGACCTACTGTATAGCACAGGGAACTATATGCAATATCTTGCAATAACCTATAACAGAAAAGAATCTGAAAAAGAATATACATATATAGCTGAATCACTTTGCTGTACACCTGAAACATTGTAAACCAACTATACTTAATTTTAAAAATGTTTTAGAACAACAAAGAAAGGCGGGAATTAGAGTCCTGTGAATTAGATTGCATGAGAGAGGCATGGGTGCAGGACACCCCTCTAGCATCAGATTATTTGGGTCTGACCTCTAGCTCTCCATTCACTTAGCTTCCCTTAAAAACAGTGCCATTTTCTCCACTAAATGCCCCCTCCAACATTCTAAATTAGAACAGTAAAGTAGAAAGGAAAAGCTTTCCCATCAGCAAGCAAAGCTAAATAAAGTTGGTGTGGAACAGAGACTCCCCTCCCCAACCAGTGATCAGCCCCCTCTCAGAGGCTATCCTATCTCCAGAGATTCATTCCTTTAAAATTCCCCTCACCTCAAGGACAAGCAGGGTTGAGAAATACCCAGACCCAGAAAATGTCTGGCAAAACCTACCAGTTAAGGTTGCCTGAGGTTTGATGTTCAGTTTCCAGAAGACCCTGACACAAGTTTTGTTTGTTTACATGAAGGAGAAAGTTGATTTTCATTTGCTTCCAGGTCATAATTCAACCTATACTTGCTTGTTGCTTCCCCAGTGGATGGGGAGTGAGACAGAAGGTGGGTCATAGAGCAGAGTGTCCAGCTCAAAGTAGGTGCTCAGTGAGGGCTCACTAACTGAATGCAAGAAGCAATCTCACCAGGCTTGCTCCTGAGTCTGCTGTGGATCTGTCTACAAGTGGTTTGGCTCCTATCTAACTCTTCTCATAAAGAAACATTGAGAACAATCCAGAAAAGAGGCCCAGGTGCTCCAGAACTGAACTGGTGCTGAGTTGTGGAGTTCTTCCTTGACATTTTCTAGAACTCTGTCATCTAAGAGTTGTCTGTTACTCCTTACTAACAGCACCCCGCCTCTCTCATACAATCTAGTATTGGTGCTAACAGCAGCAACAATAAGAAAAGGCCACGTGTGACGGCTCCTTTTTTTTTCTTTCTTAACAAATAACAAATTGTGTCTCTGCATTTATTCACACACTCTCTTAGGGCCATATCAGCAGAGGAAATTCAGGTCTAGGGGCAGGCTGGGGATTAGAAGTTTACAGAGTCTCACTACACTTTTATATTCATCTTGCCCCAGGAACAATCAAATAGAAACATCTTTCTCCCATCTTTTACTTTATTTCCTACATACAATATTTTAATTGTTTATATCCTGCCTTGTTGCAGGAAGAATTTATTATGGCTCTCATGTCAAATTGCTTTAAGTTAAGACCTGGGCTCCCTCCCTATAAGATGACTCACCTGAAATGTATTTAAAACAGAAACAACCAGAGACGTTACCAGGAACAAAGGAACAAGAAAATAGTGTCCCACAGAAAGATATGTCAGCAGAGACAAAGCTGCCTGTTTCTTATTTCCTAACGGCAAGAGTAAAAAGTTTAGAGGAGACATAAGGGATACTCAGCTCTCCAACTAGACAGGGAGCTCCGTGAAGCAGACTGATTCTTCTTGGGTTGCCAGCCCCTAGCACTCTGGCACACAGCAGTGCTTGATAAATGTGGAATGTATGGGTGGCGCTGCCTGATGGTACTCACAAGGAAAGCTGAGGCTTGAGGTGGAGGACTTGCCTTTGCTCTGCCCCAGCAATGGGGAGGACAGGCAGTAGGCACAGGTCCTCTAGGCCCCCAAACCTTGGGAAGAGGTCAGTTTTGGTTTTCTAAAACAAAAGAATGACTAGAGAAACAAGAAAGACTACATCCAGGGAAGGATTGGCCACCAAGCCTCCTTCAACCTCCTAATTTCCTGTGAACTGCATAGTCCAACTTGGCTCCCATTTAGCCCAGAATTATACAGCACACAAACCAGAAAGGATCTTAGAGATCAGTACTCATCTAATTTCATCATTTTACAGATGAGGAAACTGAGACCCTTAGAGACAAAGCTTGTACTAGGTCACTCATCTAGAGACAAAGGCCAACCCCAGAACCCAGATCTCTTCATGCTGAGTCTAATGCTCTCTGAAATATTAATTCCACTGCATTGAGCTACCTCCCATTTCCCAGAAGGGCCTCTAGAAGCTCCAATTAAGGCAATTTCATTCACAAGTGAAGCAATCGGAATTAAGAAAAGTGTTTTGTGCATCTTGAAGCAATAGTTCAGGATTTCTGGAACTTCAGACTCTTCCACTTCACAGATTTTTCTTTACATTCTCCCTCTGCAAGTACTTAAAATTTGCTGTGTCCAAATGGATAGAAAATGTGTGAGGTCTCTTTCTGTTTTGTAGAGGGGATGATGTAGGCTACAAGAGGAACCACTTAGAGACACTAATTGTAGATGCTGAGAAAAAGGTCAATAATTAGATTGAACAATTAATCACAGAATTTGATCAGTGTGGATTGCCAATCTGGGCCTTTCAGATTTTAAAAACATCTCTCTATTCCCTCCACAGCAGGTTTAGAACCTGCTTTATCCAGATTACTGTTTCAACACTAGTAGAAACAATTGTTATGTAAAACGGGATAGCCCGGTTTAAATGTGGCTAACGTATTTGAGAATAAACTACAATTCTATTCTTTATTCCATCAATAAGTATATCAAGACCACATATTCGATCTCTGCCAATGCAGTGAAAAGCATCATACATTCTAGTATGCTTTGTTTCTAAATGATCTAGTTCACACAGTACTCTGTTGTCCGCCTATTCTAGTAAGTAATTTCAGAATTCACATCACTTACAAAGATGCCAAGTGGCTATTTAGGGAAGTCTGATTCAAAAAAAAAAAAAACCCTCCAAAACAAAACAAACCTCCCCCTCTCTTCTCCCTCCCCCAAACCCCACGTGTTTTGTGCAAGACGGAGTCAACCAGTGGGATTCACAGGAGGTCCCCAAGTCAAATGCTGCAGCTGCGTTTTAAAAAAGGGTTGGATAAACTACGGCCGTTAATAACATCTGTATCTATGCAAGCTAAGATGATGATAGGGGTAATCAGATCTCATGCTTCAGGGCATAAGATGATTGCCTGCTGGGAGAAGGAGGATTTAGGCTTTCAGGTATAGCAGTGCACAGCTCAGGAGGTAGGTTGTAGACATTTCTCCAAGTCTCTAAAATTTCAGGTGTAACTGACATGATTTTGAAATAGATGAAACATTTGAAATCTAGTGTTTCTTTCAGATCAGGACATTGAATAATTAGATATTTGAAATGCCCACATGTACCACATATAACGTATATGTATCTCTCTATAGATAAGATAAAAATATTTAGATGCCTTTTTTGAAGGCTGATGTTTTGACCATCTTTAGTGCAGAGCAGATGCTTAACAGATGCTAAACAACAATGAAAACAGTGGAGGTAACTCAACTTTAGTCCATGCATTTATGATTAGCTAAAATAATGTATAATTACCCAAGCACTCATAATAGCACATATTTGGATCCCTAAATATATGTTTTCCAGTTGCATTAGCTAAATAATGATTGGAGTTGCATGTTTGGAGTGTACAAGGAATGTATTCATTTTAATGTCCTGATCACTAAAGTAATTTTTAAAACTTAATATTTGTCTGGAAGTGAGAAAGGAATTGCACAAAATAATCTTAACTTCTCTTTCAATTTCTTTAATATTTTCAAACCCTAGGTGGGTGGGCACTTTAGGACAGTTGTACAATTTAATCACTTTTGAAAACACTGCAAGTGTTGAGCAGGGTTAAAGAGCTCTATTTATTTAGACATGTAAACCCATGCTGCAGGACATACAGAATCAGACAGTGGTCCACATTTCGAGACATGTAGAATCTTTTGAAGGAGTTGATTTCTAACTAGAGTCTTTTTGTCATGAAATACATTCTTGTTACTGGCTTTGTCACTATTACTAAACCATTCACTTCTGTTCCACACGGAGGGACTGTTCTGAAGGATATGGTTGTTAAATGCAATTTTAAAAATGATGCACATAAACAGTTTAAAAGCGGGGTGTGTGGAACAGTTTAAAAGCGGGGTGTGTGGAAATCCTGCAGCTGTTTGGCTGCAGACAGGCATGGGAAATCAGTCAGAAGCCCAAAGCATCATAGTTAATAACCATTATTCGGTTGTCTGGGATGTTTGTTTAAATACTATTGACACTGTGTATGTATTGTCATCTTCTCTAAATTGTGGCTCTTAACCACCGAAATCTTGTTAAAGACCACCTAGGGTTTCCTCTGTATGATGCTGAAGTGTGTATTCACCTGATGGATAAACAAAAAACAGATTTTTTTGTTTTAACTTTTCTCTCATGTGCAGCTAGCAGGAAATTTTCTGGACTAAAGAAAGAGACTGAGTGAGTACAGTAGAAATAGCTGTGGAGTCCCAACCTTTGTATTTCTCCTCTAGTGATAGAAAATGAACAAACCCATCAACTGATTAATACAATTCAGTTCTGCTTAAAATTCACAGATCTGTTTGGTATGAGACTGTATTTTAAAAGACATACTTGCCATTAAGTGTGAAGAAATCAGTAACTATTCTTTTCATCAACAGCATGTTAGGATTTCCCCCCCCCCCCCATTTAGATTTTGCTTATTTAAGTGAGGTCATTTGGGGGAAGAGTGGCTCTGGTGGGTGGGAAAAAAAAAAAAATCTAACAGCCCGACTCCCAAATTGAAAGCTACAGATCACGGGCCATTCAGTACAAAGCGTTTTATATCTTGACTTATGAGGGGACAATAGCCGGTCTTACAAAGACCCCACCTGTGATTTAGCACGGTTGACATCTTTGTTAAGGAGGAGCCGGAGGGCAGAAGAGAAACAAACACGTGCACCATCCGGAACTTGTTACCAAGACCCACCTTCAAGAATGTTTCACGTCGTCCCTGAGGTCTTGCTAGGTTTTTTAAATTTTCCTTATAGCTTTTTAAAAAGGAGGTGAGAGGAGAGAGAGGAAATGAACGTTGTCCACGCTAATTGACCCAAAGCGCTGGACTTAACGGCTTGCAAGCGACAAGCTGTTCCATTTTACAGACGGATAAATGGAGATAAGGTCTACGAAGTGTCTGGCTCAGCAGGTGCCGGGGATCCGGGATCCCCGAGGGGCTTCGGGCCGCCGGGTTAGGGGCGCGGAGGGCGGCGCGGCCGCGGGTGGGACGCCGAGTGTCGGCCCCAACCTTCAGGCCGGTGGCTTTTTGCTTCCTTACCGAAGGTCGCTTCTGACAAATCTATCTATTTGGGGCAAATTGTCAGTGAGAAACTTCCGCTCGAACTGCCGTGGACAAAACCGGCTGTTTGAAAAGGGTAAATCCCGCGGCCCGGCGAGGCCGAACAATGGGCCGCTGGTGCTGCTGCGGCGGGGGCAGCCGGGCGGGCCGCACAAAGGGCGGATTAATTGGGGCCGCGGCTGAGCGATTCGCGCTAGCTCCACTCAGCCCGCACCGCGGGGCGCCCCATTGACTGGGTCCCGAGCCCCACTTTTCACAAACTCCAAACAAAAGTCAATTTCTTTTTTATAAGGCGGCGGAGGGGGCTGCGGCCAAGATTCTCCTCTTGCTCCTTTGCCTCCTTGCTGCAGAGGGTGGGGTTGTAGTGGGGGGAAACTGGAAGGAGAGGGGCGTGGGGGAGCCCGGGAGTGGGAGGGGACGCGGGTGTGGCTGCCGCATCCCTGTCCCCCCCTCCGCTGCCACCTCCTGGCTGCACCCACCTTCCGGGCAGGACCCTAGATCCCTGGCTGAGGCGTAGTAGCTTCAGAAAAACGTGGACGGGGTGATGGCAAGGACTGTGGTGAGGCTTGGGGGCACCAGGTTGGGGGAAGTGCTGGCAGGTGATTTAGGAGGAAGGGAAAGAGACGTACCCTTGGTATTCTAAGACCTTGGGAGGTGTGACCGTTCATCAGATATTTACTGAACAACTACTATGGTCCTGATAGGAGGGAGACTAAAACGAGTTTGCCCTCAATTTACACACAATTTGGGAAGGCTGACTCCTAAATCAATAAGCAGGTGGGGGAGAAGGGGTGCCAGGATGGGGGCCCCAAAGGAAGGCGTCACCATCCCTCTGTAAAGTTATGAGGTGGACTTGCCCATGTAACATCTGGGACAAGATGTCTAATTACTTTGCAGATACATGGTAGTGTTAGAAGTGACAGTAATTTTAAAAAACCAAATTGTAGGATTAATATTGTCACTGGTCTGAAAAGCACATATGGAGGGACCAGGAGTTCATCTCTTGTTTCTCTCCTTTCAAAATAGGAGAATGAGTGCAGAAGTCTCTTTCTGACACTGTTGTAAGCTGGGTTGGCAGTGGCTGC
The DNA here is from genome assembly GCF_963924675.1 of Phocoena phocoena. NCBI lineage: Eukaryota > Metazoa > Chordata > Mammalia > Artiodactyla > Phocoenidae > Phocoena > Phocoena phocoena. The sequence continues at coordinate 50,773,271 of NC_089230.1, forward strand.
ATACAAGACAACCCAGTCCATGTGGTTAGTGCAAAGGCCACATTCTTCTTAGAGGACCGGCTTCCCAAGTGAATCAACAGGGAGGAGGGACTACGTGCTGGTGTAAGGGAAGCCATTTGTTGGGTGGAGGGCTGGCATGTGCTAAGAGATGATATCCCAATGTTTTTATTTCATGGGGGATGCTTCTGCTCTTGGACCTGTAGGCACTTGTGTGCTCTGAGGCTGGCTAACTGAAGTCTTCAATAGCTAGGGTTTAGTATAGAGACCCTCCAAAGGCATCAGGTCAGGGTATTGGCGCAGTGAGAGGGGAGGCACAGTGAGAGAGGAGCTCTGATGGCACGTACCGAATCTGTGGCAGGCTCGATAAGAGGGGTGAGGAAATCCTTTGAGGATAGGCTGAAACATGGCTGGAGACAGAAAGTCCTAGACATTGACAACAGAAAACAATAGCAGCAGACAGACCTGCTGGCAGAATCCAACCTGGGCTCCTTTTCAACCCCAGTTTAAAACTGTAGATTTAAAATTATCTTCTCTGGGCCAGACTGTGAACCCTTCTAGATTTCTCTTGAATGAAAGTCAAAGGCAAATATTTATCTAAAGATGTCACAACTTTGAATTTCAATAACTTATCTGCTGATCTCTGGTGGAAATCTAGAACAGCTGTTACTCCATTGTGTATTTTGAATTTCCAGAAGATAAATTTGGGAATCAACATTTTTTTCCCCATCAATTCTCAGTATGTCTTCCTTTAGTTTATTGATGCCTTTGCAAATTCAAATCAAATAAATGACAGGACCTTTTGCTTATTATTATGAAAGTTCTTAAAACCTACCAAAAAATATAGTATTTGATCTTTATTGGCAAGTATGACTATGCTGAGTGTGTTCATGTCAGCAAAAGTTGAGTGAGGGTGTAAAGTCTGAGATGTCACATTATTAGGAAGAAAAAAGAAAATAGAAGTATGAGTCAGAGTGATAAAACTTCGACATTGAAGGAATCATTTAACAGCAATGTGTAGGTTTAGACAGAATTGATGACAGGATCTACTGTCTGTTAATAGAAAGCTTATGACCACAGCTTCTAAGAGCACCCAGCATGGTTGCTTATCATTTCTGTTTTACAGATGAAGGTCTTCTGAGAGGGGAACACGTAATTTTGATAAGGTCAACCCCTGAAAGGGGTAACGTACTGGCATCAGGCCTTTCCATCACTCACTCTGGTTAGCTTTCAAGGGCTTAAATTACTCTCTTGAATTATTCTGGAGTCACTTGATGTGAATATCATTAGAGGAAAGAAGCTTCTGGAGACCTGATTATAATTAATTGCTATTTTTTTTCTCTTACACTTGCTGGCTGAGCAAACACTGCTGGAAAGGGAGGATGGTGATCTTGGTAACCCCAGGCTTAGGTTGCCAGAAAAGTACAGAAATCTGACTTCTGATAATGGTAGAGCAGGTGCAAGTACAGCTCCAGATCTAGAATATGGTATTCATAAGCCAAAAAGAAGGAGCACTTGATCCAGGGATGGACTAGATTTAAATCAATAAGAGAATGAAGCCAAGATCTTAGAAATAACATATCTAACATTTGAGTGTGATTGTATCATACATATAAAATACTATATGAATACATCTGTATGATTTAAAGAATAAAATAAAATGACTGCTCTATCCCAGCAGGTACAGTAAAAAAAATAGAATCCCAGTAGTGTCCACAAGGAGACTCCTTTGTGCCCTCTTGGATTGCATCTCTCCTCCCTACCAACACACCAGAAATAATCACCACCCTGAATTGTGTTCTACTCATTTGCTTGCTTCATAATTTTACTACTTATCTATGTATCCCTAAATAATATAGCATATATATATATTATATAATAATATATAATATAATATAGTTGTCAGTGATTTTTCTCCCAACACTGTTTAATGTTGGTATTAAATTAATTGTGGTACACTCACACCATGTGGTTTCTTCATTCTCATTGTTGTATAGTAATCCACTGTGTGAGCATGCAACAGGTGATTGCTCCTCACTACTAGGAGTGGACATTCTCTTGTGCATGCCTCCTGTACACATATGCTAGAATTTCCCTATTGCAAGGTTGTAATGGTGTTCTCCTAAATCGTTTTCCAAAACTTTTATAGTTTCACCTTTCCACATCTAAGTCTTTAATCCAACTGGAATGAGTTTTTGTGTATGGGGTAAGGTAGGGATCCAATTTGGGTTTTATTTTTTTCACAGTTGTTTAATAAATTTTCTTGGTACCATTGATTGAACCTTTTCTCTGTTTATCTCTAGTGCCTACTATATTATAAAAGCAAGTCACTACATATGCCTTGATTTATTTCCAGGTTCCCTATCATATTCCTTTGGCCCCTTTGTCTAGCCCTTTGCCAGCAGCCCATTCTCTTACTTACTATAACTTATATGCTAAGTCTTGATAACTGAGAGGGCAATTCTTCTTACCTTGTACTTTTTCTTAGGAATACTTGGCTATATTTGGCCCTTTGTTCTTCCATTTTAATTTCAGAATTAGTTTGTCAAGTTCCACAAAAAAATATTTCCGGGATTTTCATCAGAATTGGATTTAATCAATATGGGGAGAATTGACATCTTCATGTGTTGAAGCTTCCTACTAACAACTTGGTATTTATTTATTTAAGTCTTCTTTAATGTTTTTTTCAATAAGATATAATTTTTCTATGTAAATGAGGTACGTGACTTTTGTTAGATTTATACCTAGATTTATTATATTTTTGCTATATAATGGCATTCTTTTACAATTATATTTTCTTATAGTTTTGCTGTATGAAAGCATATACTGATTCAAAACGTCTCTTATTAATTCTAATAATTTTAACCTATAGTTTTCTTTGAGTTTTCTATGTGGCCAATAATATTATGTGTAAATATGACAGTTTATCTTTCTTTTTTAATCCCTAAAGCTTTAACGTATTTTCCACTTTTGTCATACTTATACAGGTTAGGACTTTGAATACAATATTGAATAGCAGTGGCAATGGCAGTAACTTTGCATTTTCTCTGATGCTAAAATGAAGTATATGATTGTGGGTGCATATGAGTGTAGACTTGACATATTTTCTTCTTCTTCTTTTTTTTGGCCTTACCACACAGCAAGTGAGATCTTAGTTCTCCAATCAGGAAATGGAGTCTTAACCACTGGACCACCAGGGAAGTCCCTTGACATATCTTGGTGAATTAGGTAGGAACTGTTTTCATTTCTAGTAATGCTTTGGCCATAATCTATTTCCTCTGATATTAATTTTGCCACACTAGCTTTCTTCTTTTAATATTTGGTTTTCCATCCTTTGACTTTCAACCTTTCTATAACTTTGTTTTAAGAATCTCTTGTAAACCGGTTTATAATTGTTTTTTTAAAAAAATTCATTTTGATAATCCTCAGCATTTAACTGGACATTTATATTCGTACATTTACATTATTATAAATATTGATATATGTACTTGGATTTATTACTGCCATCTTTTTGGTGCTTTATATTTCTATTTTTTGCTCCTTTTTTGCTTATTTTGCACTGAGAATTTTTTGTTTGGAAGTTATATTCTTTGTGTGTTTATTCTTTTAGGGGTTGCCTCGCTGTTTTAATGTTTTCACTTAAAAAGGTTAATCAACATCTTTCCTCCTCCGAAACAATATGAGGACCTTAGAAATTTTTTCAACATATCCTTTTCTAGTTCTGGAATCCAGTTCTAGCTTAATCCTTCCCCCCGCCACAGATTAGATATTATTGTTAATACAATCAAATTTATTTAGATCTACCCACATATTTACCTATATCTTTTCTGATTATTCCCTTCTTTCTGAAGTACATCCTTTGTACTTTTCTTTGGTGAGGGTCTCCCAAGTATTAAAGTCTCTCAATTTTTGGTTGACTGAAAGTATATTTTACACTCATCCTCGGAAGATATTTCATGGGGATATAATGCTTGATTCATAGTTATTTTCTCTCAGCACATTGATGATATGATTCTACTGTCTTTGTGTGTGTGCGCGCACACTCCTGTTGTTGCTTTTTTTTTTTTTTTTTGGCAGTACGCGGGCCTCTCACTGTTGTGGCCTCTCCCGCTGCGGAGCACAGGCTCCCTACGCTCAGGCTCAGCGGCCATGGCTCACGGGCCCAGCCGCTCCGTGGCATCTGGTATCTTCCCGGACCGGGGCACGAACCCGTGTCCCCTGCATCAGCAGGTGGACTCTCAACCACTGCACCACCAGGAAAGCCCTGTTGTTGCTTTTAAAAAAAAAAAAAGATTTATTTATTTTTGGCTGCATCAGGTCTTGTTGCGGCACATGAGACCTTCGTTGAGGCATGCAGGATCTTTTGTTGTGGCACACAGGCTTCTCTCTAGTTATGGCCTGCAGGTTTTTCTCTTCTCTAGTTGTGGCATGCAGGCTCCAGGGCATGTGGGCTCTGTAGTTGTGGCACGCGGGTTCCAGAGCATGTGGCTCTGTAGTTTGCGGCATTCAGGCTGTCTAGTGGAGGCGCTTAAGCTCAGTAGTTGTGGCACATGGTGTTAGTTGCCCCATGGCATGTGGTATCTTAGTTCCCTGACCAGCAATCGAACCCATGTCCTGCATTGGAAGGCGGATTCTTTACCACTGGACCACCAGGGAAGTCCCAGCTCCAGTTGTTTTTTGTTGAAAAGTCAGTATTAGGTCTAAGGCTACACATTTACAGATGCTCTGTCTTTCCTGTCTACCTTTAATGTTTTCCCTCTCTTTTGGAGTTCTACATTTTTACAATCATAGTTCTATATGTAGATTTCTTTTATTTATCATGCTTGGGATTCACTTGGCTTCCTGAATCTGAGCACTGTGGTCTTTAACAATACTGGAAAATCCTCCTCTATTATTATCACTTTATCTCTTTGGAAAGCGCATTCACCCTACTCTATTAGTTCCTTCATGAACTCTGATTAGGAGTTATAAAACTCTTAACATCTCTTTTATGTTTTTTGTCTCTTTGTCTTCTGGATTGTATTTTGGAAAATGTTTAAATATATTTTCTAGTTCACTGATTCTCTTTTTCATTGGGTCTAAACAGCTGTTTAAGCCCCTCTCCTCCATTTAAAAAATTATTTTGTTTCATTTCCTGAAGTACTGTTTGGTTCCCTATCAGATCTGCTTGGATATCCCTTACAGTCTCCTGTTCCTTGCTAATATTTTCAAGCTCCCCTTTTATTTTATTAATCATATAAAATTGGTATTTGGTCACTAATGTCAATATTTGATGTCTTTGCAAGACCACTTTTTTTTTTTTTTTTTTTTTGCGGTACACGGGCCTCTGACTGCTGTGGCCTCTCCCGTTGCGGAGCACAGGCTCTGGACGCGCAGGCTCAGTGGCCATGGCTCACGGGCCCAGCCTCTCCGCGGCATGTGGGATCTTCCTGGACCAGGGCACGAACCCGTGTCACCTGCATCGGCAGGCGGACTCTCAATCACTGCCCCACCAGGGAAGCCCGCAAGACCACTTTTGATGTCTGCTGCTTGCTTCTTCTGGTCTTCACTTCATGGTACCATGTTTCTTCCTAGGTTTTATGACATTTTTCTTCTGTGATCTTCTCATTTGTCTTGGCACTTTATCTCTGGGGATTCTTTAAGGCCAAAGTTGGAAATGAATTTGTGCAGGGAAGATCTGCACTTGCTCTTTCTGGTTGAGTTACTTGGTTGTACTACCAACTTGGGATCCTTTTATATTGAAATACTCTATTTTATGGTTTAAAATTTGGGGGAGCCACATATGTGGTATGAATTCAGGTAGAAAGCCCTCCTGTGATGGACCTAGTTGTGCTTCCAAATTCTTAGGGAAGTTTTTTTCTTTCTTTCTGTCCTCCCGGCATCAACATTAAGATAGGAAAATGTCCTTGAAATAACACCCCTCTTTGGGACAGGGTTTATTTTTTTTTAATTTGTCTTTACACTGAGGATGTAGCCCTTTGTGTTTTCAGCTTTATGTAAGGATTCTCCTAGCAGGTTCCCCACTTTGGGCAATCCCTGAGCTTCATCTCAGAGTTGAGATTCAGGGTCTCCAGAGTCTGACAGAAACTTTCAGGGTGAAAGCTGGCTTTGGAACTTGCTTAATTACCAGGGTTTCTGCTTTCACTTACTTTTGGGGATCTGAAAAATCCCTCCCTTTTGTGCAAGCTCAGTGATATATTTTAAAAGACATTTAAAAATATTTTATCAAGAGTTTTAGCTATCTTAGCTGAGATTGTCATTCAGGGTATCTGTATCAGGATGCTCCAAAGAAAGAGATTATATTATATTACAATATAAATTATGTATCTATATCTGTAGAGAGACTCTAAGTATTGGCCCATGAGATTGTGGGGGCTGGCAAATCTAAAATCCACAGGGCTGACTGATAGGCTGGATTTTCCAGCAAGAGCTGATGTTACAGTTTTGAGTCCAAAGGCAGGTCTGGATGCAGAATTCCTTCATCTTCAGGGCACCTGTCTTTTCTCTTAAGGCCTTCAGCTGAGTGGATGAGGCTCACCTACATCACGGAGAGTAAACTGCTTTACTTAAAAATCTACTTTAACCACACTGCTATGAAATACTTTCATAGCAATACCTAGACTAGTGTTTGACCAAACACTGGGCACCATAGCCTAGCCAAGTTGACACGTAAAACTAACCTTTGCAGCATCTAACCCACCAAAGTGCTGGAAACAGAAGCCAGTGCTATAATTTCTGGTGATGAAATGATAGCCACAATCATGGAGCACAATACAGTAATGTCATTCTTGGAGGCTTCAATGAAAATAGGTCTAAGGAGACACTGAGCATCCTCTTAGGAGGCTGATGGACTATTCTGTTTTCACAGTCTAGTGCTTACTACAGGCCTATAGTGCTTACTATGAGAACTGTATGTTGTGGGAAATGTGTTCTTCATATAAAATTACAGGAAAAGGAAGACACACTTAATTGCCTTAAGTTCTAGGCCATAATGATGCAAGCTATCCTGGAAAGCTATATTATTGATATTTACTCAAACTTGCCAAAATTCAATATGTATTTTATACTAAAAATATAAAGCAAGCTAGACTGAGGAGAGTAACTGTTACATTGCAGGGGAATCAGAATAATGGTCATACCCATTTTAGACTCTAAAGGGTGTTTTCAGGTGATTAAAAACATATATATATGTATATATATATATATTTTTTGGCAGTACGCGGGCCTCTCACTTTTGTGGCCTCTCCCGTTGGGGGGCACTGGCTCCGGACGTGCAGGTTCAGCAGCCATGGCTCACGGGCCCAGCCGCTCCGCGGCATGTGGGATCTTCCGGACCAGGGCACGAACCCATGTCCCCTGCATCGGCAGGCGGACTCTCAACCACTGCGCCACCAGGGAAGCCCTACTTTTTCTTTTTTAAAAAAGATATTCATGATTTCTTAGAAGCCTAGAAAGAGATGACCATAGAAATGCAAAAATCCACAAATTACCTAGCTATCCACAAAGAGAATGTTGACATTTTCTTCACAGTGAATATCAGTAGGCTCACTTACAATGCTTTTCAGGTTTGGAAAAGTTTTTTTTTATTGTTGTTGTTCTATTTGAGGATTTTGGGGAATGCCTCTAGCAGTAGGTATGGGGGACTAGTGTCAGCAGTCAGTAGGAAAGGAGGCAAGAGAATCCTATGCCCTCCATGTTCCTCTTTCTTGATCTTTCTCTCTTTTTTCTTTCTCCCTGTGACTAAAAATCAAGCCATGCCTCAGCATGAAGTATTACTGCTTAAAACAGAACAGTGAAAGTCTAAACAAGGAATTTCAAAATATATGCCTAGTCAAAAGACTGGAAGAAAATATAAATAGTTGTTGTCTGGATGGTGGAATTATCGATTATATTCTTCTTTATATTCTTCTGCGTAAACACAAACAACGTTTTACTCAGAACATAATTTATCTTTAAATTCATTGTACAGAGCAAGAACCTAAAATATCTTGAGGAATTTTTATTTTAAACACAAATGGGTTTTCCTTATACACAGTATATAAGACTAAGCTTTTCCACTGTATAAAACTGTATTCAAATAAGATATTACAGTGTCAAAAAATTTGTTTTCACGCTAGCAGAATTAAAACTCCCCAAATGGTAACACATTAAGATCATTTGATACATTTGTGTGGTAAGTATCAATATTTTAGATTAATTCTTCCAGAATTTATGACTTTTTTATTAGCAGATTTAAAAAATCTGCTTTGCTAAAACTAAAATATTTTTCCAGCTTCTAATTTAATCTGGCATTTTGTTTGTGAAATATACAGCTTGAAAAGCTGCAGTCTCTAACATTTGTTACCTTTCAAATCCCTATGGTTTATATACAGTTTAATAATAGTTAGAGCTCTTAGAATTCCAAATCAGAAGGGAAGTTCATTTGTAAAAGCTGTGATTCTTTGAACTGCATAATCATGGAGAGGCCAGAAAGATCCGTTTAGGCAGAGGCTCAAGGTAGTTCCTTCTGGGGAGTAATCATATAAAACAGGAAATGTGTAAATCTGTGAACACAGATACATTCATAATTTTCTCTGCAGAGGGTAAGTACTGACTGAGCTAGAGAGAAATTACTATTAGTGGTAAGACCTCCTAGTACTTAACTGGATTTTCTTGAAAAGGAAAAAAGAATATTAAAAGGTTAGGTAATAAAAAAAAGTTCTGCATTCCATTGTTCTTCTCTGGAGGGTTATAAGGATGGTGCTCAGTGACCTCTCTGAAATGTCACAAAGAGCAGTGGCATCTGGATTAGGAGAGAAATTAACATGCAGAAGAGACTTCAAAGGCCCTTACACAGATCCAAAAGATTCTTTAATGTATATGTATACATAGATTGCATGTATACTGAATTAAGTTATACAAAATATCTCAAGATAAATATATAGCCTCCTTGTTTGGGGATGGATATAAAAAGTGATGCTGGACCACCTGTAGTTCTTAATGTTAAACCTATCTTTTGTTTAGAGAAGCAAATTCAGAATCAAGACTTTAGAATTTCAGAATCAAGGCTTTGTTACTTTGGTGAGTAACATTAATATACTACTAAAGATTGATGTGATCAAAGAGAAGGGAAGGAGAGTGGAGAGGAATAAAATGAAGGCACAAAATAGGAAGAGAGAAGAGAAAGGAAGAGAGGAGTCAGAAAGGGTGAATTGAATGAGGGGATTAAATTGGGGGGAATGAGGAATAATCCATCTCCACAGGGCCCCTCTGCCCATGGACTTTTAAAACAGAGAACCCCGTCCATAAACAAGATGTAACCTTTCAGCAGAGAAAACATCCAACTTACTTGATAGGAAGTTTCTTCACACTGGGAGGAAATCTTCCCCCTTGTGGGTGGGTCTTGCTGGTAATGAGAATAAAGGAAAAGGAACTGACACTAGGAATGGTGTGCAAGGGTGAGGTTGTCATCCATTATTTCTGGCCCAGTTTGGTGACAGCTAACTCTGTTACTGCCTGGCATCAGAAGACTTTCTTATTCTTTGCTACTATCTGTTCTCTCTCTTTTTTTGTGGGGTAAGGTGAGGGGCAGTTAAGGGTTGCTGTGAACACACAGAATTCTGACAGAGATTTTCTAATCTCTCCAGCAAATCACTTACTTGTTTATCTCTTCCCCACTTTTCCCTGGCCATTGTATTTTTCTCACAAGAGCAAACAAGATTAATGAAGCATATTGATCTAATGGAAACTTGTGAACATATAAATGATCAAAATCTGGATTGAAACCTGGAAGAATGCACTTAAAAATCATGCACTTTCCATTTTCCCTATGCTTGTCCTTTCTCATAATATTTGATGTCCCAGCTAGGGAAATGTTTTGCTGCTTGTCCATTGTTTGTCCATGTGTTGTATGATGGAGGGGGCTGGCGTGTTGTAGCAGCAGGAAAAAGAGCACCTTGTCCTGGACTTTCCTTTCAAAATCCCATTAACAAGTTATGTGATGCAAGATAAATCACTTACCTAAGCTTTTCCCTGTGTGAGATGGGAGGACCAAAGTTTCGCCTCCAGCACACCCTTACCTACCCTCAAACAATGGTTGACTCAATCTGTATCCTATGAGTATATGTTAAACTTCAAGTAAAGTGAAAAATATTTCACTCAAATAAGGTGCATGTTATAACTTGATTAGTGGGGAGGGTGGGGGATGAGGGAGACAATTTAAAAACTTAGAGGCTGAAAGCTGACCTAAAGTTAACTTAAGGAGTTTGGTATTTTAAGCTTAATGGAGTATATGAAAAAATAGTAGAGGGCTTCCCTGGTGGCGCAGTGGTTGAGAGTCCACCTGCCGATGCAGGGGACATGGGTTCGTGCCCCGGTCCAGGAAGATCCCACATGCCGCGGAGCGGCTGGGCCCATGAGCCATGGCCGCTGAGCCTGCGCGTCTGGAGCCTGTGCTCCGCAATGGAAGAGGCCACAACAGTGAGAGGCCCGCGTACCGCAAAAAAAACACAACCCAACAAAACAAACAAAACAAACGAACAAAAAATAGTAGAAGTTTAGAAAAATGTTTCAGACTAGATCATTTATAGAAATTCAATCTATTATATTTTTGTAATTTTTTTCATGTACTTGTAGACTGTTATAAAATCCTATGATTGCTGAATCTGAATTTCCAATTATTTTTGTTTCAGAATCTGAAAATTGCTAATCCCTTCTTCAATTTTATAAGAGCAAATATATATTTAAACAATAATCACTCAAAAAAAAAAAAAACAATAATCACTCAAGAATTGCTCATGCCAGGTGGTAAGAAATTTCTACGCCTTGTGATGAGTGGGCATAAGGTCCCCAAATACAATAATAGTAATAATACTTAAAACAATACAGCAATGACTACCTCTTGTTGACTCTTATTATGTCCCAGGAACTTTGCAGAGTTTAAATGAGCTCCCTTAACTCATTTAATCCTCACATTCATCCTAGAAGGTTGTTACTGCTCTAGCCCCATTTTGCAGATGAGTAAACAGAGGCCTATTTTAGGAACTAAGCCAAGAATTGTTCATAAGAAAATGCACCAAGATCCATTCACTCACATAGTCTGTAATGTGTATAGTCCAGCTGGATGTGCTGGCACCAAGACACAGGCAGGGACACTGCTTTCATGAAGTTTACAGTCTTCTGGGGGATAGAATCTTCACTCATTTTTGCTTAAATGACCACAAAAATGAAGCTCTAATTAGATAAAAAATAGTCTTTCTTTTTAACAAATTGGTCATACGTATTTTTGAAACTTTCTGTTTCTATGGATTTGCCAATTCTGGACATGTCATATAAGTGAAATCATACACTACGTGGCCTTTTGTGTCTAGCTTCTTTCACTTAGCATAATGTTTTCAAGATTCATCTTGTTATAGCATGCATCAGTACTTTATTTCTTTTTATTACCAAATAATATTCTATGTATGAACATGCCACATTTTATTAACCATTCATTAGTTGATAGACATTTGTATAGTTTCTCCCATTTGGCTATTATGAATAATGCTGCTATGAACATTCCTGTATACTTTTTGTGAGGATGTTATGTTTTCAGTTCTCTTGAACATATATCTAGGAGTAGAATTGCTGGGTTATATGGTAACTCTATGTTTAACTTTTGGGGGAAACTGACAAACTGTTTTCCAAAGTGGCTGCATTATTTTATATTTTCATCAGCAATGCACATCATCACTAACACTTGTTATTGCCCATCTTTTTGATTATAGCCATTCTAGTGGGTGTGAAGCGGTATCTCATTGTGGTGTTAATTTGCATTTCCCTTATGACGAAAGGTGTTGAGGAGGCATTTATTTTTTTTTCTTTTATTTTTTAAATTCTATTTATTTTTGGCTGTATTGGGTCTTCGTTGCTGCGTGCAGGCTTTCTCTAGTTGTGGTGAGTGGGGGCTACTCTTCGTTGCGGTGCGCAGGCTTCTTATTGCAGTGGCTTCTCTTGTTGCAGAGCACTGGCTCTAGGGCATGCAGGGTTCAGTAGTTGCAGCACACAGGCTCAGTAGTTGTGGCACTCAGGCCCTAGAGCATGTGGGCTCAGAGTTGTGGCTCGTGGGCTCTAGAGCGCAGGCTCAGTAGTTGTGGCTCACGGGCTTAGTTGCTCCACAGCATGTGGGGTCTTCCCAGACCAGGGATCGAACCCGTGTCCCCTGCATTGGCAGGCAGATTCTTAACCACTGTGCCACCAAGGAAGCCCAAGGAGGCATTTATTTTTATGATTTAAAACAATTTTGATTAGAAGAGTACAACAGAACTACTTGAGGAGCTTTTACAGGATACTACCTGGCCTTCATGCCACTTAAAGTGGTGAAAATATTTACCAGGATGGTCTATTAATATTTGGAATATAATAGAAAACCAATTCAAAATGGCTTAAACTATGTGGAAAATTATCATTTCGTATAACAAGAAGTATAAGGTCAGAGGATTACAGAGTTGTTTAATACAACCACTCAATACTATCATGGAGATCCAACTTCCTTCCTATTTCCTATTGTGTCACCCTAGGATGCCCATGATGTCTGCACTCTTTGTAGTAGCAAGATGACTGCCAGAATTCTGGGCAATCCATCTGAACCTGAAAATGTCCAGTGGAAGAGAAATCTTTCTCAGAAACTTTTAGCTGTCTTTTCTTACATCTCATTGGCCTAGAACTGTATCACATGCCCAAATCTAAACCAATCACAGACAAAAGAAATGGGAATTCCATGTATACAGTTTAGTTGAATTGAGATTTACTACCTTCCTAAATGGGAATTAAATGGGAGTTCTGCTAATAGGGAAGAAGGGAGAAATGGATGGTGGACTGGCAACAATAACAATGTCTCTGTTATGTAGCTACAGGCTACATTACGATGATGAAAAATATTAGGCTGAATCTTGAAATTGCTGCTATTGTACTTGACACACACTAATTGCATAGGTTCAGCCTAATAATTTCCAATGCCATTTTGACAGATTGGGTTGAGGACTGAGGAGAGAATAATACTGGCTCCAGGTTTTAGTCCAGTCACTTAAAATAGTAGCTCATAAACTATGAATCACTTAAATTGATTGATACAAGTAAATCAGACTCTTGTGAGCAGGAAGAATTTGTGTAATACAATATTTTATTTGGGAATTCCCTGGCGGTCCAGTGGTTAGGATTCAGCACTTTCAGTGCTGTGGGCCCAGGTTCAATCCCTGGTCGGGGAACTAAGATCCCACAAGCAGCACCACACGGCCAAAACAAACAGAAAAAGCCAACAAAAAAAGATTTTATTTGACTTCTTTATCTGTTTCTTGGCACATCTCAAATGTTAGGAAATATTTCTACAATTCTGAGGCCCAAAGCATATGTCCCGATGCATGTGCTGATGAAGCCTGTGAATGTTTTACTTACACAGACGTAACAGTTTGTTGAAATTTAATTTTAAACAATTAAATCACAGAATGCATTATTCTGTATTTTTTAAAATTAATTAATTAATTAATTTTTGGCTGTGTTGGGTCTTCACTGCTGTGCAGGCTTTCTCTACTTGCGGCATGTGGGGGCTACTCTTCATTGCGGTGCTCGAGCTTCTCACTGCAGTGGCTTCTCTTGTTGCTGAGCATGGGTTCTAGAGTGCAGGCTCAGTAGTTGTGGCACACGGCTTAACTGCTCCGCGGCATGTGGGATCTTCCCGGACCAGGGCTCGAACCCAATGTCCCCTGCATTGGCAGGCAGATTCTTAACCACTGCGCCACCAGGGAAGTCCCCATTATTCTGTTTTCATTAAGAAATATTTAAATATTTCAAAGAGAAAGTGACTGTGTACCTTCCATCTTAGGGTTCTTTTAATCTAGGCAGACTTTGAGAAGTCTAAAATAAGCTATTTAGTATATGGAAATGAATAGGACACTTTTATGACTAGGCTACCCTTGAATTGTGCAGAGCTATGCACAGAGCAGACTGGAAAATAGCAACCCTTCTCTTAATTTTTAAATTATGTATTTATTTTTTGAATAGATAATATATTCACACAGTACAAATTCAAAAGATATAAAAGTTATAGAGAAGTCTCCCTCCCACAGCTGTTCCTCAGCCACTCAGGTCTCTTCTCCCAAGATAACTGCCACCAGAAGAAAATGTTTATGAATATTCAAACCATGCCTTTCTCTACAAATGGTAGCATACTTTACACCACTGTTCTGCTCCATTTTGTTGTTGCTGTTTGTTTTTTATCTAACGGGCTATTTTGAAGACCATTCCAAAATGGCATGTAATGAGCATCCTCATCTATTTTTTATGGCTGTGTAATATTCCACTCAATGGATGTACTGTATTTCTTTAACCAGTCCCCTATTAATGGACATTTAGATAGCTTTCAATCTATTATGAACAGTGCTGCAAAGAATAACTTTATACATATGTCATTTTGTGCAAGTATACCTCTAGGGAAACTTTCTAAAGAGGAATTGCTGCATCAAAGAATGTTTATGTTTTTGTAATTTTTATAAATAATGCCAAATGTTCTTTTGTTAAAGGAACAAAGCGAAGAATACAAATATGAACGGTATAAAAATTTGGGGATACATAGGATAAAGAATGGAAAGACATGATTAAAATATTGACAGTATTTAAAGTCTTTATACTTTTCTACAATTAGCTCTGGGTCTGTTTGTAATCAGAAAACAATACTAAAGTCACAGTACTGTTGTCCTTGGGTTAGGAATCTCATTCCCTTTCAGCAAAGCCCTCCTTTAAAGGAGGCTTCATCTCAGTTCCATTTTAGGCTGAGCATCTACTCTTCCCTCAGTGTCTCCTCTGTTTAGCCACAGATACCAAGGAGCTGGGGCAGAAACTATAACACATCTGCATAGTCTGTCAAATCTACCAAAATGAAAATTCCAACAGGAATATGTCTTACATTTTAAAAAATTGTTCTGTCTTATCAATTTCACTGATCGCAGTGGGGTTTCACTAACTTTCTGGCTTTTCTACCATGGTGGTTTCTGTTTTTCACTAAGACCATTAAAATATTTCTGAACCCCCAAAGGCCACTCCATCCAGATAAAGACCTGCTCACTTGCTAATAGTCTTTGGGTCCCCTTGGCATCTCATACCCAACATGGGCAAGGGCACTAAATTCGAAGCATTTCCTCCAGGAGCTGACTCAGATATCTGAGCTCGGCCCAGTGCTGCACTCACTCTGCCTAAAGCCTGATAGCTGTTGCAGTTGCAATGTTCTCTCTAAACTCCCGCTCCTTTTGTTGACTTGTAGAGGCTTACATTCCAAAAAAAGGTAATTTGAAAGTGCTGCTGAATTTAGATGCATTTTGCTAATTTGTTTTTATTATGCATAGAAATATTGGTATAAAAGGTGTTTCAATTATTTTCTAAGGGAGGGACCTATGCATTCTCTGCAGCCACAAAGCTTTTAAATGGAGTTATTTTTCTCAGCCTATAATTGTTCTCCCTTTTAAGTATCCCAGCAGAAAAAGTAAGTTTACTGCTCCTCGCACAATGGGCCTCTTCACTTTTTAGGTTTGGGAGACCTGGGTGACCTACGAAAGTTAATTAGAAGGTTAACAAAGGCGAAGACAGAGTCGAATCCATCGCCTCTCCTTCAGCCAAAGATGTCATCCATTAATTAGGGAAATCGTTAAGGTGGCCTTTATAGAATCCATAGAAAATCTGCTGTTGGCGGTCGACAGTTTTGATCAGATTTTCCTCTCCCCAATAATGCTATCCTTAATAGTACGAAAAGCAGAGGGTTGGGGTGGGAGAGGGGAGAGGAGGGGGTGGGAAGGATGTGTTTCAGCAACAGTACAGTTAACCAGCCGCTGATTGTGACGGCTTTGATTCTCAGGCTGCCCCGCATACTTGCTCCATGATGTAATCCTTATTGAACCTGGAAGCCGAGGGAGCTCGAGGGAGGCGGGAGAAGCCGCTGCTCCCGCCTCGCAGCCACAGGAGGCTCTGGGAGTTAGGAGCTCTCCCCCGGGGTGGGCCGCGCAGCCAGACGCTCTGCCCGCAGCGCCGGCTCTGCTTCGGCACTGCGGCTCCAGCCGCCTAGAGGACGAGGGCAGCTCGGGCTGGTCGCGGCTGTTCGGTCCTGGTGGGTGCCCGCCCTTTTTTGGTTGAGGAGGAAGATTTCTCCCTGTCTCTCTCCCCTCCTGTTCTCTGCAACCAAAACACCAGCTCAACTAAAGAAAAACTTGTCTGAGTGGATCTTTGCCATCTTGAGAACCACAAAGGGAACAGAAAGCCTGGTGGTTGCATAGTTGCGACCTCTCTGCCATCCCGTTTCTTGTCTACTCTCATATTTAAACCTAGAATTTGTAACTTAGATAGTAGAGCCTTCAGGGTTTCCATTCTGGTATTATGTATTTAAAATGGTGTTAATTCTGAATAAGAAATGCCTTTATTTTTTAATGTGGAACTTATTTTTACACCACTTAAACCATTTTTAAGTGTACAGTTCAGTGGCATTAAGTACATTCACATTGTTGTGCAACTATCACCATTATCCATCTTCCCAAACCGAAACTGTCTACACTGTGAGACTTATTTCTGAAACTACATTGCAGGGTTGGTCCCATGGTTTTCCAAGCTATCAGTAAACTCTTAAGGAATTAGTATCTTTTAAGGTGTTAGTAATTTTTGCATAGTTCTCCTTCAATGGCAAAAGCGGGAACAATACAATGTGGCCCTTGTTCACCATGCAAAAGATTTCTATGTACCTTTGCCTCTCGTTGGATTGATATTGAGCAAATACTGTACTAATACTGTACAAATTGATATTGAGCAAAAACCTTACCCAGAAAGTACATTGCCATTTTGGTTTGCCTTATTACCCCATGGCAGAGTGGGTAAGAGTTGCTCAGAGAAGAGGGAAGTGTCACTCTCAGTTCTTAGCATCACTGTGGAAAGAACCAGAGCTACTATTCTATACATACAAAATTACCCAGGCCCTTGTCTCTTCCTCAGCAAGGTGGAGAGGAATTCCTTTCCTCTGTCATCCTCCTAGCTCCTCCCTCCTCCCCACCCCACAGGAGGCCAAACTCCATGGCTCAGACCAGGGCCTAGAACCCGCAGCTTCAAACCAGGCCCTGCCAGCAGCCCCTTTAGTCATCCTTCCTTTCCTGGCTGAGGGCACAGCCTTGGGGAAAAAGAGGGAGGATGAGTGCCCCCAGCTTTCCAGAAGAAAAAGTAGTAATTATCAAAAAATCAGCTAAATGATTAAAAATGCATGGAATCAAAAATACATAAATTATGAGACACAAGCCATAGCTCTATATGTCACCAACACAAAAGTTTAAAATAAGACCCCACCATTCCCATCCAAAGGATCCCTATCTCCCCCCAAAGCTTTGTACCTTTGATTTCAGTTTTATCGTTACGTATACTTAGCATCTATGTTGTTATTGCTTCATATTTCTTTGCTGTTATAGCTAGCAGTGTATAAAGGACCCTCAACTAATTGAATTAAGAGACTCTTAGTGATTAGTTGATGGTGGCTCTGCACTGAGCCACACACATAAAGTGCTCCCATGTGGCTTCTCTGCTCCACCAAGTTTCCTTGCTGAGGTACTTCATCTGGCCAGCTTGACTGCATATTAGAGTCACCAGAGGAGTTTTGAAAATTTCTAAGATGCACCTCAGACCAATTACTTAAGGATTTCTGAGGGTGGGACTACAGAATGGTATGTTTTTAAAGCTCCCCAGGGGATTCCAATGCGTACTTATATACCTAAGGTGATTTATGGGGTTGAGAACTGTGATGGTTAATTTTATGTATCAACTTGAATGGGCCAAGGGATGCCCAGATATTTTGTCAAACATTATTCTGGATGTGTCTGTGAGGGTGTTTTGGAATGAAGTGAACATTTGAATCAGTAGACTGAGTAAAGCAGGTTGGCCTCCCTAATGTGGGTAGGGCTCATCCATCAGTTGAAGACCTGAATAGAACAAAAAGGCTGAGTAAGAGGGAACTCCTCCTGCTTGACTGCCTTTGAGCCAGGATATCAGTTTTTTCCTGCCTTTTTTTTTTTCCTGCCTTTGCACTTGAAATCAAACATTGGTTCTCCTTGGATCTTTTTTTTTTTTTAAATAGATTTATTTATTTATTTATTTAGGCTGCGTTGGGTCTTGTTGCTGCCCACGGGCTTTCTCTAGTTGCAGCGAGCGGGGGCTGCTCTTCTTGCAGTGCGTAGGCTTCTTATTGCGGTGGCTTCTCTTGTTGCAGAGCACGGGCTCTAGGCGCACGGGCTTCAGTAGTTGTGGCTCGCAGGCTCAGTAGTTGTGGCTCAGGGGCTCTTGAGTGCAGGCTCAGTAGTTGTGGCTCACAGGCTTAGTTGCTCTGCAGCATGTGGGATCCTCCCGGACCAGGGCTCAAACCCATGTCCCCTGCATTGGCAGGCGGATTCTTAACACCTGCACCACCAGGGAAGCCCTCTCCTTGGATCTTGAGCCCACCAGTCTTTGGACTAGAACTACAGTTGACTCTTGAACAATGCCAGGGTTGGGGAACTGACCCTCAATGCAGTAAAAAACCCAAGCATAACTTTACAGTCAGCCCTCTATCTGCAGTTCTGCATATGCAGATTCAACCAAACTCGGATGTGTAGTACTGTAGTATTTAGTGAAAAAAATCTGCATATAAGTGGACCTGTAAAGTTCAAACTGATGTTTTTCAAGGGTCAACTGTACATCACTTGCTCTCCTAGTTCTCAGGCCTTTGAACTTGGACTGTAGCTACACCATTAACTCTCCTGGGTCCAGCTTGCTGACTGCAGATCTTGGGACTTGTCAACCTCCATAATTGTGTGAGCCAATTCCTTATAACAAATCTATTTCTATATAGATATACATCCTATTGGTTCTGATTCTCCAGAGAACCCTGACAAATACAGATTTTGGTACCATGAAGTGGGGTGCTGCTGTAACGAATACCTAAAAATGTGGAAGCAGCTTTGGAACTGGAAAATAGGTGGAGGCTGGAGGAATTTTGAGGTGCATGCTAGAAAAAGTCTGTATTGCCATTAAGGGACTGGTGGTAGGAATATGGATGTTAAAGGTGATTCTGGTGAGACCTCAGAAAGAAAAAAGGAGAGCTGGAGAGAAAGCCTCCATGTTCTTAGAGAACACTTAAATGATCACTAGCAGAATGTCTGTAGAACTGTGAATGTTAAAGACTATTCTGGTGAGATCTCAAGTAAAAATGAGGAATAGGTTATTGGAAACTGGAAGAAAGGTGATCTTTATTATATAGTGGCTAAGAACTTGGCTGAACTGTGTTTTGTGATAGAACAAACTTGCCAGCAATGAAATTGGGTATTTAGCAAAGGAGACTTCTAAGCAAAGTACTGAAGGTGTGGCTTTAGTCTTCCTTACTGCTTTTAATAAAATACAAGAGGAGAGAGATGAGTTGAAGAAGGAAACAAAAAGGACCTGGAACTTAAAAGACTGGAAAATTCTCAGCTATCCATACTGCAAAAACTGAGGAGGATGTTCTGAGAACATTAAGGGTGTGGGTGGCTGAACAACCCTTTAATAAGGAGATTAAGTGTGAACCACGGATCTAATCAGCCATCTCAGCAGAAGCCAGAAATAGAGATTATACCACCAGAAACACTGCCAGCTTTGAGAAAATGGGACGGAATGAAGGAAGGATGCTAACATGGGTTATCCTTCAAGGAAAGAGAATGACCTGAAGGTGATTCAGAGGGCTGCCTAACACAGGCTCAGGGGGCAAGGCTGTTTCCTCCCTGGTTTCAGAGGGTGGGGCTCTTGAAGAAAGCCATGGTGGGGGCCCTTAGCAGTGGCCCTGGAGGGCAGTGCATCAAACCAAAGAGGATTATTCCCAAGCCTTTAAGATCTAATGGAATTTGCCTTGCTAGGTTTTAGACTTGCTTGGGACCCGTCATACTTTCCTTCTTTCCTGTCTCTTCCTTTTGGAACAAGAATGTCTGTTCTATGCCTGCTGCACTTTGAAATCATATAACTTGTCTGGTTTCACCGGTTTACATCTGGAGAGGAATTTTGCCTTAGGATGCATTTCACCCATATCTGATTTAGATGCTACTTAGATGAGACTCTGGACTTTATACTTTAGAGTTGATGCTGGAATAAGTTAAAACTTTGGGGGTTGTTGGGATGGAGTACATGTATTTGCATGTGAAAAGGACATGAATTTTGGGGGGCCCGGGGTGGAATGTTATGGACTGAATGTGCCCTCCAATTTATATGTTGAAGTCCTAACCCCCCACTGTGACTATATTTGGAGATAGGGCTTATTGGGGGGTGATAAGGGTTTAATGAGGCCATAAGGGTGGGGCCCTAATCAATAGGGCTGGCACTCTTATAAGAAGAGGAAGAGACACCGGAGCCCTCTCTTCCTCATGTGAGGACACAGAGAGAAGGTAGCCATCTGTAAGCTAGGAAGAGAGTTGTCACCAGAAACCAGATTGACCAGCACCTTGATCTTGGGCTTCCCAGCTTCCAGAACTATGAGAAAATAAATTTCTGTTGTTCAAGCTACACAATCTATAGTATTTTGTTATGGCAGCCTGAGTAGACTAATATAAGAACCATATAAAGGAGATACCAATCACTGACCCCACCCATATCCCTTTCTAAAATAATCTACCCTGACCTGGCCCCTGGGGTACATGCTCCCGTGTCCTCAGCTTATTGGCCAGGGTGAGCACCTGACCCAGGAGATAGGCCCCTGAAACATTTCAGGCATAAACCCCACAGATTAGAGTTTCATTTAAGTTCATAAGATCTTTTGAATTGTTATTTCTCTAGGGATAACATGTCAGAGTGAGTTAACTTAACACCTTAATACCTACCTGAAAAGCTTGTTGTAACAGTAATTTTGAAACTTGAGGCACTTTCCAAAAAGGACAGGCTTAAAAGGGTAGCAGTTAGGATCTTTCAGAAGCAAAGGTCAGAATGGGAGTGTGGGACACCTATGGGGGAAGTAGCTAAGAAGTAGGTGAGGGTGGGGAGATTGAAGGACACAAGAGAAACGTGCTTTGCACTGCAGTTTTCCCTGGGACTTCTGATCATACAGATTCTTCACCCTTCCCCTCCAATTAATCTTGAAGGTGGCCTTTGTCATAATTGTCCTAATCAAAGCAAATTTAATTGTAAGGATTAAAGACCCATTCAAACTTACTTATGTATTAGGGGAGGGTGGATGGATACAGTGGGGAGTATAGCTGGACTTCTTGGGAAACTACAGCTATTTCCTCCTCCCTCCCCCACCCCCGCTCCCTCCCACCAGGCCCTGTGGCTTCTTTTGTTAGTTCACTTGGGCAGGTCTACCCAACCTCTCTGTACAATAGCTCTCTCAGCCACCTCAAGGTGGGATGGGCCTGGCAGGGGTTGTAAGTCATCAAGCATCTATTGAGGAAATTCATGCTGAAAATTTCTGTTCAGATTGTTAGAAATGTCCAAAAATACCTTATTTTTTCTATTTTAAATCCTAAATAATTAGATTTAAATTTGGACTAATGGGCATACTGAGGAGTGAAGTATTCTGACTCATTTTCTGATAAAACCTTTGTGTTAATCCCAAAATACTTTTATTAAAAACAACTCCACTGTTAAGTGTTTCTAAAATGTTTACTTTACTCCCTTTTTAAGACAGTGACAGTATTGCTCTCTCTTGGTGACATGTGAATCATAAGTTTTAATAGCATTTCCCATGGAAGAGATCCCAGGGAGAAGTGGAAACAGTACTGGGTTCAGGGAGTTGGAACACCTCCTTTATCCCAGCTGTATGATAAGAGGAACCTCAGGCATGTCACTGAGCCTCTCTAAGCCCTGCTTTCCTCATATGAGAAAGAGGAAATGAAGGTGTAATACCTGTTTTTTCTTTTTATCTTGGTGGTAATCACTTTAAATTTATATGTGAAATTAATTTAAAAATTGAAAGCTTAAGTTATTAGCTCACTCTCTGGTATATAGGACTTGCTCTATAAATGTTTGTTGAATGACTTCTATGGTACAAAAGGTCTCCATATACAAGGATAGGAAATTGGGCTGAATCTGGGCAAATTCTAGATCATATTCTGAAAAATTGAGGTTAGTGGGTTTTTTTGGATACCAAATTCCTCATAGGAGCTAGTTATGTTAGCTTCTTTTTTTACAAAGTGAGATGAAGGAAAACAAACATGTAAATTGAGGGTCCATTCATTGAATACAGGTTTAACTGAGTTGCTACTGTACAAGAAAGTCATTAATAGTGTATTCATTTTTTTTAGCTTATTCAACAAATACTTACCAAGGACACTGGGACATGTTGTTGAACAGAAACAGACATGATCCTTGTCCTCATGGAGCTGACAGTCTGGTACTTGAAACACCCTCACCCATCAAAAAGGCACTAACGATATACTCCACCTCCCCTGACCTGTTTTCTCAGTTCCTGCAAAAGTCCCTTTTGACCAGGGCCTAGAATGAGTTGAGGGAAGCAGAACAAACACCAAGGTCCAGCAGTTCAGAAGAGAGCTGGGGCCTGAACATAAATCCCACATAACACTTTTTAGATCACTGTCCTTGGCTGATGTGGGGGAGAAGTTTTTTTTTCACCAAGGCTGGAACACGCTCAGTGACTGTATATGTAACAGTACCCAAATGCCATGTCTTGGCTTTATTTCAGTCTGACAATAGCTAACACTTTTTGAGAGTCTATCCAGGGTCAGGCACTGTGCTGGACACTTTCCATGTTTTGTCTTTAATCTTCACACCAACCTTGCAAGATAGATACTTTCCTCATCCTCAGTTTGCTTATGAGGAGACTGCAGCTGGAGAGGACACAGCCAAGGTCACAATAGATGGTTACAACAGAATTAAACCTGTTCTATCCTACTTGAGTACATACCCTCTTGCCAAACCATGCAGGGTCTTCACTATTTTCTAAACAGAACAGTGGGAACCCTGCGTTTCTATCCCTTGCCACAATGGGGGGAAAATACACGTCTTTCAATATAATAAATGATAGTGATAACAACAGCTAATATTAATTGAACAATTACTATGTGCCAGATACTATTCTAATCTAGTTATATGTATGAATTCATTTAATCCTCATAAACCTATGAAGCAGTTACTCTTTTTATTTAACATTATTTATCTATTATTTTATAGATGAGGAATTGAGACACAGAGAGATTAAGCAATTTGTCCAAGGTGACTCAGCTGGTATATGGCACAAGCAGAGTTTAGACCCAAGTTGCCTCGGTCCAGAGCTTAAAATTTGTCATTTCATCCAAAAGAAATGCATTATTTTCAGTGCCTGTCACAGTTTTCTTAGTTGCTGAAATAAAGATCACTAGCACAGGAGGGACCCTTCTGTTCTCACCCCCCACCCCCATAAGCAGAAGACCCAATTCCATTCATAGTTTGATGGAACATTTCCCTCTATCATTGTGCAGTGTGCAACCTATACAATCAAATGCAACATCTCTGAATTCCATCCACTATGGAATGGCACATGACAAAAAATATGTACCACGTATTCTAAATCTGTACTTACTAATTTAGTCTTTTTCCCCCAATGCATAATATTTCCCATAGACAAGAAAGTTCTCTCAAAGAGTTAACAGCACTCCTTGAGAGGAGGAATTGGAGAAACCCAGAGCATTTTCTTTAGTAGCTCAGGCAAGTGACTAAAAAGTCAAAAATTAATTTTTTAAGATATCAGGTTTTGGATCTTCATTCTCACTGACTGGCTATTTGGGTAAATTGGGCAGTGGCATCACTGATTGTGCAGCAACCTCAGTGGCCCAGCTAGGGGCAATGCAGAGCCAGAAGGCAGCAGAAAAGCGATGGGGCATGGGGCTGCTGGATTCTAACTTCAGTCCACTAAAAATACTCTCCCTCTTTCTGTATCACAGAAACACACATGAGAGATTTCTGAAGCAGGCTGATGCCCTCAGACATAAACCTAGTTTGTGGCTATGAACCATTAAGGATGCTTGATAACTACTAATTAAATGAATTAGGAGCACAATATATAATTACTAATGTTCTACTTTCCCCCTGTCTTTGCTGCACCACAGGAAAAAGTTTCCACGGCAATTGGTTTGTATAAGCAAAGACCAAAATTAAATTAAGAGGTCACATACCAGTAGCAAAGACAAAACCAGGGAAACATTTTCTAATCAGAAACTGCAAAGAAATTGGGGCTTTTATATAATAGAGAAATTAAAATTTGGATAGTGGTATTCTTTCAACCAACTTCTCACAAATATTTCCTGGAACAGGCCCAAGGATTGAATCCTCATTTAGCCTATTCTTTTTTCAGATATAATTGAATTCACTTGTTTCGGTTTCTGCCTCCCCACCTTCTATCCAGGGGTAAGGGCAGCGCTACTCTGCTCTCATGCGGCACAGGCGCAGTCATAAACCACGTTTGGACGTCTCTTCTCCAGGTATCGGAGGCTCTTAGTCCTTTCTCCCACAGCTCCTATCTTCTCCTACCCCAGGGAAATTCTTCTATACACTCCCCTCCCCGGTGATGCTCAGTAACCTGCCCCCTCCACTGCCTTGCACTCCCCAGCCCCAAAAGTTATCCTATGAAAATGAACAACTCCATCAGCTGGGGAGGAGATCATCTGAAAAATATCCTCTAAGAGGAATCTGGTGCAGGAAAATACAAATAAAGGTCTAGAATCTTTGACTGAAATCACTTACGGTTGCGAGAGCCGACTCTAAGCTGAAGCAACATGCATTCCTTGTGGCTGAGGGATGCATGCATCAGTAGAAGGAGGAAAGATAGCTTTTGTTGTTGTTTGGGGCCCATGGGAGAGGATTTAGCAGCACACACATCAGGTTGGAGTGAAAAGTCTCTAAAGACATACTCGTTCCCACAGCAGGCCTCTGGTTTGGCATCTACTTAGCCCCTAGACTCGAAAGCCATCTCCACGGGGAGGGGGAGGACGTGACTAGTCAAACGATTCCCATCACCCGCCTAGATGCCCCCTCATGCTCCTGGAGTTCTCCCTGGCAGGTTGGCTGGCTGACTTTGCTTCAGAGTTTTACAAATATTAGCTTCTAATCCTGCTCCTTGAGATTTAAAAAATGTTCAAATGAAGGCACAACAGGGAAAGGTAAGAAGCCCATGTCTCTCTCCTCTCTGCTCTTGAAAGGAAGTTAAGAAGTAGTTTTTAAAAAGAAATTTGATTTGGATATAGAAACTTAAACAAAAAACTCCCTTTCCTCTTTGAGGATTCTTTTCCATGTCTCTCAGAGGCTAAGGTGCTTTTGGAACATGAATACACACGCGCACGTGCACACACACACACACACACACACACACACACGCAAGCATGCTCATTCCAGCCACCGCAGTCTCTGCTCTCTTACTCACATTTCATCCCCAAGGACGTGCAGGCCTCCAGGAAAAGAACCACAGTCACTGGGCAGTAGAGTTTGGTGAGCAGCCAGGGGGCTGGTGGGCCCCGTCTGTTCCTGCCATGAGTGGTTCTTTAGCCTGGTTTAGCAGGAATCAGAGTCTGTGTGATTTCTGCATGATGTCCCAGCATCTAGTTGTCCTGTCTCCAAGTGCAGCCTTCTACGTGCAACAAGGGAATGTGGGCTTCTTTGAAACAGGCTTCTTAGAGCAAGAGCAGAGGGAGCCAAGTGTGAAGGGTGTCAGCAGTGGTGACACGCCCTGGGGGAAGATGTGGGACCAGCTGGGCTCTGAGCCAAGAGCAAGAGAAGGGAAGGCTGCTGTGAATCAGAGGAGTTCTTCCAGGATCCTGATTGCTCCTGGACCATCTTTTGTCATTTTAAAGTGGTGCGTTCACCACTGGTCTTACCTTGGCCCCAGGGGAGTGTGCTAATTTTCATTCATTAACATATTACTTTGCAATCAAGTCATTCTCATACAAATGGTGCTTAGTCCTCATAATCCATGAATTAAGTGGCACTGGCCCCATCTTATTAACGAAGAAACCAAGGCTTCAGAGCGGTTTAAGTCATGTGTTCCCCAAGGTAAGGCTGTTAGTACTGGCAAAGACAAGAAGTCTCCATCTTTGTCCTGATTCTAAGTTCTTTCCCTTACACACCTTTAGTCAATAGACAAGTGTGTACTGTATCCCTAGCAAGGAACTAGTGTCAATTAGGTTAAGAATTCAAAGACATCGTGGCTTGGTTCCTGCCATCCTGGCACTTACAACCTGGTTAGCCAGATTAAGAGATAAGGAAGGTCTGGATGGTATGCATTTAATGAGTTACTGGTTCATTTATGCACTAACCAAATGGTTTTTGAGCATTATGTACCAGACGCTGGGACAGTAGTAGAGGGACACAAAGATGAAAAGGACCCAGTCTCTATTCTCAAGAAGTTCAGTCTAGGCAAGGGACTTTCACTTTTCAGAGCTGTTCAATGGCTTCCCATTGCTTCCAGGGTAAAATCCCAATCCTTGACGTGGCCCACAAGGCTGTTAGGAGATCTGACCTTTGCTCCTCTCTCCAGCCTCACTCTGCTCCAGCTACACTGGGCTTCATCAAGTTCCTCAGTCAGGCTAAACCTCCCTCCTTCCCTTGGGAGTCTTTGCACCCTGGGATGGCTTCCCAGAAGTATGTTTTGAGCAGGGTCCTGAAGAATAGATAGGAGATTTCCAGGCAGAAAGTGATGGGGGCGGGGGGGGGGGGATTCCAGTTAGAGGAATTTGAGTGGGGAGGGGACTTAGTGAATAAGAGTAGCTGGGGAAAGTTTCATAGAAAAGGCAAATGTTCTGTGTATGTAACTGATATTCAATAACTACCTGTTGAACAGAGTTGGGGTGAGAAGGCTAGGGATGGGCAGAGTGTGGCAGGATGGGAGAGTAGGAGAGTGAGAGCAGGACCAAATAAGCAAAGCCTTAGAGTTGGGATTACCTGAGCACGATGTGGGGCAGAGGAACCATCTAAGAGGCAGGTTGGGGAGGTGGGGCGGTGAGGTGTGGGAGTGTAGATGCTTGGTGGGACGCGATGGGAGATCTGAACTCCAGTCACAGCTCAGCTACTTGCTTTGTGAGCTTGGACAAGTCACTTCTCTTTTCTTGGCCACAGAACTTGTGAGGAAGATGAAGTGAGTAGGTAATCTCTAAACATCTTCTTTCCAGGTGAAATGTGCTCTTTAACGTTAGGGTGGTGACAGAGAGTTGCAGAAGCCAGGAAAGATCCAGGACACTGGAAAATCAAAGGAAATCTCAGAAGGATAGAGAAAGCCCAGGCAGAGTGCTGGCATCAGAGACCTTTACAGCATGCAGGGCTGTGGAGAAGGACTAGAGGCTGGAGCGGAAGCCAGGGCTGAGTGACCTGCTAGGGGAAGCTGCAGTCTGTGACTCATTGATGTCCCAAGAGAACCAGATAAATGAAATCAATGGAATTTTCTAAGGCAACCTGACTGTTCCTTACTCTTACCCTGATCTGATGTCCAGTGTGGGGGGGGACCAAGCTCGCCATCAGGGGAGAAGGCTGCTGTGGCCAGTAAAACTGAGGGCCAGGTTCAGGTTCAAAGAGTAGGAAGGAGGGGAAAGAACTAAAGGGGTTTTTCAGACAGTCCAAATGAAAGGACAAGCTCCTCACCCAGGTTTTTTTCTCTAGTGACCCCCATTCTATGCCATAGATGTCACTTGTTTCTCTCTCTCTCTTTTCTTTTTTGGTACTTTTGCAGAGGGGGAGCAAGGCCAGGGAGGTGGGAAGAGACTTTTTTTCACAGGAGTCCTCAGAATTACAGTTCACAAACTATTCAGTAAACTGACCGGCCTCACCCTCCCCTTCAACGGCCTAATCTAAGGGGTGGATCTATGTGTTTTGTTGCTTGTCAGAAACAATCGCTGCGCGGCCCATTACATTTACAGCACGTCGCCCTTTAATTGGTGTAACACGCTGAGGCCTGAAAGGAGGAGAGGCCCACAAAAGCGCCCGTGAATGAGCCTTGACTCACACAAAAACACTCTGCAGAAGTTCAGAGCTGGCCACTAACAAGGAGGTAGGGAGTTAGTTTGAAAAGGGGGTGAAGTTCAGAAATGTGTCACCTTGAGGAGCCTCCCATCAAAGCAATGGTCGCATTGACAAGCTGCAAAGAAAAAAAGTTAAACCTTCAGGGCTATGGACTTGCCTGGTCGATTTATTCTTTTTAAACTTGAGAAGGTTGGGGGGGGGGGTGGGTCAGGAGAGGGGAGAGTCTTTCTTTTCCTTCTCTTCCCTACACTTGTCTCTCTGCTCCCCTTATTTACTTAAGAGAACCCTAAAGAAGTCGGTGTGAAAAAACATACCTCCTACCCCCCTGCTAAGGTATGCTATTAAAAAAATAAACGTATAAAAAGTCAGGATGAATGCAGCAGCTTTAGGCTGCTGCAGCTGATCTCAACCTCTGTGGGAATAGTATTTTGTCTCTGCCCTCTTGTTTCCCCCTCCCCCGATTTTCTAAGGCCACTCTCTACATCCTGGGGCAGGGAATGCTGCGGCCTGGGCCTGGGTGCGTGCAGGCCTGGAGACTGCGCACCAGGATTCTGTGAGGGTGATGGCATGCATTCGGGTTCCTCGGTGGCAGAAGGGACTGGTGTGAGCCATATCAATGTAAAGGGGAGCAGAGATCCGCACTGGTGCGAGTCCAGCACAGCCGGGTACTGATGTCGGGCGTCCTGCCCTCCCCCAGGGTAGGGAGGGGACCCATCTTTCCCTCCTCCTGCCTGTAACATCTGGGTAAGATCCTACCCAGGCCGAGCGGGTTTCCACGCTTAGGATCCAGTTTGCAAAATAATACGTCCCTAAAAGAAGAACTAGCGTACACAGGTCAAGGGTGGAGGTGGGGGACGAAGTCGCACCTTCTGCTCCGCTGCCCTCCACTGTCACCTGCTCCGTCCCTCTAGCACACCTTCCTCGTTCCAGATGCCCGGAATTTACCCGGTGGCGGTAGTGGAGTGGATCTCTCTCGGCACCCTCCCCTGCACCCTACCCCTCGCTTTCCTCGGGAGCTCCCCGCCGCACAAGTGCCGGAGCGGACAACCCTTCATCCAGTTCCTGGGTGCGCAGAGGCACCCTCCTCCGCTCGCCTCTTCCCGCCTTTGTCTGGCGACTGGACCCCGGCCCCTCGCACTGCTCCTGTGAACCGACTGCCCCATGCGAAGGCGGGGGCGCTTTTCACTGCAGCGCCACAGCTCCCTCCAGATTTGTAATCCGCCAAAAAGCCGCTGATTGCTGCAATCGTTACTTTTCATTAAAAAAACTTAGAAGCAATTTGGGAGAACCCTTCTCAATGAATACATTTACCCCCGAACGGTCTTTATTCTCCGCCTCCACTTGATGAGTTTCTCTGGCACGAATCCGTTCTTACAGGCACAGAATGGGCAATCCCTTGATCCCCGTCAATTGTCATCCCGAGTCGGGGCCACTTTGACCGCCAATAGTGGGGAAGTCAGAGCTAATCCTCAGAAGGAATCACGGGAAAAGAAAAGCAACAATAACCAAGTCAAGCGTAAAAAATGAAAGAGAAATCTCTATTATCACTCACTACATTTCCCAGCTATGTACTGAAAAAATCAGCTCGCTTGTCATTCGAGTCAGACACCCACACAAGAATATGGGGTCGTGGTGGGTTGGAAGACTCACACGACGTAAGGAGCGATATTTGAGAGCGAAAGGCCTCTCTTCTGCCTCTGCCAAATCCCTCTCATATCCGCCATAACCATTAAATACAGACTGACTTTATTCTGTATGGGGAGGCCCAGGGTTGGGTGGCGAGGGAGCCCCCAGCTGTGCATGGATACAAAAAGGTCGCTGGAGAGAGGGATGGGGGTGCAGAGGGTCAATGCTAAAGAAACGCGCCCTGTCGGGTACCTCCTGTTCGGGCCGCTGGGCTTCTCCTGCCCGGGTCCAGCTGCCTCCTGGGGCACCCCCTCAACCCTCTGACCACGGTCCCTGAAGCCCCACGGGCGCGCAGCCTCGGAGGCTGGATCCTAGAGAAGATGCGTGCGTGCACGGGGCCCGTGGGCCACCGGCTCCAGCAGCCTCCAGTCTCCCCAGGGGAAGCTGTGGCCCATAGCGCTGTGGGCTGGGGGTGGGGTGTGAGAGGCCTGGGAGCCGCGGGAGCAGACACAGAGAGACCTGTGAGAGTGTGCAAACACAGCCACTTTCCACGCTGACACCTACAATTATCTGACATAGGCCTTGATTCCTTTATGCCGCAGCCAAGTGAGGGGCAAAGTTAGCTCTAAAGAGGCCAAAGAAAAGCGGGACGCGGGATGGGATTCCTGGCGCTGCTGCGGCGTCTCCGAGAGGGGTAGCCCAGCAGCTGTGCGCCTCTTTCTCTGTTCCTTTCGGGAAGGAACTTCCAGGGCTGGGACTGCTCCCTTGCTCACGGACGCGGGGGTCAACGGCCAGCACCGGGTTTGGAGGACCTGAATCCCAAATACCTTGGGCAGAGAGAGAGCCGGGCCGGGGTGTGAACGCACAGTCCAGCGGCCTTTCCGCGTCCACTTATGTTACAAAGCCGGTCTAAGGTGCCTTTTGGCTACTTTCATTTTCCCCGGGTGGGTTGAGGGGACCTCCCGTGACCGAGAGGTTAAGCTGCTTCTCCTGGTTGCTCGCGGACAGTGAGGAAGGACCAAGTGTGGGATGTAGGTGTTTTCTCGCCACCTTCTCCCTCAGGCCTTAGAGGCATGGCCCGCGCACAGCTCCTGTTCCTGGCAACCCACCCAACCCTACCCCACGCCTGGGCTCCCAACCTGTGAAGCCTGTTGCACTTATGCCTCTGGGGAACTTCTCCAGGCTGTCACTCACTGCTCCGCACCACATACAAATCACACACTACATGTGTACACATGACACACTGCATACCGTTTACGCCTATGTTATCACATATGTACACAAATGCAGGAAAAAAAATGTTCAGGCAGCAAAAAGCTTACGAAACATAATCACATTTACACAAGATCTGGACTCACCCGCATACACATAATCACACAGACATGCACACATTCCTGCATACCCAGGCACACATCAAACGTGCACCACTCCTGAAGTGCAAAAGCACGTGCCCTTGGGCACCCACATACTGGCTCCTTCAGAAATGCCAGATCGGACAGCGGGGACTAGAGGGAACAATCCGGGGAGGAGTCATGGACTTTGGCCCTGAGACCCGGGCCTCCTTTGGGGATCCTCACCCGGGCAGGTGCCCCCAGCTTCTCGCGGGGCCTGTGAGGGGCTCACACCCTTCACCTCACAGGCACTGCACCGGAGCTGGGGCCTCTGCAGGCAGCCACACCGATCAGGCCAGAGCCCGTGGCGAACACTGGACAGCGGGACTCACCCCAGCACCAGACATACGCTCATGAGCCTCCTTAAGGGAGTGGCCGAGCTGGCCTCCGGTGGCCTGGCCCGCTATGGGGCTGGGTAGTGGGATGGACAGGGAAGGAGGGGATCAGACATGACTGACCCGCACCCACCCAGGTCAGGCATCCCCGCGACCCCCGGGGAGGATGGCATAGGAGGTGGGGGCAGGTAGTGATAATCTCCATCTGTAAGGCCAGCGAGAGGGAGAGAGCCTTCTGCCCAGCCCCAGATTTACATAAACGTGGATCCCTGCTTCGGTGGAGATCTGGAAAGGGTGCTTGCAGAGAGGGTGACATTCTACAATCCTAATTAGTGATTTTTGTCCCCTTGTTACTGGGCTCAGCATCTCATGCAAATGAACTCTTCATTCCAGCCACATTACCCCAGCTCCAGAATTAACTGACTCTTATCTTTAATGATATGCCACTGAAGTTCTCTGAGCCGGCTAGCTTTTTATCTTGATTACTCTAATCAATAAGAAATGATAGAGTAGAATTATAAACTCTATTGGCTTTTAAATGTTGCCGACAAGCCCTCTAGATGCCATTCCCGTTCATTGTTATTTATTAAAATGATCCTCAGCCTAACAGTGGATGCAAATAGAGAGGCGAACAAGGATTAGCCTTGGGAGGAGTCCCAGTCGTTTCTGACACCTTCACCCCCTACTCCCCAGGGAAGAGTCATCTCTGTTTGGGCTTGAGAAAATGGAAACATATTAAAAAAAAAAACTCTAAAAGAAAATTGCTCTTTTGGAGGCACAAAAGAAACAAACAAACAAAAAACAAATTAAGAAATACCAAATTTGCCACTTCATCCAGATAGTTTTAAATTAGAAGCTTTGAAAAAGGTACTTTGAGACACAGAGCCTCATGCTCTGGGAATGAATCAAATCTGTTATCTTTCTCTCTCCCTCCCCCCACTCCCTACCTACTGACCCCGCCCACATACTTTTGCATAGCAATATCAATAAACTTTTGTATATGTAAGTATGTATGACTTCAGACAGAACTCAGGAAATGCAATTTCCCCCACTTAGTTCTCTTGGGAGAAAAATGGGGCTTGCATCTCTTCCTGTCTGCAGACGAAACCTTTAACTCCAGCTAGATGGCGGGTGGTGGTTGGCCAAGGTGTCAAAAGCACCTTGAATAGGAAGTTTTTGGGTTCCTAGATGTCCAGCATCAGGTGGGTTGAGACATCTCTCCCGCCTCAAGCAGCCCATCGCCCACACCCCTCTAAGGTCCAGGACCTCACGACTCTCCCGGTTGCACCTCCATCACAGGCCCAATTTGCGCAGCACTCTTCTACTCATTGAGAGTGAAAAAAAATGTTTATATGTGAGAAACATCCCTCTTCACCCTCGATCCGCGTATTAACCCCCTCACTCCCAAACCTCCGCTCTAAATTTGGTCCTGGGTGGGATGTCCTAGGAGGACAAGGGGCTGCTAAGAACACCAGCCATCATCACTCATTAGATCATGTACAAATTTACTAGCTTTCCTTTACATCCCCCCAAACCCATGAAGAGCCTATTCTGCACCAGTTACTTTGTCACGAGTGGGATTCAGGTTCTGAGGCACAGGGAACCTTCGCCTAGCTCTCGTGACCCTCCTCCCCCTCCGTGCTTTGGTTGGGTTCTCAAGATCGGTGTCATCCAAAGCTCCGAAAACGCTCGAGCAGTAGGCACACACACGCACCACAAACTCGGCCTGCCCCTGCCCAGCAACCCCGCAGGGCGCAGCACCGCTGTCCCGACGCGTTTACGCACAACCCTACTCGCCCGCCGCAGGGAGACCGATCCCCAAGTAGCTGCGCGGCCCCTCCAGCCCCCGTAGCTGCGAATTCTGTCCTCTCCCCCTACCCCCATTCTCCGCACAGCCCCAGGCGCTGCGCTGCACCGTGCCCTGGCCCGGCCAGCAGGGGAAACTGCGCGCTCAGTCTCGCAAAGGCGCATCCGGCCATTGAGCTGGTAACCAGCAACCGGCAACGGCGGACGCTCCCGCGAGGGGCGGCGCGCGGGAAGCGAAAGGGGCTGGAACACAAACTCAGGTCCTCCAAGGCCACGGTCGATCTGTGCAAGAAGCTGGAAATCCGCCGGCAGGCTAAGCCTTTTTTTTTTTTTTTCTTTTAATGACACGTGGGGGAGGGAAGGGCTGAATGTATCAAAATCATGTAAAATTTCTGTTCTTAGCAACATCCTTGTTATTAGGGATGATGACTAAACCGCCAGGATTATTCTGGACTGTAAGTTATCAAGAGCCCACTAATTTCACATTAAAGCCCATTGACTGCAACGGCGTGATTGAAGGGTTTTTAACAATTAACATAATCAGAAAATGAGCTGAGATAATTTTTATTCAACTCATTACTTTTTAATCATGTATTTCTTTTAATTAATATCTTCTCCGTGAACATAACACAAAGCGGAGCCCCAATGCTGGCCCAAGCCAGCCTGCGGGACTGAATTTGACACAACCAAACATTTCACCAGCCGCACTCATTGTATCTCTATTGTGGTATTCGTGAAACAGAAAAATCTTGTCCAAAAGTCACCATGTTGTTTTGAAACACAATTTAAAGAGGGGGAGGGGGACTTGGAGCGCACAAGCCATACGCTTTCAAAATTCGATTTGACTTGTACATTTGGGCGCTGCTCTTGGTTTGCAGCCAGAGGGATACAAACGAGAAGGAAGAAACAGGAGGAAAAACAAGAAGCGCTTTTGGAGATGAACGTCCCATAGCGGGTTCGAAGAGAAATGGGCTTTGGCCGCTCATGCTTGCTACCCAGGCCATCTGAGGGAAGCTTTGAAGGCATAGAGTTTGGAAGCAGCGCGCCTGCCTTTGGCCTCGCCTAGTTTCCGCCGGCTGCCTGGCCCTGGCCCTGACTGTCAGGGCTGAGGTGTTCAGCCTCGGCTCTCCCACCCTACTCCACCTCCTGGGCTCAGACCCATGGGGTTAAATCCCTCTGCTCCTCAGGCCAAAAGGAAAGTGGGCAGAACCTGTGGGCCTTTTCGGTTAGGATATGGGACCGCCCAGGTATCTGCATTGCAGTCTTGGTGTCTGGTCCCCAACGCTTCCTGGTAATCCCAACCCAGAAGACTTTATCTAACTCAAATGCCTCAAAGGGGGCAGAGAACCGGCATTTTGGTGGCAGATTGGAGGGAGCCTCCCCCCTTGGCAGGCTCCCTCCTTATTCGGATAACTGCAGCACAGGGGCACATCTTGCCTGTGGCCTGACCACCAAGTCTCCAACATCTCCAAAAAAAGGGCTCTTTCTGGACTAATATCTCCTGCCCTGTGGGAGCTGCGTCAGCCTCAGAAAAAAGAAACAAAGCCGACCCCTGGTGGAAGAAAATAAAAGTTAAGAATATAAGGAAGGCTTGGGAGAGCCTCTTGCCCAAACATCTGTACATGGGAGAGGGAGGGAGGAAAGGAAGGAAGAGAGAGTGGGAAAGGATAAATAAGGAAAAAGAAAATTGGAAGAGGCAGAAAACAGGAGAGATCACATGGCAGCAGGTGGAATTCAGGTGGAGAGAACTGGGAAGAATGAGACAGACAGCAAATCCTTTTGGGCCCTTGGGTCAAGTATGCATCCTCAATGCTTGTGGCCTGACTAGTCTCACCCATCAGGCAAGGACCTCTGTTTTCTTCTCTCTCTGCAGTGGAAGTCTGGAAGTTCTATGGTTACAGAGGACAGATGGAGGTCTCTGTTGGACACTGGCAGCCACTGCCTGCCTGTCTCAGAGAGTATTCAGATCCCAGAATCTTCCTTCTCTTTACTCTAAACAAAGTTCTGCCTCCCACTATCCTAACCTCTCAGTCTTAGGTAAGTGATAGTAACTAAGGCAAAAATCCAACCTATCCAAGGGGGATAATAGCTTAGAATGCAAGCCCCATTCCTCTCTGGTATTTCTTTATTGCTGAATTTTAATGAGGAACATCTAGGGCACAAGATTTGTGCCCAAGGGATGGTGGTATTTCAGGCACTAGAGCAAACCAGCGAAGGGAGAATCACTGTACCAAAGCCTCTGCAATGTCCAGAGCCAGTTAGAAGAAAGAAAAGGTGACATCAAAGATAAAGATCCCGGGCTTCCCTGGTGGCGCAGTGGTTGAGAGTCTGCCTGTCGATGCAGGGGACACGGGTACGTGCCCCGGTCCGGGAAGATCCCACATGCCGCGGAGTGGCTAGGCCCGTGAGCCATGGCCGCTGAGCCTGCGCGTCCTGAGCCTGTGCTCCACAACGGGGGAGGCCACAGCAGTAAGAGGCCCGCATACCGCAAAAAAGGAAAAAAAAAAAAAGATAAAGATCCCACTGAGGAGCAAGTCATTGTTTACTTGGAGTGAACACTTCAGGTTAATTAAGGAAGTGCAAAGGGTTGCATCTGTGTTCTCGAGCTCTTTTAAAATAAAGCCTTTCTGGATTCTGCTATCAAAATGTGCCTCTGTGTTGCTTCCTCCTCATCTTTCTACTTCATCTTCCATGCTCTTCTATGTGTCCTGATATTATAAGGGATTTCTTTCATACACCCTATCACTCCTGCATCTATGACATCTCAGAATCATTTTCCTCTTGAAAGTCCATCCTGCCTCCCCATCATCCATTTACCCAGAACTTTGCCTTGGGTGAATTCCCAGGAAATATTTGTTGAATTTTTAACTATCTTCTGAGATTAGGAGTTTGGGCTTATAAACCAGGCCTAGGAGCAGGGTGATTCTGGACTGGCCTTTCTTTTTCTTTTTAAAATTTATTTATTTATTTATTTATTTTTGGCTGCATTGGGTCTTCGTTGCTGACTGTGGGCTTTCTCTAGTTGCAGCGAGCGGGGTCACTCTTCATTGTGGTGCGTGGGCTTCTCATTGCAGTGGCTTCTCTTGTTGCGGAGCACGGGCTCTGGGTGCGCGGGCTTCAGTAGTTGTGGCATGCGGGCTTCAGCAGTTGTGGCTCGCAGGCTCTAGAGTGCAGGCTCAGTAGTTGTGGTTCATGGGCTTAGTCGCTCCGTGGCATGTGGGATCTTCCCAGACCAGGGCTCGAACCCGTGTACCCTGCATTGGCAGGCGGATTCTTAACCACTGCGCCACCAGGGAAGCCCCTGGGCTGGCCTTTCTGGAATCTGGTGTGAACCACAACCACTCTTTGGCAACTGAGAACAACCCCTGCTGAGGGGTGTGATGAAGATGCTGTCAAAGGCTGTTTTGAGTGTATAATAGGAAGAAAAACCTACATGGTATGCCTATGACTCTCCAATGCAAGTGCTAAACATGGGGGAGAGGGAGATGGGGGCAGGCAGACACACAGAGAGCACAGTTGTCCTGAAATCTGCTTTAAGAAAAGCAGGTCAGGAGGATCAGTTTGGCACCCTGGACAGAGGGCAAATTGCTTCTCTTGACAAAAATTAATGAAATAGTTGTAGCACATATTTGCCAAAGAAACAGGCTGCCAAAGAAACAGGGAAATATTAATAAGAGGTGAGTACATGTTCTCATGAGAACAGACAGCACTGTGTCCCACAAAGTTTCGTCAGTGACAGCATATGCTTCTTTTGCACTTTCTCCACTTTGCCTCCCTGGTAGAGCCATCATTGCCTTGAGCCTTGACCCAAATCTGACCCAAACGATGACTCAGGCTTGAGATAAGGGATGCCAAGTCAACAAAGAGAGCCCTGACAAACGAATCATAATTCCTGTGGCCACCTTGGAGCAAGAGGTAGAGTCGTGGTGACCCCATTTTGGAACAGGGCACCCTCCTCAGACCACCCCATCTCTTTGTTAAAACTTTCATGAATTCTTGTCAGATGCATCCTGTTCATCAGAGCCTATGACACACTTAGCACATCCTAGTATTGGAGCCACCGTTCTGAAAATAGCCAGAATGTCTCATGGCTGCTCTGGCTAACTTCAAAGATGATTTATTTTTTTTCCTACTTGGACTGAGTCTAAACAGTATGAAGCAAAGAGAAGAATGTACAATTATTAAAACACTTTAAGTTTTGAGACAGCCAAACTGCACAATTCAGGTCAGAATATACACTTATAAAGACTGAATTATTTGAATTGCGTAGTCCACTCTCTGTCACCAGATGATCATATGGTTTTGCTTTACTTTGCTCTCTGTAGATACAAGCTTGCTCTTTAGAAGAAGCTTCTTGGGCATTCTCAGGGTATGTGAGAAGAAATTAGTACCTCGAATTGTTTGTTGGGATGCCATCATCCCTTTGGTGAAAACTGAAAATCTACTTATACTATGTCTATATTTAAAAAACCCACAAATTAATATTCAGTGGAAAATAGCAAACTTGAATAAAATGTCACATTATATAGCATGTCACACTTTTTTTCATAGCTTTTATTGTGAAAATTTTCCACTATACACAAAAGTACAGTAATTCCCTATGAATCCATCACCCAACTCCAATAAGCATCACACTTGCCTTCTTGTTTTCTGTCTCCCTCTTGGTTTGGCTAGGGTAGTTTGAAGTGAATGCCAGATATTAAGTGTCATTCTA
Source organism: Phocoena phocoena (assembly GCF_963924675.1). Classification (NCBI taxonomy): domain Eukaryota; kingdom Metazoa; phylum Chordata; class Mammalia; order Artiodactyla; family Phocoenidae; genus Phocoena; species Phocoena phocoena. The sequence goes on from NC_089230.1 coordinate 50,811,100, forward strand.
CCCTTAAATATTTCATTATATAACTTAAAAAATGACATGTCACAATGGCTATATCACACCTAATGAAAAATAATAATTCTCTAGTATCATATAATATCCAGTTCATATTAAAATTTCTCTAATCATCTAAAAGAAATTTTTTTATAGTCAGTTTATTTGAATCAGGATCCAAAGAAGGTACACTTGTCTTTGACTGTACAGCTCTTAAATCTTTTAAAAATGTTTTTTGGTTTGTTTGTGTTATGGCTTTTGAGTCTTTTCAAATCTTTTACTATAGTCACTCCTTTCTTCTGTGCTTTCTTTTCACATGACATTGACTTTTTTTTTTAAGAAACCAGGTCAGTTGTCCTGAGGAACGTCCCACATTCGGAATTTGCCTGCTTGCTTCCTCATGGCATCATTTAGCAGAAATTTTATGTGTCGATGAAGCAGAGGTTTAACTTGATTTTCTATCTTCTGCATTTCCTGAAAACTAGAAATAAGATCTAAAAATTTGAATAAGTTCAGGTTCTTTTTTCTCTTCCATTTTCGGAGCAAGAATACACTAGAGGTGAATTTCATATTGCACAGAATCAGGAGGCCCACAATGTCTTGTTTTGGTTTGAGTGAAGCTCAGGTTGATCAATGGGTTCAGGTGATGTCACTCCCTCATTATAAAGTTCCCATCACCCTCTGACTTTGAATCAGGCATTCATTAGGGGAAGTACATCATCCTTTTCAAAGCATATTTTCAAGTAAATTATTTCTTTTTACCAGTGATACATATCATTTTCCTTATTTTATAGAGGAGTGACAAAGAAGTAACTTTGGGGGCCACACAGTGACTTTGGGGCACACACATAACCAAAATTCAAATCTTCTGATTCCTGACTCCAAATCCTTTTGTATGCAAGAAACATGACAGACAATAATGCTTCCTGGTGTCCTGCCATTTGGAATCAAAGGAGTATTTAAAAACTGGACTCATAGATTCAGTGTTTTGACTTAAAAATCGTAATTGAGAATTAATCAGTTTGGATCACTCTGGTCTGGACTACCAGATACAAGAAACTTGATTTGCTTGCTTATTAACATCTAAAAACCCACACCCCATCTTCCTCGTTTGAGTCAAACTTTTGTTTGCATAGTTTTGTACAGATAAACCAAAGAGGAGACACTCCTCTTACTCATCAGAAATATTCTGGTCCCCAGCACTGGGCTGTTTACAACAAGGGTTGTTTGTGTTCAGCTAAAAGTATCAGAAATGCCAATTCCAGGGCCTTAAACAAATAAGATTTTTTTTTTTCACACAACAAGAAGGCCAGAAGTTAGCAGCTGCTTTAGTGGCTTGATGATGACAGAGCAGATGTTAGCTCTCAGTCTTTTCCATGTGGTCTCAAGATGGCTGCTGCATGTCCAACCATTATGTCTGCATTCAAGACAGAAGAAGGGGGCTCAAGAAAAGGCTATGACAGCCACATCTATTCCTGTCAATTGGGAAAACATCCTTTATCAGAAACCTCCTAGCAGTTTTCTTTTGGGTCAGAACTGGGTCATATGGCATCCTGAACTGCTAGAGAGCTGGGAAAGCAGTATTTGGCTTCAATCCTCTCTAGTAGAGGCAGCAAGAGAGATGGGGGTTGGGCATAAATGAAATGCTGATCCACCTACACCAAGCCCACCCCTCTGTGTTCTTTGACACACACGATCTCCTACATTTTCATGAAACCAAGCTTCTCAGCCATTCATTCTGCAGAATAAATGCTAAGGAATAAGAATATCCTTATTCCTGACTTCTTTGACCACAGGGATGGTAATCAGACAAAGATTGGCTCCAACCTCCAGGAGGGAATGCATACCTTGGGTGCTAAGGTAGATGAAGTTGAATTTTACTAGTCTTTGGATTCCATGGTTTGTTTAAAGCTATTCGACTGGGTTGGAGTGAGAGTGAGAAACAGTGAAAGATCTGCAGAACACAAAATGTAAGCCAGGGTATCATCAAAAAGGCTACAAACAACAAATGTTAGCAAGGATGTGTAGAAAAGGGAATCCTTGTACACTGTTGGTAGGAATGTAAATTGGTGCAGCCACTATGGAAAACAGTATGGCGCTTCCTCAAAAAACTAAAAATGGAAGTACCATATGATCCAGCAATTCCACTCCTGGGTATATATTTGTAAAAAATGAAAACACAAATTTGAAAGGATACACGCACTCCAGTGTTCACAGCAGAACTATTTATAATAGTCAAGGCATGGAGCAACCCAAGTGCCCATCAACAGACAACCGAGAAAATTCCCTGGCAGTCCAGGGCTTAAGACTCCATGCTTCCAATGCAGGGGAGGCAGGTTCGATCTCTGGTCGGGGAACTAAGATCCCATGTGCTGGGTGGTGCAACCAAAAACTAATAAAAAAAATTAAAACATAGATGACTGAATTAAGAAGATGGAATATTACTCAGCCATAAAAAATGAAATACTGAGAGGGAAGACAGCAGAAGCAAAAAGAACTACAATCCTGCAGCCTGTGGAACAAAAACCACATTCACAGAAAGATAGACAAGATGAAAAGGCAGAGGGCTATGTATCAGATGAAGGAACAAGATAAAATCCCAGAAAAACAACTAAATGACGTGGAGATAGGCAACCTTCCAGAAAAAGAATTCAGAATAATGATAGTGAAGATGATCCAGGACCATGGAAAAACAACGGAGGCAAAGATCAAGAAGATGCAAGAAATGTTTAACAAAGACCTAGAAGAATTAAAGAACAAACAAACAGAGATGAACAATACAATAACTGAAATGAAAACTACACTTGAAGGAATCAATAGCAGAGTAACTGAGGCAGAAGAACGGATAAGTGACCTGGAAGACAGAATGGTGGAATTTACTGCTGTGGAACAGAATAAAGAAAAAAGAATGAAAAGAAATGAAGACAGCCAAAGAGACCTCTGGGACAACATTAAATGCAACAACATTCACATTATAGGGGTCCCAGAAGGAGAAGAGAGAGAGAAAGGATCTGAGAAGATATTTGAAGAGATTATAGTCAAACACTTCCCTAATATGGGAAATGAAATAGCCATCCAAGTCCAGGAAGCGCAGCGAGTCCCATACAGGATAAAATCAAGGAGAAACACGCCGAGACATATACTAATCAAATTGGCAAAAATTAAAGACAAAGAAAAATTATTGAAAGCAGCAGGGGAAAAACAACAAATAACATACAAGGGAACTCCCATAAGGGTAACAGCTGATTTCTCAGCAGAAACTCTACAAGCCAGAAGGGAGTGGCATGATATACTTAAAGTGATGAAAGGGAAGAACCTACAACCAAGATTACTCTACCCAGCAAGGATCTCATTCAGATTCGATGGAGAAATCAAAAGCTTTACAGACAAGCAAAAGTTAAGAGAATTCAGCACCACCAAACCAACTCTACAATGAATGCTAAAGGAACATCTCTAAGTGGGAAACACAAGAGAAGAAAAGGACTTACAAAAACAGACCTAAAACAATTAAGAAAATGGTCAGAGTAACATACATATCGATAATTACCTTAAACGTGAATGGATTAAATGCTCCAACCAAAAGACACAGGCTTGTTGAATGGATACTAAAACAAGACCCATATATATGCTGTCTACAAGAGACCCATTTCAGACCTAGGGAAATATAGATACTGAAAGTGATGGGATGGAAAAAGATACTCCATGCAAATGGAAATCAAAAGAAAACTGGAGTAGCAATACTCATATCAGATAAAATAGACTTTAAAATAAACAATGTTACAAGAGACAAGGACGGACACTACATAATGATCAAGTGATCAATCCAAGAAGATGTAACAATTATAAATACATATGCACCCAACACAGAAGCACCTCAATACATAAGGTAACTGCTAACAGCTGTAAAACAGGAAATCGACAGTAACACAATAATAGTGGGGGACTTTAACACCTCACTTACACCAATGGACAGATCATCCAAAATGAAACTAAATAAGGAAACAGAAGCTTTAAATGACACAATAGACCAGATAGATTTAATTGATATTTATAGGACATTCCATCCAAAAACAGAAGACTACACTTTCTTCTCAAGTGCGCATGGAACATTTTCCAGGAAAGATCACAACTTGGGTCAGAAATCAAGCCTCAGTAAATTTAAGAAAACTGAAATCATATCAAGCATCTTTTCAGACCACAACGCTATGAGACTAGAAATCATTTACAAGGAAAAAAACGTAAAAAACACAAACACATGGAAGCTAAACAATACATCACTAAATAACCAAGAGATCACAGAAGAAATCAAAGAGGAAATCAAAAAAATACCTAAAGACAAATGAAAATGAAAACACGACGATCCAAAACCTATGGGATGCAGCAAAAGCAGTTCTAAGAGGGAAGTTTATAGCTATACAAGCCTACCTCAAGAAACAAGAAAAATCTCAAATAAACAATCTAACCTTACACCTAAAGGAACCTGAGAAACAAGAACAAACAAAACCCAAAGTTAGCAGAAGGAAAGAAATCATAAAGATCAGAGCAGAAATAAATGAAATAGAAACAAAGAAAACAATAGCAAAGATCAATAAAACTAAAAGCTGGTTCTTTGAGAAGATAAACAAAATTGATAAACCATTAGCCAGACTCATCAACAAAAAGAGGGAGAGGACTCAAATCAATAAAATTAGAAGTGAAAAAGGAGAAGTTACAACAGACACCGCAGAAATACAAAGCATCCTAAGAGACTACTACAAGCAACTCTATGCCAATAAAATGGACAACCTGGAAGAAATGGACAAATTCTTAGAAAGGTATAACCTTGCAAGACTGAACCAGGAAGAAATAGAAAATATGAACAGACCAATCACAAGTAATGAAATTGAAACTGTGATTAAAAATCTTCCAACAAACAAAAGTCCAGGACCAGATGGCTTCACAGGTGAATTCTATCAAATATTTAGAGAAGAACTAACACACATCCTTCTCAAACTCTTCCAAAAAATTGCAGAGGAAGGAACACTTCCAAACTCATTCTATGAGGCCACCATCACCCTGATACCAAAACCAGACAAAGATACTACAAAAAAAGAAAATTACAGACCAATATCACTGATGAATATAGATGCAAAAATCCTCAACAAAATACTAGCAAACAGAATCCAACAACACATTAAAAGGATCATACACCATGATCAAGTGGGATTTATCCCAGGGATGCAAGGATTCTTCAATACACACAAATCAATCAATGTGATACACCATATTAACAAATTGAAGAATAAAAAGCATATGGTCATCTCAACAGATGCAGCAAAAGCTTTTGACAAAATTCAACACCCATTTATGATGAAAACTCTCCAGAAAGTGGGCATAGAGGGAACCTACCTCAACATAATAAAGGCCATATATGACAAACCCACAGTAAACATCATTCTCAATGGTGAAAAACTGAAAGCATTTCCTCTAAGATCAGGAACAAGACAAGGATGTCCACTCTCACCACTGTTATTCAACATAGTTTTGGAAGTCCTAGCCACGGCAATCAGAGAAGAAAAAGAAATAAAAGGAATACAAATGGGAAAAGAAGAAGTCAAACTGCCACTGTTTGCAGATGACATGATACTATACATAGAGAATCCTAAAGATGCCACCAGAAAAACTACTAGAAGCTAATCAATGAATTTAGTAAAGTTGCAGGATATAAAAGTAATGCACAGAAATCTCTTGCATTCCTATACACTAATGATGAAAAATCTGAAAGAGAAATTAAGGAAACACTCCCATTTACCGTTGCAACATGTTCTTGGATTGGAAGAATCAATATTGTGAAAATGACTATACCACCCAACACAATCTACAGATTTAATATAATCCCTATCAAATTACCAATGGCATTTTTTACAGAACTAGAACAAAAAATCTTAAAATTTGTATGGATACACAAAAGACTCCAAATAGCCAAAGCAGTCTTGAGGGAAAAAAACAGAGTTGGAAGAATCAGACTCCCTGACTTCAGACTATACTACAAAGCTACTGTAATCAAGACAATATGGTACTGGCACAAAAACAGAAACACAGATCAATGGAACAAGATAGAAAGCCCAGAGATAAACCCACGCACCTGTGGTCAACTAATCTATGACAAAGGAGGCAAGGATATACAATGGAGATAACTGTATCTTCAATAAGTGGTGCTGGGAAAACTGGACAGCTACATGTAAAAGAACGAAATCAGAACACTCCCTAACACCATATACCAAAAAAAGCTCAAAATGGATTAGAGACCTAAATATAAGACCGGACACTATAAAACTTAGAGGAAAACATAGGAAGAACACTTTTTGACATAAATCACAGCAAGATCTTTTTTGATCCACCTCCTAGAGTAATGGAAATAAAAACAAAAATAAACAAATGGGGGCTTCCCTGGTGCCGCAGTGGTTGAGAGTCTGCCTGCCGATGCAGGGGACACGGGTTTGTGCCCCGGTCCAGGAAGATCCCACATGCCGCAGAGCGGCTAGGTCCGTGAGTCATGGCCGCTGAGCCTGTGCATCTGGAGCCTGCGCTCCACGACAGATGAGGCCACAGTGGTGAGGGGCCAACGTAGTGCAAAATAAATAAATAAATAAAAATTTTAAAATGGGACCTAATGAAACTTAAAAGCTTTTGTACAGCAAAGGAAACCATAAACAAGACGAAAAGACAACCCTCAGAATGGGGGAAAATATTTGCAAACGAATCAACGGACAAAGGATTAATCTTCAAAATATTTAAACAGCTCATGCAGCTCAATATTAAAAAAACAAACAACCCAATCCAGAAATGGGCAGAAGACCTAAATAGACATTTCTCCAAAGAAGACATACAGATGGCCAAGAAGCACATGTCAAGCTGCTTAACATCACTAATTATTAGAGAAATGCAAATCAAAACTACAATGAGGTGTCACCTCACGCCAGTTAGAATGGGTATCATCAGAAAATCTACAAACAACAAATGCTGGAGAGGGTGTGGAGAAAAGGGAACCCTCCTGCACTGTTGGTGGGAATGTAAATTGACACAGCCACTATGTAGAACAGTATGGAGGTGCCTTAAAAAACTAAAAATAGAATTACCATATGATCCAGCAATCTCACTACTGGGCATATACCCAGAGAAAAACATAATTCGAAAAGACACATGTGGGCTTCTCTGGTGGCGCAGTGGTTACGAATCCACCTGCCAAGGCAGGGGACACGGGTTTGAGCCCTGGTCTGGGAAAATCCCACATGCCGCAGAGCAACTAAGCCCATGCGCCACAACTGCTAAGCCTGAGCTCTAGAGCCCGCAAGCCATAACTACTGAGCCTGCGTGCCACAACTACTGAAGCCTGCATGCGTAGAGCCCGTGCTCCGCAACGAGAGGCCACCACAGTGAGAAGCCCACGCACTGCAACGAAGAGTAGCCCCCGCTCGCCACAGCTAGAGAAAGCCCATGCACAGCACTTAAGACCTGATGCTGCCAAAAAAAAAAAAGACACATGCACCCCAATGTTCACTGAAGCACTATTTACAATAGCCAGGTCATGGAAGCAATCTAAATGCCCATCGACAGATGAATGGATAAAGAAGATGTGGTACATATATACAATGGAATATTAGCCATAAAAAGGAATGAAATTGGGTCACTTGTTGAGACGTGGATGGATCTAGAGAGTGTCATACAGAGTGGAGTAAGGCAGAAGGAGTAAAACAAATATCGTATATTAACGCATATATGTGGAACCTAGAAAAATGGTACAGATGAACCGGTTTTCAGGGCAGAAATTGAGACACAGATGTAGAGAACAAACATAAGGACACCAAGGGGAGAAAGCCATGGGGGGGTGGGGGTGGGGGTGTGATGAATTGGGCGATTGGGATTGACATGTATACACTGATGTGTATAAAACTGATGACTAATAAGAACCTGCTGTATAAAAAAATAAATAAAATTAACTTAAAAAATTTTTTAAAATATAAAGGCTCAAAAAAAAATAGAAAGATGAGGAGTTCTGGTTCAGATACTTTTCTAAAGGAAATGGAAATTGTTTTTTGCTCTTAAATTTGAAACAATTTTAATCTAAACCCATTGGACACGAAGGGCATAATTGATAATAATAAGCCATATTATCTATTGGACAGAAACAAGCATATCCTGAATTGTGTTGGAAATGTCTACTTTAGGATAGAATTTTTGCCTGTTTTAACTAATCCTTAGCATATTAAAATAAAACTCCCCTTGAGAAACAAACGAACAAAAAAGAAATACTGCCATTTGCAGCAATGTGGATGGACCTAGAGGATATTATGCTTAGTGGAATAAGTCAGACAGATAAAGACAAATACTGTATGATATCACTTATATGTGGAATCAAAAAAATAATAAAAATGAATGTATATGCAAAACAGAATCAAACTCACGGATATGGAAAACAAACTTGTAGTTACCAAAGGGGAGAGGGATGAGAGGAGGGACAAATTAGGGGTATGGGATTAACAGATACAAAGTACTATATATAAAATAGATAAGGAACAAGGATATACCCATATACTATGGTATAGCATAAGGAATTATATCCATTACCAGGTAATATCCTATAATGGAGTATAACCTGCAAAACTACTGAATCACTATGCTGTACACCTGAAACTAACATAATATTGTAAATCAACTATACTTCAATTAAAAAAAATAAGCCAGGGTACCATGAGTCAGAAAGCAGTCTTGACACCAGGAAGTTTCCACTGTAGAAGGATTTCTAGTTACCTCTGTCCAAAAATGTCTGCTGGATATGATTTCTGAATGCCTGAAAATTCCTTTAACAGTGGGAAAAATCTATAATAATGTTAAAATTCAAAAAGTTCTGGGGGCTTCCCTGGTGGCACAGTGGTTGAGAGTCCGCCTGCTGATGCAGGAGACACGGGTTCGTGCCCCGGTCCGGGAGGATCCCACATGCCGAGGAGCGGCTGGGCCCGTGAGCCATAGCCATGGCCGCTGAGCCTGCGCATCCGGAGCCTCTGCTCTGCAACGGGAGAGGCCACAACAGTGAGAGGCCCGCATACCGCAAAAAAAAAAAAAAAAAAGTCCTGGAAAAGTAACATTAACTTACATTTTTAAAAAATATAAAGAGCCTCAAGTAAAATAATGTCATTCTTAGTTAATTTAAATAAAGTTCAGATTCTTCACCCTCGGGACCAAAAGTGGGCAATCAGTCCTTTTGTTTCCCAGTAGCACAGCAGAGATCTGGTTAGAACATTAAACAAAGATTTTACTCAAGGCTAAACAGCAAAAGGGATGATAAAAGGGAAATGAACACAGTTTTTGAGACACAGATTGCATCCATGATTAAGGATCCATACCATTAATCAGAAAACCCAGGGAAAAAAATCCTTTGGTTATCCTCCCTCCACCTGGTAGATGGCATTTTGACCTCCATCAGCCAAGCATGCACTTAGTTCAGGAATCTAAATTGAGAGAGGCTGTTTCCCTCCCTGTATTCTGACCAGACTTCTAGTTTCCTGTCTGAACTTTCCAAACTCACTCACATGACTGACCCTCCAAAATGACCTCCCTCTTCAGGTGAGAGGTGTATTCATAAGATTGAGATCTGACCCTGACTGACCCTTGCAAGCCCCAGCAGAATATCCTTCACATCAGAATAGAAGACATCAGCCCCACAGCTCCAACAATTATACACAACTGAGGAACAGAGAATCATGGCTGGTGGGGGTGGGGGGGCCTCAGTGGAAAGGTACTGTCCATACAAGGGCCAATATTAGCTCCTCTGACTGGAGAAGGACTGCTTGAAGGAGAAGTAAGGGGAAACTACAAAACGTGGAAATGAGCAGAAGGGTAACTATAGGGTCAAAAAATATAACTCATGTTTTCCAAACAGGTAGTAAGAAGTGCATCAGTATTTCTTTGTGGGAACTCCAGGCCCTTTGCTTCTGAGACCCCCTGGGAGTCTCACATGTTGTCCCTAGAACTAGTCCTGTGGCCATCCTGGGACACTGCCCCTTTTCCTCTGATGCACTCTGGCAATGTGTCCTATTGCATCCCGCCGAAGTCCCAATACAGGGCACCACTCACCACTGCACCAGCCTGGCTGTGCAAGTCCCCGGATGCCACCATTAGGGCACACTCCTGGCTCTTCTCCTGCCACAGAGAAGTCCCAGATCCCTTCTGGGTAGTCACTAATATTGATGTCTCTGGAGACTCATGATCTCAACTTTTCACAGACAGCATAATTTTAAAAACAAAACTACACCTTTCAGTTTTTGTTGGTTTAGTTCTTTCAGCCTCTTTGCTCAGAAGAGGATTCTAAGGGGCTGGACTTGGGAAGCGAGTCCACGCCAGACTTCTTACTATGTTCAAAATCACTTTTCTCCTCTACCCCTCCCTTTATCCTTGAACCAAATGTCAAGTCCCTGACCCTGGGAATCCATTATTTCTCAGCAAGCCCTTGGGTTTCTCAAGATCCAGACTTTGGCAGGCTGCCTCCCCTCCTCCACCTTCAACATGCTCAGATGTGTGAATCCCAGAGCCCATCTCTGTTAGGCTTATGTTGGGACCTCTGTTATGTATGTTTTGTCTGCCTTACTACTTTTCTATTTTTCTGCTACCAGGTAGGTCTCTAGACAAAGTTAAAACAAAGCATGAAAAATGTAGTGCCATACAAGTAAAAATACATATAAAAACAAGAAAAGAAAAAAGAAAAGGTGAAATAGTATGAAAATAATCATCAACACTGTGTGTAAGTAGGGAGAAGGGATAAATTGGGAGTATGGGATTAACAGATGCATACTACCATATACAAAATAGGCAAAAACAAGGACTTACTGTACAGCACAGGAAACTATATTCAATACCTTATAATAACCTATAATGGAAAAATTAGAATACAGATACATATATATATATATATATATATGTATAACTGAATCACTTTGCTGTACACCTGAAACTAACTCAATATTGTAAATCAACTATACTTGAATTAAAAAAAAAAAGACTACCACTTTTGTCTTGGAGGGATTGTTTCTTTTCCATGGGATGCAATCCAGTGAACTATAACTCAAGGATCTTGCTCTCCCCCAGACCAAGGTCAGGGATGAGACCAAATTTTCACGATTTGATGATCTCTCCATGGAAGTTGAATTCTTGAGCAGAGTGGAAACAGCAACAAAAAACAATTCCCCCCCCCAAAAGAAAAAGCTGTGTGTAACAGCAGTGATTTATTTAAAAAATATCACTGCATTTAAAAATTATAGAACAGAACATTATATTTTGAAATTGCTTTGACTTTACAGTATACTATATTGACTTTAAGTAAAGGAGATTACCCTCAATAATGTAGGTGGGCCTTATCCAGTCAATGAAGGCCTTATGAGCAAAACCAGATTTTTAGTCAAGGAATTCTGCCTCAAACTGCTGCCTGAGTTTCCAGCCTGCCTACCTGACCTACAGATTTCAGACTCCTCAGCCCCCACAACTGCTTGAGCCAGTTCCATAAATGAATCATTTAATATTTACAATATGTATCTTACTGGTTCTGTTTCTCTAGAGAACCCTGACTGATACAACTTGCTTTACAGATCAGAATAATTTTGAACATTATATATGGTACATGTTCCAAATTAAACTGGATTCAGTGATCCATTGATTGTTTAGTAGCATGTTGTTTAGCCTCTACATGTTTGTGCCTTTCGCAGGTTTTTGTGTTTTTTTTGTAGTTGATTTCTAGTCTCACAGTGTTGTGGTCGCAAAAGATGCTTGATATGATTTCAATTTTTCTTAAATTTACCAAGGCTTGTTTTGTGACCCAGCGTGTGATCTATCCTGGAAAATGTTCTATGTGCACTTGAAAAGAATGTTTATTCTGTTACTTTCAGATGGAATGTTCTGCATATATCTATTAAGTCCATCTGGTCTTGTGTGTCATTTAAGGCCACTGTTTCCTTACTGATTTTTCTGTCTGAATGATCTGTCCATTGATATAAGCGGAGTGTTAAAGTCCCCCACTATTATTGTGTTACTGTCAGTTTCTCTCTTTATGTCTGTTAATATGTGCTTTATGTATTAGGTGCTCCTATGTTGGGTGCATGTATATTTACAATTGTTTATTTTCTTAGATTGATCATCCCTTGATCATTATATAATGTTCTCCTTTGTCTCTTGTAACAGTCTTTAAAGTCTATTTTGTCTGATATAAGTATTGCTACCCCAATTTTCCTTTGATTTCCATTTGCACAGAATACCTCTTTCCATCCCCTCACTTTCAGTCTGAGTGTGTCTTTAGATCTAAAGTGAGTCTCCTGTAAACAGTATATGGGTCTTGTTTTTGTATCCATTCAGCCTTTTGATTGGAGCATTTAGTCAGTTTACATTTACAGTAATTATTGATATGTATGCTCTAATTGCCATTTTGTTAATTGTTTTGGGGTTGTTTTGTAGGTATTTTTTGTTCCTTTCTTCTTCTTTTGTTCTCTTTTGTGATTTGATGACTGTCTTTACTGCTATGTTCAGATACCTTTTTCTTTTTTGTGTGTGTATCTATTATTTGGTTTGTGGTTTGTGGTGACCATGAAGTTTATATATATATGATTGTTTTAAGTTGCTGATCTCTTACTTTCAAATGCATTTTAGCAGCCCTTCATTTGTGCTCTCCTCCCCTCATGATTAATGTCTTTGATATTATATTTTACATCTAATTGTTTTGTGTATCCCTTACTGCTTATTGTGGATATAGATGACTTTACTACCTTTGTCTTTTTATTTTTAATATATATATATTTATTTATTTTTAAATTTATTTTTGGCTGCATTGGGTCTTCATTGCTGCACACGGGCTTTCTCTAGTTGCAGCGAGCGGGGGCTACTCTTTGTTGCGGTGCACAGCCTTCTCATTGCGGTGGCTTCTCTTGCTGCAGAGCACAGGCTCTAGGCGCGTGGGCTTCAGTAGTTGTGGCTCGCAGGCTCTAGAGTGTAGGCTCAGTAGTTGTGGCGCACGGGCGTTGTTGCTCCGTGGCATGTGGGATCTTCCCAGACCAGGGCTCGAACCCGTGTCCCCTGCATTGGCAGGCGTATTCTTAACCACTGTGCCACCAATGAAGCCCACTACCTTTGTCTTTTAACCTTCGTACTAGCTTTGCATGTGGATGAATTCTGACCTTTACTATATGTTTGCCTTTACCAATGAACTTTTTCACTTTGTAATCTTCATGTTGCTAGTTGTGGCCTTTTCTTTTTCACTTAGAGAACTTCCTTTAACATTTCTTGTAAAGCTGCTTTGGTGTTCCTGAACTCTTAGCTTTTGCCTGTCTGTAAAACTTTTGATCTCTCCATCAAGTCTGAACAAGAGCCTTGCTGGGTAGAGTATTCTTGGTTGTAGGTTTTCCCTTTCATCACTTTAAATATATTGTGCCACTCCCTTCTGGCCTGTAGAATTTCTGCTGAAAAGTCAGCTGACAGAATTATGGGAGTTCCCCTGTACGTTATTTGTTGCTTTTCCCTTGCTGCTTTTAATATTCTCTCTTTATCTTTAATTTTTGTCATTTTAACTACAATGTGGCTTGGTGTGTTCCTCTTTGGGTTAATCCTGTATGGGACTCTCTGTGCCTCCTGGACTTGGATGTCTGTTTTCTTTCCCATGTTAGGGAAGTTTTCAGTTATTATGTCTTTGAGTATGTACTCAGCCCATTTCTCTCTTCTCCTTCTGGGACTCCTGTAATGTGAATATTAGTGTGCTTGATGTTGTCACAGAGGTCTCTTAAACTGTCATTTCTTTTCATTCTTTTTTTTTTTTTTCTGTTCAGGATCAGTGATTTCCACTAGTCTGTCTTCCAGCTTGCTGATCCATTCCTCTCTATCATTTAGTAAACTGTTGATTCCTTCTAGTGCATTTTTTATTCAGTTATTGTATTCTTCTTCTGTTTGGTTTTTCTTTATATGTTCTAATTCTTTGTTTAAAACATCTAACTTCTGGCTCTGTGTATCCATTCTTCTCCCGAATTCTTTGGTCATCTTTACGATCACTACCCTGAACTCTTTCTCAGGTAGACTGCCCATCTCTACTCACTTAGTTCTTCTTCTGGGGTTTTATCTTGTTCCTTTGCCTGGAACACATTCCTCTGTCACCTCGTTTTGCCTAGGTTGCTGTTTTTATTTTTATGTATCTAGTTAGTTATGTTTCCTGATCTTGGAGAAGTGCCTCTTGAAGAAGGCATCCTATGTGTCCCAGCAGCACACTCCCCTCTCATCACCCAAGCTATATACTCTAAGTTCACCCTATGAGGGCTGCATGGGCCTTCTGTTGTGGCAGGCTGACTCTGTTGGTCATCTGGTAGGCTTGGTTGGCCCCTGGTCTGGTTGTTGCCAGACCCTGCCTTTTTACAGAGGCTTCCAGCCATTGGTAGGTGGGGCTGGGTCACAAAGCAGCTGACTGCTGAACCCCAGGGGCTCCAGGGCTTATGCTGGCTCAATGGTGGGCACAGTCAGGGTCCAGAAAACTCTGGACCACCCACCCTTGGTGGGTGAAGCCAGGTCCTGGGATTAGTGCTGGCCTATTGGCAGGCAGAGCTGGGTCCTGGAGTCTGTCTGCAGGACCCAGGAGTCCCAGAGCTGGCATCAGATTGCTGATTGGAGGGGTGGGGGGGAGGGGTGTGTGGCCCCTGACACGGCTTAGTACAGGGTCTGGGGTGACCCAAAGCTTGTGTTGGCCTGTTAGTGGGCAGGGCCAGGGACCAGCTGGTCCCAGGGCAAGGTGTGGCCTGCTGATGGGCAGGCTGTGGGACTATGGTTTTCTTGAGACTGGTGTCTGCCCCCTGGTGGATGAGGCTGGTCTAAAGTCTAGAGCAGGCTCCCTGGAGGGGAGAGCCAGGGCCCAAGGGATTCTGGGACTGTTGGGTGGACCTGTGTCCTGGGCCCTCTGGTGGGCAGGGTGGTGACCAAAAGTAGTTGAGGACTCAGGAGGCATCTAAGCTAGCCTGTCTGCTGATCAGTGGAGCTGTGTCCCCACCCAGTTAGTTGATTGGCTTGAGGTGTCCCAGCACTAGTGCCTATAGGCTATTGGGTGGGGCCAGGTCTTGGCTCTAATGAACTAGAAGGATTCCACAATGGCACTGGCCAGCATCAGTGTCCACATGGTAGATGGAGCGCCCCAAAATGTCTGCTGCCAGTGTCTACATTCCCAGGGTGAGCTGCAGTTGCTTCCTGACTCTCCAGAAGACTCTCCAAGATCAGCAGGTAGGTCTGACCCAGGCTCTTCTCAAATTATTGTTTCTGCTCTGGGTTGCAGAGTGTGTGAGATTTTGTGCTTGCCCTTTAAGAGTGAAGTCTCTATTTCCCTCAGCCCTCTGGGACTCCCGAAAGTAAGCCCCACTGGCCTTCAAAGCCAAAGGCTCTAGGGGCTTGTCTTCCTGGTGCAAGACGCCCAGGCTTGGGAGCCCAATGTGGGGCTCAGACCTCTCACTCCTTTGGGAGAATTTGCAATGTAATTATTCTTCAGTTTGTCAGTCACCCACCCAGGAGTATTGGACTTGACTATACTGCGAGTCTGGCCCTCCTACCTATCTTGTTGTGGTTCCTTCTTTACGTCTTTAGTTGTAGAAGATCTTTTTTGGTAGGTTTCAGTGTTTTTCACTCATGGTTGTTCTGTGGATAGTTGTGATTTTTGGTGTGCCTGTGAGAGGAGGTGAGCTCAGGGTCTTTCTACTCTGCCATCCTCTCTTCTTCATCTTTTAAAAAAATCCCTGAATACTATGCCACCATATAGATACACCACAATTTGTTTATCCATTCACTTTTGGTTGCTTCAAATATTTTGTCAATTATGAATAATACTAATAATATTGGTTGAAACACTGATATAGTGGTATAAAAACCTAAACAAATTTGGAATAGGTTGGATAAAGATAATTACATAAAATAATGTAGAATAAGGAGGTATCACCAAAAAATTAAGAGGGAAGGTTTACTCAATAAATGTTATACAGATAAACTAGTTGACAATTTGAAAACAGCAAACTGTTTAGGATTTCCTTTTATATACTTGGCCTACTTAACAGTTCTCTCACTGTCTGTAAGCTGTTTCATAAAAGGATTCCTTCATTCACCAAAATAAAAGGTAAATGGAGGGTAGTGAGTAGTAGTATTGATCCCTTTCCCAGAAGAAGCTGCTGTTTTGTGGACAGTGTGGTACTCAAGTAGACAGGACCTGACCAGTATGTTGCTACTGTAGACTAGGTAGGTCCATCAATAAGTAGGGGTGCAGCACAAGTCAATTCTGTAACTTCCTGATGCATCTATAGCAGTCCCTACAGTAGTAACATGTAGGACCAAAGAAACTGTTATTTTCTTGTTTCAGTTAGGAGAGTTTAAGCTATGTTTTAGTAACAACCTCAAATCTTAGTGGCTTATCAGAACACTAGGGAAGGTTTATTTATTGCCCATTGCAGTGAGGCTGGAGGCTTCTGCTCCTTGCTTTCCCACTCTGGGACTCAGGCTAATGCTTTCTTCTCCAATACTGCCAGTTGCCACAGCCAATAGAAAGAGGGCTTTGAAAGGTCTTGTATTAACAATCAATGCTCTAGCCCAGAAGAGATCTGCTCAAAATTCATTAGCCAGAACTAGTCACATGGCTCTATCCAACCACATGTTTATTAAGCCCACCCATGCCTTGAGAAGAAAGGAGGGGAACTATATTTGTGGTGGGTGGTAGTTTTAAGAATTTAGTACCAGGAAAGCTTCGTCTTCTATAAAGGATAATTATGTTTTTCCTTTTCTGATAATGAGAATTTTATAACTACCAATAATAAAGCTACTTAGGTGCCAGGAACTCTACATATATATTTTTTACTCCTTATGATAACTGTACGGTTTCTACCAGATGGGAAGACTGTGGCTTCATGAGGTTAAATAGGTAACCTCAGGTTGATAGACTGAGGTTGATAGACTATGTTTTGGGCCAAATTTCACAATAGGTCATTTGCTAGCTCCTATGATTAGCATACTTGCTTCTTTCTTTTTCTCTTTTCCAGCTTTTAAAAAACTCTTGTATTAATCTTAGGCTTGTGTATATATATTTTTGTGTTATCCCAAATATTCTTAAGTACCAGGGAAAATTATTTATAGCAATTGTTACAAAAGTATGAATATATGTATATATATATTATTTTTTGGCTGTGTCAGGTCGTTGAGGCATGTGGTGTCTTTCATTGCAGCGCATAGTCTCTTCATTGTGGCACTCAGGCTTCTCTCTACTTGTGGCACACAGGCTTTTCTCTAGCTGTGGTGCTCGGGCTTCTCTCTAGTTGTGGTGTGCGGGTTTCCTCTCTCTAGTTGTGGCGTGTGGGCTCCAGAGCACGTGGGCTGTCTCGTTGAGGTGCACGGGCTCTGCAGTTGTGGCGTGTGGGCTTAGTTGCCCCGTGGCATATGGGATCTTAGTCTCCCAACCAGGGATGGAACCTGTGTCCCCTGCATTGGAAGATGGATTCTCTACCATTGGACCACCAGGGAAGTCCCCAAAGTACTAATATTTCATATAAATAACTCATATATATTGGAAAGGAAACATTAAAACTTCAAAAAATAATTGGGAAAAATTATGAACAGATATTCCTGAAAAAAAAAAAGAGAAGGAAATCTGGTTTTATAGAAAGCAAAACATGTTCAAATGTAGTAGTTAATAACAAAAAAGAACAAAAAAAACCACTTATATTAAAATTTTTTTTAATTATTCAATTTTGGCAAGGTTTTGGTGTAACTGGGCTACTCATGCATTACAGGAAGCAGTATAAACTAACACAGTTATTTGGGATATAACTGGAACCCACATTAAGAGTCATAAAAATGATCACTTTCTTTGACTCAACAATTATGAATATTAATCCCAAGGAAAAATTTAAAAATAGGAAAACATTAAATATGTAAAAATGTTTATTACAGTTATTAATTTCACAAATAAAAATTGAAAGTAATATGGTATGGTTATGTTATGAAATGTCTACTCAATGAAATATGCTGTCATTGAAAATTATAAGTATGAAGACAATCTAGACACATGAAGAAATATATATGCTAGATATGTTGCATGATTACAAGCATGAAAAATGTATATATATCATGACAAAAGAATATACAAAGAACAGTGAGAATGGCTGCTCTATGATGTTGAATAATTACTAGCCACTTTTTCCCCCTTTCCAATATTCATTTAATACCTTTATATGATTTCACAGTAATTATAACTTGAAACAATATTAAATATACTTCATTGACATGGCCTCTACAATTTAGTAACTCTAAGGAGTATGCTTTCATTCAGTAAGACACACAGGAAAGTAAGGAAGACAGTAATCTTAAGGGCATAGGTAGCTTTCATGGAGAAACAGTAACAAACCAGGACTCATGAAGATGGGAACATAGGTCCAGAACTGAGAGTTTATATACAAGAACACTGGATATGGGCGGGTTTGCCTACACTGGATCCTGCCTAGGTGAGACTTACATCATGGAATAGCAGAGGAGAACTCAAGCTCTTTCCTCATCATTAACTTTCAAGAAGAAGGGAAGAAGAGTTAGGTCAAATGTCCTTAGTTCTTAGAAGAATTTAGAACTCTTCTAAAATTTACCAAATAAGTCTCTTTACTTGCTCTGCAGTGAAGTAAGTAAAGGGATGGAGAGAGGCCCGGAGTATTACATTAATTGGGCTCTTTTAACATAGAAAAAATTTGGGGAGTGGAGAGCAAAAGTAAAATTAAATGGAGTAAGCATTCAACTCCAGAAGCTACAAAAAAATCCATAGAAAGTAGAATAAAAGAAAAAATAAAGATAAAATCAGAAATTAAAATGAAAACAGAAAAATAAGAGATGATTAATAAAACCAAAAGAAGTTTGTTTGAAAAGACCAATAAAATAGGCATACCTTTTATCAAGTAATCAAGAAAACAAGAGAATGGCATTAAGTGAACAATACTAGAAATTTTAAAAGGCAACATAACTACGGAAGTTGTAAATATTTTAAAAATCAGGAACATTTTATTAATTTTGCCAGTATGTCTGAAAACAGATATAATAGTCAATTTTCTAGAAAAATAAAAATCACCAACACTCACTGAAGAAGAAACAGAAAACCTTAATAGAGCAATAACTGTTAAGAAAATTTTACTGGCATAAAAAAACTCTTAGTCCTCTAAAAGGTACAAGGCTGTTTTAAAATGTACCCAGGATTTGTCTTAATCAGGTAGTAAGACATTAAGACACAAAAATTACTGTCATGAAAGAAGAAGTTTTTATACTTTCAGATCCCTAAAAATAGAAGGCACAGCACACCAAGCAGGGAGGCCACACAGGAAAGCACCAGGGATGATCAAGAGGCAGAAGCAAGGGGGAAAGCATGCCCAGATCCTTTATTGTGGTTTTTGGTGGGAAGCAATGGGTGAGGCATGGCAGGCAAACTGAGCACATTTAGAATTGGATAGTTTGAATAATTTTGGCAGGCTCTGTGCTATAAAGGGGTAGTCCCTAGTTGTCTAGCACCTGGCCCTAGGGTGATTTACCACAGGGGGATAAAAGTCCCAGACTGCAGCACTCTGATAAAAGGAGGAAGTTATAGACTCAGGGTTGGTTGGTTTGCACAACAAAGATATGTTCAAAGGCAAATTATGTTATCTCTAGGAATAGCTAGTCCAGGAAGGAGCAGTCTCTCCTCAAGTACATAAGGCCCCAAGATGTCAAGGCATCATAGAATACCAAAAATAAAAAACATGATTAATATACAGGCATAGGTGAGTTTTACCAATCCTTGAAGAAAGAAAAATTCTATCTTTGCAAACTGTCCTAGAGAATAGGAAAGAGGGAAAGCTACCAAACTCACTTTATGAAGCTGGAATAACCCTGACACACAAAGCAGAGTAGAAGAAAATAAAACTTTAACTAATCTCACGAACACAAATGCAAAATATTAAATAAATCATTAGAAAACTGAATATAGCATTGTATTAAAAAGATCAGATAATATTTATAATAAGAATGCAAAAATGATAACTTTAGGAAACTATTAATTTAATTCACATATTAAGAATATTATATGATTATCTCAAAAGATACATTTAAAAGCATTTGATAAAATGCAGTCCCCATTCATGATTTAAAAAAACTTCTCAGTAGGGCTTCCCTGGTGGCGCAGTGGTTGACAGTCTGCCTGCCGATGCAGGGGACAGGGGTTCGTGCCCTGGTCCGGGAGGATCCCACATGCCACAGAGCGGCTGGGCCCATGAGCCATGGCCGCTGAGCCTGCGCGTCCGGAGCCTGTGCTCCGCAACGAGAGAGGCCACAACAGTGAGAGGCCCGCGTACCGCAAAAAAAACCCCCAGAAAACAAAAAAAAAACTTCTCAGTAAAATATTAATAGAAGAGGATTTCCCTAACCTGATTATTTGGTATCTACTAAAAACATACACAAACAGTATGCTGAGTGGTTAAACTTCAGAAACATTGCCTTTTAAAGTTAGGAACATGAGGGACTTCCCTGGTGGTGCAGTGGATAGGACTCCACGCTCCTAATGCAGGAGGCCCAGGTTCGATCCCTGGTCGGGGAACTAGATCCCACATGTATGCCGCAACTAAGAGTTCGCATACCACAACTAAGAAGCCCATGTGCTGCAACTAAGGAGCTGGCAAGCCACAACTAAGGAGCCCTGGAGCCACAACTAAGGAGCCTGCCTGCTGCAACTAATGAGCCCGTGAGCCACAACTAAGGCACCGGACTGCCACAACTAATACCCCACATAACCAAATAAATAAATATTTGAAAAAAAAAGTTAGGAACATGATAATACTCAATACTATCACTCCTATTATTCAACATTGTACTGGAGATCCTTGCAAATCCACTGAGATTTTTTTTTAAAAGAATAAGAGCTTTAAGATCCAAAAATATATACTTTACCGTTCTTAGTTATGAGCAATAGATGCTGCTGACTCTGGCTGATTAAGCAGAAAGAGTTTGTTACAAGAATATTTGGCAGCTCACAGAATCACTGGGAAAGTTGAAAAACCAGGCTTAAGGCTGAATTTCCAGAAGTACCCATAACACGCTGTAGAAATAGTCTGACAAGGAATCCTTTGCTGCCACCACTGAGCCCTGTTACTGTTAGATCACTGTCACTTCTGCTCCTGCAACTTGACTGCAACTGCTACCCCTGCTAACACTGATGCCAGCTCTGCTCTATCACTACTGTTACTTCACTGCTGTCACCACTACAGTATCATTAAATGCCTGCTCCTCAGCTGCAAGGAAGGCTGGGAGGGAAGTTTGGAATATTTTAAGCTCCTACAGAGGAAGAAGTCTTTGTCTTACAACCAGACTCATAAAGCAGGAAATTTCCTTAAACATAGAAAGGAGTTCAGATGCTGGATGGCTAAAACAAATGACAAATGTCCACCCAGAAAGAAAAAGTAAAAACTGCTGTTATTTGAAGATGCTACAATAATCTACATGGAAAATCTAAGGTATTTTATAGGCAATCTTGTAAAATTCACGAAGTTTATAACATAAAAATGAATGGCATTGCTATAAATCAGCAATAAAAAATTAAAAACCTAATAGGAAAAACAGATACTATTCACTATAGTAAACATACTATAAGGTACCTGGGTCTAAATCTAACAAAAGATGTATACATTTTTTAAGAAGAAAACTATAGCATATTATGAAGGATATAAGGAAAGCTTGTTAAAAATGGAGACACATACTATGTTCTTGTTTGGGAAGACTCAATTTCAGGATATGTCAATTTCCAAAAATTTGACGTCTAACTTTAACATAATTCCAATAAAAATCCCACCTGAATTTTTTTTTCCAACCTGGATTTTTACGCAACTTGAGAAATTGATTGAAATGCAAATGGAAGAGTAAATATCTAAAAATATCCCCCAAAATTCTGAAAAAAACGAACAAGGAGGTGGGCCTTGTTTTTTTTTTTTAATTCATTTATTTTTTGGCTGTGTTGGGTCTTCGTTGCTGCTCGCGGGCTTTCTCTAGTTGCGGCGAGCGGGGGCTACTCTGTTGCAGTGTGTGGGTGTCTCATTGTGGTGGCTTCTCCTTGTTTTGGATCATGGGCTCTAGGCGCGCGGGCTCAGTAGTTCTGGCTCACGGGCTCTAGAGCACAGGCTCAGCAGCTGTGGCGCACGGGCTTAGCTGCTCTGCAGCATGTGGGATCTTCCCAGACCAGGGCTTGAACCTACGTCCCCTGCACGGGCAGGTGGATTCTTAACCACTGTGCCACCAGGGAAGCCTGGGACTTACTCTTTAAAATACTTAGTAATTATAAAGTTTTAGCAATTAAAATAGTTTTGTACTGGTTCAAGAGTGTTCAAAGAGATCAGCTGAGTGAAACAGAAACTCCAGAAATAGACTCGTGCCTTTAAAAGATATTTATCTATAACAGAAGTGATATTTAAATCAGGGGTGAAAGGATGGATGAGTTAATAAATAAGATTGGAACAACTCACTTTCCATACAGAAAATTAAGATCCCTACTTCACACAAAACACAAAAGCAAATTTCAAATAGATTAAAGAAAGCTCCAAGTGTAAAAAACCAAAACTTTTAAACTGCTTGAAGAAAATATAGGCAATATCTTTAGAATCTTGGGTCACAGAAGGTGTCCTAAACTAGAAACAAAAACAATAAATCATAAAGGCAAGGAACTAAAATTTGGCTACATTAACATTTTTTTTTGTATGACAGAAGACATATAATCAAAGTGTAATAAAAAGCACAAGTAACTCAATAGGAAGATGGCCATAGTGTATGAACAGAGAATGAAGAGACTAGGCAATCCAAATGGTTTATCAACATGTGAAAAGATGCTCAACCTTATCGGTTATTAGGAAAAAACAAGTAAAATAACAGAGATTTCATGTATCATTACCAACTAAGGATTGGCATGCAAGTTGAGTAAAGGTAAATCTCTTAAACTACTGGCATAAGTATAAACAAGTATAATCACTTTAGGAGAACAATTTGGAAGTAGGCAATAATATTTAAATAACTTCTAGGTTTTTAGAAACTCTTGCTTATGTACTCAAAGAGACACATGCAAAGATACTCATTATCTTGCGACTCATTGTCACTTCATTAGTAACACCAAAAAAAAAAAAAAAGGAAACAAATGTCCATCAATAGGAAAATGAATGAGTAGAATTTTCAGTAAAATGTGGTAATCCATAGATTGAAGAGTGGTTAAAAGGAACTAAATAGATCAATATGAATAGATGTCAAAAATATAATATTGATGGGGCTTCCCTGGTGGCGCAGTGGTTGAGAGTCTGCCTGCTGGTGCAGGGGACACGGGTTTGTGCCCCAGTCCGGGAAGATCCCACATGCTGCGGAGCGGCTAGGCCCGTGAGCCACGGCTGCTGAGCCTGCGCGTCTGGAGCCTGTGCTCCGCAGCAGCAGAGGCCACAACAGTGAGAGGCCCGCATACCGCAAAAAAAATAAAAATAAAAAAATAATAATATTGAGATGAAAAAAAGCAAGATGCATAATAATTCACACATTATGAAACCATTTTTGTAAATTGAAAACATATGTAACATTGTACATATTTATATATATAAAATATTCATTGATAGATATACAAAAATATATAATAATTAGATGGAAAGATACACACTAGCTAGCCCTTAAGATGGCCCCCAAAGAATCCTGCCTCCTAGACTTCATGCTCTGTTATAATTTCCTCCCCTTGAGTTTGGCCTGGGCTTAGTGACTTGCTTGTAATGAAAAGAGTGATAGAAGGTCACTTCCAAGATGAGCTATAAAAAACTGTGACTTCTCCTTTGTTGGCTCTGGCTCTCCTAGCTTTGATGAAGCAAGTTTCATATTGTGAGCTGCTCTTGTAGCAAAGAACTGAGGACAGCCACTAGCCAAGAGGCAGGAAGGAACTGAAGCCCTCAGTACAACAGTTCTCAAGGAACTGAATCCTGCCAACAACCACTGAGTGAACTTTGAAGTGGATTCTGCCCCAGTTGAACCTGGAGATGACTGCAGCTCCAGGTGACACTTTTGACTGAGGCCTTGTGAAAGATCCTGAGCCTGAGGATCCAGCTAAACCATACGGATTCATGACACACAGAAACTGTGAGATAATAAATGGTGTTGTTTTAAGTCACCAACTTTTGGGGTAATTTGTTATGCAGTAATAGATACTAATACTCACACCAAATTATGAGGGTTACAGCCTGGACTGGGGAGGAAGGAGTAGGAGGGAGTGGGATTAGAGGAAAAACAAAGGAGAATTTTAAAAATTACTTTTATAAAAATGACTTTAAACAAACACTACAAAATGTTATTTGTTAAAATCTGGGTAGCAGATACATGGGTGTTTGGTACATCATTGTGTTTTTCTGTATTTTCTTTATATCTCAAAAAAGAATAAATGGCCAATCCCAGACTATCAAAAAACCTAGGGCTGAGATGCTATCTTCCAGCTCTCTGGATATCAGAAATACACCTTTTGTTTTCAACTTCAGCTCCACAAAGTTGTTGGAGCCTTTCTTGGTGTATTTTTTAAGTTATTGCTTCATTTATTCTCTATAGCGCTGTTTGTAGGAGATAATGGAAAAGAGAGTCAGCTCATTTAAATTCTAAACTCGAAATCACCAGATTTCAGGAATGATGACTCTATAGACAGGAGGAATTAAAAATGGAAGGGGCATTGATTTATTTTTGAAAATTATTTCATGCTACATTGAAAATTCAAATTACCCAAGCACATGCCAAAGAGGTGTAATGAGACAAATGTAATTATCCTACAATTCGGACAAAACTCCTGTTCCGTGAGAAAGCAGCATTGGGCTACTTACATTTTTGGTCCTTTCTTCTTCTGACCTTAAGATAAACCAACTTTAAAAATGTTTATTTCACAAGGTTATATTAAATTGGTATATGATAAAGTAGCAACTAAGTTAATGGATGTGTCATTTTCATTACATTTGCTACCTACTCACTGCTCCTCATGCATTCTGGTGATTTTCTATAACTAATCATATATATTTAAATCATATGGGCCTATAAAAAAGATATTATTTGTGATAATTTAATAATCATGCAACTTCAAATGTTAGGCTTTACTTTTAAGGATCATTTCCACGTTTTATTCCTTTTCTTTGGATTAGCCAGCCATTTTATGAGGGCCATCTTGTGTTCCTCTTGTAGAAAATCCAGTATATCAGTGTTTCTTTCAATTCATAATGAATGGTACAATTAAGATTTAATTAGAAGCACACTAGTACAGGAATTGAAAGCTACTCTGAACCTGTAAATGAAACGTCACACTTTAAAAATTTTCACATGTTGCAACCCAGCCTCTCTAAAAAGCTGCCATATGTAAACTTAATTTGAGATGGAGCTTTTTAAAATAACATGATTGCTTGTTACACTGAACCTCTTTCTTGTCATGTGCTCAACAAAAAAGCTTATTTTATCTAAAGAAAGACTCACAGATGCTTCAAGGAAGAAAAGGGGAATTTTCACTACATTTGTTTTAAAAAGAACATCCTGTACAAGTATTTAAGGGTGAGAAGAAGACCTTACACTCATTAATGCATGTCCTACCTACTTCTCCTCCCTGCTTTTCATAGCTTTACAAAGAAGCACATTTGGGAAGTGATTTGTCCATCATATATGAATCAATTTTGAATAAATATGTAGCTTTATATTTATTTTTTGTAGCTTTATATTTAAAACAATGCTTTAGAAAACTAGTATTTCCTGTTAGAATTTGTGTCTTCAATACTGCTTTAAATCCCATTAACTTCTTTTCAAACTTAGATGTATCATTTCTAAGACTGAAGTAGAGGGTACATTTAAAGATGATGTTGCAATTATGGGTTTTCTCATTTTAATTGGGATTAATTAATTTTCTGAAAGGTAGAATGGAATAGCCACTTAGTGTAGAGGTTTGAGTCTTGGTGAGGTGAGAGAGATGAGTTCAAGGCTGCTGAAAATACCCTACTGACATGTTTTGGCTATAGGAAGAGGAATGGCTTTGTTCCAAAGTGGATTTCAGGCAACTATATGTATAACTGCCTAGGGCTTAAAGGGCTACAAGTAGAGAATTAGTGTCTTAGAAATTTTTCCTATCTGTTTTATTGTTACATCTGGGTCCAGAGGACCTAATCACGGGATGAAGCAGAGAAATAACCAAGTGCTTATGATCATTATGGAGATGAGGACTTGCAGGAAATCCTAAACATCCAAGGTCTTGATATTCACAGGATGATCTAGAATTCATGTTCTAAAGGGAGAACGTTTCTGAAAACAACTTATTACCCACAGGTCTCTGTCATTAAGGCATGGTAGTATCCTAATCAATATACCTTCTAATAATGGGGTAGATGATATTTTAATATCTTTTAAGAGGAAACTAGAAGGATTTTCCAGAGATCATTATTTTAGAGAGCTGGCTAATTATCTCATGTTTATAGATCTCCAGGAAAGATGACTTTAGTAATCTTGAGCTTTAAATTTCTCTTTCTACAGTCTTTATATTATAAACAGAATAATAGCAGCCATATATACATTTATTAAAATCACATTTCTCCCAGGACGGAATTCATTTACCCAGAATTTATTTAACCAATCACTGTATATGTATATATCAATATCGATATCTGTATCTATGTATTAAGCCAGAGCTTAAGATCAGCATAGAAAAACAGACTTGCTGCCCTGACTTGATATAATTCCATTCTAAAACAGAGAAACTTGATGTTTTAGGTAGCTTTGTGTCAGGTAAGTATATGATTTCCTTTCGATTTTATGAAATAGTGCAAATAGCTTATGGATCTTCAATTCTTCCCTTACGGACTCCTAGATGTCTAGGGATCTCAGGCTGGAACCCACTGGTTTACAGGACAAAAACAACTGAGTCACTGCTTGTCCATTATGGTCATTTCAGGCACTATGATAACTTAGTTGAATCTCTGCAAAGCTGACCTGGATAATTAACATACATTTGAATTTGAAGATGGCTCAAAATCCAGGAATAAATTTGCTACAGTCAATTAAATCTCTTTGTGTAAGAATCGTTCAAATAATGAGCTATATTTTTAAAAAACATACTTATGGTATATATTGAAGTGACCCCCCAAAAGCCCAATTGCCTCAAAATTCCTCCTTTTACCCAACATACCTTAATACCATCCACTTCCTTTTCCACAGCATGGACTCCAGTAGGCTACTGTTTAAGATCAATTTTCCATGAGGAGGTCCTTACAGTAGATACCTATTAAGTGTGCCATCCAGCCTCCCTTCTCTGCAAACTTCTCCCTTTCCCTTTCATCTTCATGGTCACAGGATAGCCTCCAAGCAGCCATGGGTATAAATTATGAACCCTAATTTTTGTCCTGGCTACAGGTTGGGCTGAACAGAGATTCATCCTTGGAAAACTTCAAATTGGGAGTAAAAGATCTGGTCTTTGCCTAGGTTTAAATCTTTAATGCATGAAATATAAAAAATGGAGTTTGTTCAGCCATATTTTCTACCATGAAGACTGGGTAAAGAGATACATAAAGTGGGCAAAGACAGAGAGAGTGTCTGGTGCATAGTTTCAGTCCCATCCTGAGACATGGCCTTGGTTTGATCCTTATGTATTTTCCACTTTTTGCTTAAGTTAATTTGAGTTGGGTTTTGTTTCTTGAAATCAAAAGAGACCCAACAGACAGACTGTCTTGATGGAAGCCTGTTGTCAAGTCCCACAGTCACATTATTGCCTCTATCAGATCAGCCAGTAGTTAGTCTCAAATGCACAGAGAATCTCTGTCTCTGAAGATCTAGGAATACAAGCCAGGTACCCAGGAGAGTCAAAATGATATCTTAGTTCACATCTGACAAGTCCAAGATTGACTGACTGATTTGCTGTAAAACCAAGTAATTATTTTATATAGTTGCCATACCCTTTGAAATGTTAGCAGACTAACAAAGGGAACACAGATAGGCAACTATCTCCTCCATGGTACT